>NC_142065.1:209761253-210061253 GCF_059756535.1 Pantherophis guttatus | reverse complement strand
CGTAAGACCAAGGACCGTTTCCACATGCCACAGAAAGATGAGTTTCTAAAAGCTGAGCTGAGCTGAGTCTGATGATTTCACACAGAGATTCGTTCAGTTTTTCTTGTAGTATGGAAATTGTCTGGTATTGTCTTCATATAAGCTTTGGGGATTTTTTGGGGGAGGGGGGTGTTCCTCCTAATCTAGTCTGCAGCTTTGGCATTCCTGATGGTTTCCCATCCAAGTATTAGTTTGGTCTAACTCTGCTTAACTTGCAAGTGAAGGCAAGTTGACCAGATGCTATTACCTGTAGTTATGCACACATAATCAGGAGAGAGAATACTTTAACATGGCCAGTGTGGCCCTCTCAGTCTCATAATTTGCACATCACATCTTATCTTTCTAGTGTGGTGGCTGTAGGGGTGAGGGTTTTTCTGGTTTTGCCCATTTAGAATGGCCCAGGTAGCGGATGGCTTTCTTATGTTATCATTTCTTTTGTACCCACCTAAATAACTGTCCCTTTCCCAGGTGATTGGGAAGATTAATCTATAGCTTTGCTTTTATCATTTGAAAGCTAATCTAAAACCATTGTTATATTTTATAAATGCTACTTTTTCTTCTCTTAATGAAAAGTATTTTATTATCAAATGCCTGAGCAGAAGTTAATTGTATTTTTCCAGAAGCAATTACTGAATTGAATAACTTTGCCAGTGCATTTTAATAATCAAAAGGCAACAATTTTTAAGTTCTGTTGTCATTGCTCAGTCCGTCTGTTCTTAGTAGACTTACAAGACACAATCTATTAAGTCCAGTTCTGCATGCATGCAGTATTTGCTTCTTTTATCCTTCAGATGAGCAGCTTTCATTTTCAGAAATTCTGATTTCTTCACTCTTCTCCTTTTCTCCTTTTTTTCTTTGTGGACTATTTTTTTTTTGGTTTAATTTTCTAAAAAAATACTTTTAGTATTTAATTTTTTTTTCTCTTTTAGTCACTCAAGTGTACATTAACAATAGTTAGTTTTTCAGGGGAAACTCAAAAGAGGATTTATCCTCTTTTTGTATCAGAATAGAGTTTTAAAAAATCTTTTCTCTTGAGCAAGGAACATTAGTCATCATGAAACTTTCTTTAGGTTTGGTTTTTCATAAGTTTGCTTTTTAAATTTTCTCCCATGGTTCCCTTTTTTGTATAAGGATGTGCTTGGAAAGTGCTAGAATACATATATGAATATCTATATCCTTCCTTCCTTCCTTCCTTCCTTCCTTCCTTCCTTCCTTCCTTCCTTCCTTCCTTTCTGTGATGGGGTATAAACTATTGTCTCTGCAATACTGTAGAAAGAAAATTAAGAGGCATAGATAGGAGCACTTCCTATTCCTAGCTTGGTACTAAAAACTTCCTTTGTTTTTTTGGGAGAAGGGGAAAGAAGAGCCTTCCTAAAACTGAGTACCTTTGCTTCAGTTAATAAACTGGAAAAACTGGAATGAATTGATGGAAACTAGTCCCAGGACAATGAAACAAGTTACATTTGTTTGTGGTCTAGTGGATAAAATAAGATTCCCCAAACAAATTAAAAAGTTCTCTAATGCCAAACTGCTTTTAAGTAGAAACAGATTCCAAAATTTTCTCTTTTTCCTAACTGAGATACTGCTGATTCTTTTTTTGGGGGGTGGGAGGGGGGAGTTGACAAGTTACCCTTGCTTTATATTGTTTTTGTAGTAAACATTTTGCTCTAGTTTTAACATACCCTGAATTGTAGACTGTAGATATGACACTGTACAAGTAGTCTTTGATTTAAGACTACAATTGAGCCCAAAACCAAAATTTATGTTGCTAAATGAGACAGTTAAGTGAATTTTGCCCCATTTTACAACCTTTCTTGCCACAGTTGTTAAATGAATCACTGCACTTATTAAGTTAGGAACACGGTTGTTAACTGGATCTGGCTTCCCTATTGACTTTTCTTGACAGAAGGTCACAAAAGGGGATGGCATGACCCCGGGACACCGCATCCGTCATAAATAAGAGCTAGTTGCCAAGCACCTGAATTTTGATCATGTGACCATGGGGACACTGTAATGGTCAAAAGTATGAAAAACAGTCATGTCACTTTTTCCAGTGCCATTGTTACTTTGAACAGTCACTAAATGAACTGTTGTAAGTTGAGGACTAGCTGTAAGTGACACTGTAGTTGGCAAGGATATGAATATGAAAAGGGAAGCACAGGGAATACAGTGCATATTTTTTTCTTTGAGTGGCTTTTGTATTTTTCTTTACGACTTAGCTTCTAGTGTCAGCAAATTGGTCAGTCAGTGATAGTTGATGACATATAACAAGAATATCAAAAATATAACAAAAAAGAAAAGAATACCAATGTTGAAAATATTATAGATTCATTTTCAGTTTCTGTATAATTTCAGAGAATCTCTGACATTACATTAAAGAGAAGGTGCTGCCATTTCAGTTTTCTATAGTTTCAGCTGCTTAGAATCAGAATTTTTGGATGGGGGGGGTATCTGTATTGAATTCTACTTTAAATTTAATCGCAGATGGGATGTAAATTAAGGCCAGGTAAATAGAAAATACTAGGGCTGTGCAGTGACTTCAGATTCAAAGGCAGGAAGATCCCTTTGAAAATGCAAAGAATGCAGTACAGCTGTGTGATCCCAGGGAGATGGACACTTGCCTTAAGGTGGTGCAGGCAGGTGCTCCCTTCATGCCTCTCTGTGCAATCAAAGCATCTTTTTGCCTTTACTTGGCAATTCTAATTCCAGGGACCCTGAAATTAAGTAGAAAAACATAACTTGATTGCTTATCTGTTTGTAAAAAATACCATAATACTGAACTCACCAATTGGAATCTTTGTTTCTATTTTTTAAAATGCATTAGACAAAAAGTAACAGGGCTGTTCATTTATTTTCTAGCCTGTAACTACTTCATTCAGGATAATAAATTGAGACAGTATATCTCTTGTATTTTTTTCTGTAAGGCATATTATATTTCTCTTTGTGGAGAAAGCCTGAAAAGTTCCCATTCTTTCCAGCTTGCTTTACAAATGGGGTTTTAGAAGTATTCAACAATGGGGAGCTAAGACAAACCTCTTTCAGGATTGTATGGTAGGTGCTATATGTTTTCTATTGTTTAATTTGTTTTTTTAAAAAAAATATTTGGGATAAAGTTTGAATAATATTTATTAGGAAAAGTTAGCCGTGAGTGAAATCTGATTTCCCCCCCCAGCTTATTGTTTAATTATATATAGCTAAAATTAGATTTTCTTTGTGTAGTTTCACCTTTGGAATGCTTCCAATACCTATAGCCAGCTATTTTTTAAAAATAGATTGTACAGTACTAAAAGTAGCTTGTTTGAGAAGATGTTATGAAGTCTCACTGACTGGAGGACTACTTCATTCAAAATGTAAACGTCAGTTTTCCTGTTTAGTTACTACAAAAACATACAATTCTTCATCAGGCCCAAAGAAAGAAATGAAGTATGGAAAAAAGGCTTCTTGAGAAAAAGGTAATCTGCATGCTGAGTTCAGAATTGTGTCTTCTCTGCTGGTGGAAAGCCTTGTCATCTGCAAGTCACTATGAAGAAGTTGCACAATATGTGTTCAAGCTTAAAATTCTATTTGATATGTTGCTTTCAGAGCAGGTCTTTTCTAGAAAAAAAAAATCAGCTGTTGTGATGGTTATGTAGAAAGCATGTTGGTGATCTTATGGAAGATGGTTTAAATCCTCATGAAATGTGTAAATCATTTATTACTTATATTTATATGGCTGCCCGTATATAAGTTGATACATGACTTTGAATGACTAACTAATAATCCATTAAAATTGTCCAGACAAAAAGAGCACGTCACATTTGGGGTAACTCAAAGGCACACAATTATCACCAAGATGGGTTCACACCAGTGGTGGGTTGCTACCGGTTCGGTCTGGATCTTGCGAACCGGTAATAACGGCAGCGGGAGGCCAAGCAAAGAAGGCTGCAAAACTTGTGACAGTTTGGCAGGATTGGGCCATTCATATATTAAGAGAGATTGGTTCCATACTAGAAAAGGCATGCTTTCCGAATCCTGCTGAATATTATTGTTTGATAGAAATGACCCAGAGCAGGTCATCTTGTTGGAACTTATGGAACAAACAGAATAACTTGGAGACGAGTCTTGCAAATAACCTTGTACTAATAAAGGAGAATATTTGTAGCTCAGGGTTGAAATGAGGGCTCCTTGGTGCCTCTGAGCTTGTTTGTTTTCTTGCAGACGTTTCATTACCCAAACTAGGAACATCATCAATGCTACTCTAGTTATCTAGTTTGGGTAATGAAATGTATGCAAGAAAACATGGAAGCTCAGAGAGCATGAAGGACCCCAAAAACAATTTTGTGCACTGAAAAGAGCCTTATAGATGATAATTAGCACCTTGAATTAAATCTGGAAGCCCTACTGGGAGTCAGTTCAGCACACAAAGTAACCGTGTTATATGGGTGTACCAAGACATATTCATAAGTACTTGTGTGGCTGAATTCTGGACTAGCTGTAGCTTCTCAAATCTTCATGGGCAGTCCAGATAGAGTACATGGTACTAATCCAGACAAGGGGGAGGGGGTGACAAATCCTGAGTAACTGTGAGAAGGGCCCCCAGATGAATAGGTGCATTTGACATATAAGATGAATTTATGCAAAGGCTGTCTGAGTCATTGTTGCCTTATGCTCTTTGAACAGGAGCTGACAACCTTCTAGAAGGACTCCTAAACTGCAAACCTATTTTGCTTGAAAGTATATTGCCTCATTTAGAACCTCTGGCCCTGATCAGAGGGATGGGAGTCCCAAACCCACAGCTACTCAGTCTCTTAGGCTTCAGCAAATTACTCCTCATTTGTTTATCCACAGCTTCTAAGCCCAATTACCTGTCATTTCCTGGGAGGTTTTGGGAGGCATGTGGATCTAGAACACAGCATCCTCAGGATCAGCAGGTTTGACCTTTCCCCAGATAACTAGGAAATAACCATGTTTTAGACAGTTTACTGGATTTGAGACCGGAATGTAGCTCAGAGTGATTCTGAGCAAGTTTATCTGTAAATGTCCCTCATAGGGCATTGTAGATGTTCCTCTGGCCCAATTGCCAAGCATCCAAATTTTGATTGTGTGACCCTGGAGATGTTGCAATGGATCTATGACAGTTCACTGCGGCCAACTCGCCCTGGGGCAGGAGTTACACTAATATCAAAGAAATGGTGGAATAGAATCATTAAAGAAAGGATGCAAAAGGTGGGACAGAATGAAATGTGAATGACCAAAATTAAAATGTTTTATTTTAAATAATTAAATTGAATTGTTAAATTGTCCCGCAGCGAGTTGTACCATGGCGAATTGGCTGTGTCGAGTTGCTCCATTCTGTGGTCATAAGTCACTTTTTTCGGTGCTATTGTAACTTTGAATGATCCGTGAATGAATGTACGTCAAGGACTACCTGTACTTCTATACTGATGATGCCCATGGAATTGTTTTCAACTTTAATCAGATAGAAATTTGAAAGGGGAGATAATGGGTAGAAACAACAATGTGGGATATTGACGCAAATGTTTATGAGAGCCTTGCTGTTAATGGTACTTTAGGATATTTCTTTTTAAAGAAGACTTAATAAAGACAGCTTGAGGGAATGGCTAGGCAAGAGGCCAGAGAAACCAAGGTCAGTGTAGAAAATGTAACTAAACCAATGAGTCATATCTTTTTTCCCTTTTTTTTGTGAGCAGTGAAAGTTAGGTCATCGCAAAGTACGTAACAGGCAAGACTTTTACAGATTGCAACAGCCATTGAATCTCAACAGATTTCAAACATAGGAAAGTTATAGTGAGTGTTAAAGTTGAGTGCTCTACCCGACTCTGTTGTTACAGCCTCAAACCCTCACAGCTTCAACCTCAAACTGTTTACCATGGACCTCCGTAAAGGGGGCGTGCATAAGCGCATCAGTGTGCGTACTGTCCCTGTTTTACTGTCCCCATTTATCTGTATTTACTTCTTTTGTTCCTGTTTATGTTCATACCTATATTTGTTATCTTGTACATGTTTGACAAACAAATAAAATAAATAAATAAAATAAAGTTTGTGCTTTGTAGTTGTCTGAATAGATAAAACAATTTGGTGGGTTTTCCTTGGAAATTGTAAGTGCTTTCCAGAAAAAGAATGCATCATCTCCAGATTTGTGAACATTTCTATCCATAGACTTCCTGTTCTTTTCCAAGAGAGGAGAGAGTAGATGAGGTAATAAATTCTAATTATTTCTTTATGGTAAAAGACCAGAAACAACATACAGCAGTAAGCAAGTAAAAAGAGAAAAGTACCTGATTTGGATAATAAAACATAAATCTTAGGTGATGTGGTGTTGGTATTCTAGATTTGAGGCTCTTCTGCATTTATTCATCTTAATGTCATTAGCAATTTAAAAAGGAAATGAAAAATAATCTACGCTATTATAATCTATGGAATAAACAAATAGACATCCAGGCAAACACAATTACAAAATCGGCAGTAAAACTCTACGCAGGCTTGAAAAATAGATTTAAGAGATTGGCAAATTAGTTAATTAGAGGTGGGAAATATTAAATCATGTAGCTAAATGGTAAGGATAAAATATAAACATCTATTGTGTGATTTGTATATCATTTCACAGATTGTTTTTTATGCAGTCACATAGATAATTAAATTGGGAAGTAAACTCGGGAGTTTCTATAGCACACGGGTGTCAAACTCGCTGTGTCAAGTTGCTGTCATGTGACATTTTGTGATGTTTTCCCCATTCGTGGAGCTGGGGTGGGCGTGGCCTACGTGTGATGCATCCGGCCAGTGGACCGCCAGTTTGACAGGATGGGCTTTGTGATGATAATATATCAAGAACATTGTCTTTTGGAATTACAGAGCCTTCTCCAGCACTGTTGAAATGAGATTCTTCCTGTCTAGTATGGATAACGTTATCCACATGACACTCATTTGTTTAACTTTTAAAAGGATGTGAAGGAAGGAAGCATATTGTGATTTTGACCCCTCTCCCTAACTATTTTTATGTTGCTTCTGAGAAATAAATAGTTCCCATTGAATATTTTTTTAAAAAATATTTTTTGATTAAAACTGCTTTCTTTTTTACATGCTGTAACTAACATGGAAAATACTGAAACTGTTATTGTATTGACCATTTTATGTATTGACCATTTTGTGATGTTAACCGACCAGTCACTTACATGAGATGGGAGACTATGCAAGTATAATAAATAAATTAAACCAAGCCATTTAAAATGGATAACGTACGCTATTAAGCACTGTTTATTTTTGTAGAAGATTTTTCTGTTTATGTCAGTAAAGAATCATCTTGCATTCAGCCCCTTGGCCCACCCTGCATTTACACTACTTCCATCAGCTACTGTTTATAAGGTAGCTGGTCAGTTGCCTTGTATGCCATCCTCTATCTTTTTATTTTAGAGGGCCATTCTGCAATGCATATATTACTCCTGACATATTTGAACATAGAAATAGTAACAGTGGCTGTAGCAGAGCGGGGGTAAGGAACTGAGTCCTAATTGGCATTGCTTTGTTACTGAAAAAAGTGTGTAATAGAAAATGAATAAACCAATAAAAAGAAGTCTCCACCGTATCTTCAGTTTTTCAGACGAGGCCAAAACCAGACTTTTCCACAGAACTGCTTGGGAAACGCAGCTTGGAAATGGCTAATAGTAATGCATGGCCTCCCTCCCCAAAGAAGGACATCATTAACTTTAAACTGATTTGACACGAGGGAATTTTAGAGTAGGGTGACTCTTGTATTTTTATTGGTTTTGTCTAGTCTGCATCAATTTTGTGGGCCTGGATTCATCTAATGACAAAATGGTTAAAAGAGTGATTGCTGGACTAAGGATATAATTTCATATTAATTAGGTTTTTAATGATCAGGTTACTCAAGTGTAATGTGTAAATTATTGTAGCAGTTTGATGACACCTGTGTTACAAATAGTGTGCCTGTAGATGAATAGAGACAGCTGTGTTATTAACAAGGAGGCTTTTGTCAACCAAAGAATAAAGCTTTTCATATTATTCTCAGATTCTGTCTTTTAAAATGTTTTATTATCTAAAGCTAAAATACAGGCTTTATTTTATTATCTCCTTTATTGATATAATTATGGATTTCAAAACTGAGTTATTTTCACAAGCATTTGAATGTGTAATTCTATAGTATCCTTACTGAATACTTTAAAAACCTATCTCCTGGGATTACTGTATGTGGTACAGTAAAATCTCCATTTTGAGCTCGACTACTGGCCCCTCTATGGACGTGTCGTTTTCTTTATGAGGTCAGCCAGGTGTTGCCTCCTGTTAAGAAATGGGGTACAGCAGGGCTGTTTCACAAAGTGCACTGGCATGAGCAAGCATGCCTCCTTGAAACATTATTAGAGAGTCCTTTGCAGAAAGCTTAGTTGCAGCTGTTTTGAAGGCTTTCCCTGATTGTCTGCATATTATGTGTCCATTCAGACAACGCTTCCACTGGGACCGAGCCTGAAGTGTGGATCAAAGCAGTCGGTGTGGAGCCTTTCAGAGCATGTGGCTGCTTTAATGCTGCAAGGAAGAGTGCTTCACTGATGTTGATGCAATTTATGAAATATTGCACCCTCTTCAAATACTTTCATAACACTTCCATATAGCTTTAATTCCGAAACCAGCCCCTTTGCGCTTCTTTTTGCTGGGAAAATCAAGATTCAGAAACATTTCAATGAATGAATAAAACATTACTAGTATTAAAAGGCTTTTGTAACCTTTTGATTGTTGACTGCTGTGTTGAAGAAATGGACCTGTATATTATTCACAACAAAATCCAGGTTAGAAGTAATGAGACTTATTATGGGTGAAGCAATTTGAATTTTTAGCCTTTTATCTTAATTGATATTAATCCCCCCCCAAAAAATCTGGATAAGCTACTTAGTTACTTTTACTTTTGTTCCTGGAGTGTGGGAAAGTACTCTAGCGTATTAAAGCTACTCAGGTTGTATTCTCTATAGATGATGTTGGGATTGTTGAGGAATTAGGTATAAAGGACTTTGAATATTCTATTGTTATTGGTAGCAAATATTACAGGTACATTATTTATATACCATTTGCAGAAGACATAGAAAATACTTCTTTGCTGCAAACTAAAATTTATTTGGATTTTGGTGGCCCAGATCTGGTAGTCTTAGTTATAGTCTTCCTTGAGCCATTTGCCTTGAGCATATAAATATTCTAACTGCTGTATGGAGTGTGAAGCTGCCTGTGTTCTTGCTCTCTTGCATAAGATAAAAACTCAATTAATTATATCCTTCAGGGCAGAAGGCTGTTCTGACGAAATATTAATTTAATTGTCATTGGTACATTAAAGGTTTTTTAAAAGAATATTTTAAAACAAACTACACTACCAAAATGTGTGATATCTATGCTTGAAGGTGACTCTGGACAGTATGAGGACTGTCTGTACCAATTCCAATATTTTAAAAAATCACCTACAGATTATTTGCCCCTTTCCTACCTGGTTAATTGATAAAAACAAACAAAAGAATTGTAGTTTCTGTCTGGAAGAATGAATATGAACAAAAGGAAAGAATGTATTGCTAGCCAGATGAGAGGTCCCAGTCTCAGAATCCTCCCCGTCCCTGTCTGCCTGATTGTCAGTATTTTAATCCTAAACATAGATCACACTGGCATCCTCAATAGTTTTCTGTAGGATACAGAATAAAAAAGTAATGTATTATGCATGGATCCTTGTTAAAAAAAAAGACCCTTTCCTTTTTTATATTTAAAGGGCTAAAAGATGGAAGAATATCAGCAAGCAGATCAAACCGGCCAGTTCAAACCTTCCTTTGCAGCAAAATAAAATGTGGACTGCATCAACAGTACACAAATTCACAATGAGATAGAGGGTGCACCTGCGCTCTCCAGTCCCCAACAATATAGCAGGCTCCTGCATCCTAAAATACCCACAAATAAAAGGGCACAACAGATTACACAGAGTGTGATTAGGAAAGAATGGTAACAAGGCCCAAAATTGCAAAAAAGCAAATCAAAGCATAGAACTTTTGGAAAAGATAATTGAACCATGTTGATGATGACTTTGCTGAGTTTAGACATTCATAGTCACACTGCACATGGCCTTCCGTCCTATAAATTATGGAGTTTTCAAACGGCTTTTTTTTAAAGAGGAAGACGCTTGTTTTATATGTAAAGGCACATTGAATCCCCATTTCAGCAGGAACCAGAGACATCCATATAATGCATGAGATTAAGCAGTTAAGAAGAAGCAAGCCAGCATGTACTGAACATTTGCATTTCATCACTTCTGTGTGAATTTAACCACAGTCTTGCATGCACATGCACAGTTGTGTATTTTTGATGTCGCCTCCGGCATTCTTTTTGCTTTTCTATTGAAGGTCACACCTCTCAGCCTGATGAGAATCAACTGCTTCTTCATAAGAATTGTTTTGATAACTTTGTTACACACACACACACACACACACACACAGAATTTACTTGGCTTCCAGGGAGTCAGGTAATGTGCAACAAGTATGGAAGGATATTCATCTTTTTTTCTCTGTTTGGTATGCTGCTGACCAGAACATATCTAACAAGCCTCTCCCATCCACCTAAACCAAGGCTTGGGAATTAAGGTCTTCAAGGATTTGAAGAACATTTATTCTGTCTCAAAACAAGATCTGAAATTAAAATCCTCCCCCCCCCTCGCCCCATCTTCCAAAGCATTGGACAAGACATAGCTAAAAGAGTTAGATTAATTAGATTGTCAGAGAAAGTAACACTAGGGCCCGGGTGCCAAAGATGCCATGTCACGTCATGTGACGTTTTGCTGTTTTTCTCATTCGCGGAGCTGGGGTGGGCATGGCCTGCGCGTGACTCATCCTGTCCACAGGCTGCCAGTTTGACACCCCTGCACTCGGGTCTGCTGGTGAAGGCAGGTAAAAGCAACTACTGTTAAGTAACAGGTTTTTAGTACCATGTCAATTTCTTCTGAGACAACAATGGTCTCAGTAGTTCTAAACATATAGCATGGCCATGAAAATGTTTTTGCACTGAGCAACCAGATTTTATCTTGTTTTGTTTTGTATTTTTGTTATTTATTACATTGTGAGCTGCCCAGATTTGGTTTGGAAGTTGGACTGTGCCTAAATTAAATTATATAAATGAATATAAATTGTGCATCTAGAAGTGCTACGAGGGCCAGCAGACTAGAAATTAATTGGAATAATTCTCACAAATATTTAGAGGGAGGGTTTGGGGGAGGGATGGAATGTTCTTTTAACATAAAAAGCACAAGGGAATGGGAGTCAAGGTATTTTTCTCTCTTTATCCAGTGAATTCAATCAGTCACCATACTGCGCTAAGGGAAAACACAGTCTAAACCAAAAATAAAGTAAAGTAAATGGGCTTGGATCTGTGGAGGACACATCGGGGCAGATAGGCACCCCAATACTTAGTACCAGTCGCCCTCAGTCCAGCAGAATTACTAGTCCAGCTTTGAGTCCAGTTGTCACTTTCAGTTAATGTATGGTTTACTCTTCAGTCAATCTTTCTCCAAAGGCAGAATCAGAAACGTTGCCTCTGTGTCAAGTGCTCCTTAAATCCTCTTGGTTGGCTCTGTAACTTCACTGTGATCCCTGTCCTCCAAGATTAATGCATTATGGACATGAATGATCCCACCTGCTGTATTGGTCTAGACAGGAGAATGTGAAGAACAATTCTCCAGTTGCAAGACACATGAAAACCTCCAATCGCAGTTGCAGAAACCAAACCAAACCCAAACCACCCAAATTCAGAAATATTTCTGAAATGCATCCACGTTTTGGTGAAATAAAACACTCCCTGAAGCTTGCTTGTTATGACTTGGATACAGACTACTTGAAACTAGCCATTCTGGGGACAGAACAGCTTGTTCATGGAATGTTCTGCAAATCCCATTTAACTATCATCATCTGGGCAGGTAAACCATTCACTAACAACTCTGTTTTGCCTGGATTAAGCTTCGGTTCCTTGGCTTTCATCTTGTCTGCATTTGTAGCCAGGCATGTCAGCTATCTAGTAGAGATCTAAAGTACCAGAGGCAGGATGAAGCATCCTAGAATTGTACAATTCAACTACAGTAAGGAACTTTGGAAACCCTGTAGCCAAGGGTTATCCAACTTTGGCAACTTTTAAGACCTGTGGACTTCAACTCCCAGAATTCCTCGGCCAGCAATGCCTTAAAGTTGTCAAGATTAGACACCCCTGCTCTAGCCTGTTGCTAGTGCAGTGATCCACTTCTACTGCATACCCAAGAGAAGGCCATCTACTCTTGGTTTAAACATTTTCAGCAAAAGAGGAATTGCCCTCTGAAACAGTCTGTTCTGTCACTATACAGTTTTACAGGAAATAGTTCACAGGTCCAGCTTTCTTATAATTTAAAATTCATTTTTATTTGTCCAAACTTTTGGTACGAGTTTGTAAATGAGTGAAGGCAATATACATGTTCCAGGATAAAGTTTCAGGATCCAATTTGAGTTGGTTGTTTAGTTCAGGGGTCCCCAATCCCTGATCTGTGGACCAGCACTGGTCCATGGCATACCAGCAACTGGGCTGCGCAAACAAGCGGAGCCCCATCTGCGGGATGCAGGCAGTATGCAAAACCACACCCCCTTCAATCTGTGGAAAAACCTTTTTTCCATGGAACTGGTCCCTGATGCCCAAAAGGTTGGGGGATGCTGGTTTAGTTGAGTTAGTTTTTGACCAAGGACATCCATTCAATTTCTCAGCTACTAGGATTGTTGGCTGAGCAGGGACAAAAATAGCCAGGGAAATGTTTGAAGTCTGGGAAATGGGCCCTTTGTCAGGCAACAGGAGTTCTGATTTACCACCCGTTTACCAGGAACTTAGGAGCCAGGTCGTGAGAGCATAATGAAGCAGCATGATCAATCAAGTCTCCCTGCAGCCATCCTTTTTCTCCAGATTAAACGTAACCGGTTCCTTCAACTGTTCTTCATCAGGTTTTCTTCATGGCCTCTTACTATCTTGCTTGCTCTCTTGACACAATATTCTAGGTCCAGTCTAACTAACCTGGAAGGAAGCCAGGTGTGATGTTACCAAAAGCCAGAGAAATCCAGAACAATCGAAACAGGGCTGTATCCTTTTCCTGGGAAAGATAATTCAACAGGGTGACCCAAAACATGGCCCAAATATGGATTGAAATGGATCTAGAAAACCTTGAAAGAGGATTTTTAATCATTTACTATACTTCTATATTGCCGTGATTTGCAGGAACTCACAGCATTCTCCATTGTGGGTGGAGACAGCAGCCAGAAGTGGATGGTTCTTGCCTGTTCAGCTTGAAGGACTGAGACTGTTTCAAAATAAGCTCCCCCCCGTTGCTAGGGATCTCCAGCTTTTTCTCAGTCCTTCAGCCTGGACAGTCGTCTCAGATTGTGCTCTTACCCTTTTGGACTTTGTGGTTTAAATTGACTAACATTTTGGATTCTTGGACTTGCTTCTGGCATTGAACTGTGAATTCTTGGGAACCTTGTCCTAGGGATATTGTTCCCTTCCTTCAGGCTTGTTTGCCTGTGAGGATATTCTTTCCCCCCCTGTCTCTTTTGCTGGACACTGACTCCGTTGAACTTGTAGGCGTTCTGGAGGGACCTTATTCGTTGGTCGGGGTAGGGGCGCTTAGGCGTCCACCAGAGCTCTCTGCTCCTTGGGATTGGCTTGCGGTCAGGAGTTTCGAGCTTCAAATCTGCTGTTTGGGCGGCACAATTTATCATCTGTCAGGGAGCCGCCTGCAGCGTGGGACCACTTGTGGAGCTTCGCGCTCCCATTTCACCCGCCTGCCTTACAATTTGGGCGTTTGCCGACATGCTCTTCGATGGAGCGTTGATTTGCTGCCTCAGGAGCTTCGCGCTCCACTGTTTCAACGGCCGGCAGCCATTTTGAAAGAAATTTTGGGCTGTTTGTTTTTACAAAGCCTGGGTCAAAACTCAACAGCAGCTAGTCTCCTGTAGGAGCTTCGCGCTCCATTAACCTTCAGGTGGCCATCTGGAGACTCAGAAGCTTTGTGCTCCACTGATTGTTATTGGCGGCATATTGAATCATGAAGGGAGCTCAGCACTCCATTGCTAGCCTGCCGGTCACCATTTTGAGAGTCAGGAGCTTCGCGCTCCATTATCGGGCTGTTTGGTGCCATTTTAAGATTTCAGGAGCTTCGCGCTCCCAGGCCTCGTAGTAGGCTACATTGAACCGGGCTATTTATTGCCTTGCTCCTTACAGCTCAGGTCATTAGGAACCTTGGATTTGCTCCTATTTGGACTGTAAGGAGGGGATTTCCCCTTCAAAAGTCGCTTTTCTGGTGGCTATTACCTCCGCCAGGCGGATTTCTGAGATCGACGCCCTTCCCGTACATAGTGACCTTTGCATTTTTCATTCTGACCGCGTGGTCCTTCGTATGGACCCCACCTTCATCCCAAAGGTCAATATGGCTTTCTATCGCACGCAGAACCTGGTCCTTCCAAATTTTTGTCCGCACCCTACTCACCCTTTGGAATGGCGCTGGCATACGTTAGATGTGCGGAGGGCCTTTCATATTTATCTCAAGAGGACTGCTACCGTTCGCAGGACGGAGTCCTTGTTTGTTTCTTTTATTCCAGTGTCCTTAGGTTCCAAGGTCTCTTCATCCACGATCGGCAGATGGATTTGGCAGACGATCGCCAAGGCGTACGAACTGCGTTCCTTGCCACGACCTTCCCGTCTAACAGCGCATTCCACGTGCAGTGCGGCTACTTCCATGGCCTGGCCACGCAGGCGTCCTTGAACGAGATCTGTAGGGCGGCAACTTGGATGTTGTCTTTGTCCTTTGTGAGGCACTATAAGCTGGACCAGTTCACCTCGGCGGAGGCGGCATTTGGCCACAGGGTTCTGCAGCAGGTTCTTTCTGATGCAGAGACTTAGGACCAGACTGGGATCGCCCATAGTTGGGACACAAAGCTTTGGTATGTCCCACTTCTGGCTGCTGTCTCCACCCACAATGGAGAAGGGGCGTTGGTCCTATCTGATACGCACCTTCTCATTGGGTGGAGACAGTAGCCAGCCTCACCCTAACATTGTCTGGTCTCCTTTTTAACCTTCCTTTCTTTCTACCGAGACGTCGAGGCTGTTGTTCGTCTTCGTAAAAGCTGGAGATCCCTAGCAACAGGGGAGGAGCTTATTTTGAAACAGTCTCAGTCCTTCAAGCTGAACAGGCGAGAACCACCCACTTCTGGCTGCTCTCTCCACCCAACGAGAAGGTGCATATCAGGTAGGACCAACACCCTGTTTGCTACAATAAGAACAGTAAAAATAGAATTAAATGGAAAAACCACAAATCAGAATCTATAAGAAAAGAAAATGGATTACTTCCCAAATAGTCTGCAACTTTTTTACTGACTTCTGAGAGGCCATCATGATGATTAGCAATCAGGCTCTGGGTGGGTTGGGGGTATTGTCCAAATACAGGAACTGCAACTAGAAAACATTGACTAATAGTTCTACCTACACTTCATGTCTTAGAAATGTGGGTCCATTGATTGAATTCATCAGGGAACATGGATCTGGCAGGCTGCTGTCCTAGAATTATTTAGTTCTTTGATTGTCATTTTGTTTTTTTGTTTTTTCAGATGTTGCATTACACAGTCGTCCTTCACTTATGACCATAATTGAGCTCCCAATTTTTGTTGCTAAGTGAACCATTTGTTAAGTGAATTTTGCTCCATATCACGACCTTTTGTGCGACAATTGTTAAGTGAATCACTGCAGTTGTTGAGCTAGTAACACGGTTGTTAAGTGAATCAGGCTTCTCCATTGACTTTGCTTTTCAGAAGGTCACAAGGGGTGATCACATGACCCAAGGACACTGGAACCATCATAAATATGAGTCAGTTGCCAAATTTTGATCACGAGACCATGGGGATACTGCAACAGTCATGTGAAAAATGGTCATAAGTCACTTTTTTCAGGGACGTTGTAACTTTGATCGGTCACTCAATGAACTGTTGTAAGTAGAGGACTACCTGCAGTTTCCTTTAATGATGCTAGATCACTCCTTGTAGAGTGGAATCTGTACTTCTCTAGATGCAACTGAATATCTTTTTTCTACCAAATGTGGGAAACATTAATTAACCAGAGTTAGTTGGTTGAACTTGACCAAGCAACTAGTTCACATTATTGAAATAGGGGAAATAGGGTTGTGCTCTTGTGATGCAAATTCCACCTCTTTTGCATACAAGTCCTTTATTGTCCTATTTGTACAAAAAGTGGGTTAGGTTCTTGTCAACACAAGGCTAGCTGCTTTCATTGCTTGCCATCCATCTCTTGTGTTACTAAGTCTTAATATGTGAAAGTCATTTAAAGAAGACAGACCAAGTGGGGCCTAATCATTTCTTTAGATTGAACTGACAGATCTGTAAAATCTTAGTCATGCCAAATTTCTTCCCTTTACTGCTAAGTGTCTAGCCATCCTGTCATTGGAAACTCCTCACGTTTCTTCAGTTGGTAGTTGAATATTGCCTTTTCTTCATTTGGCACATTATGCATGCTAATGTTTGCTCAGCATGGAATTTAAGAGCCGATAGAAGCATACTGTAGGTCAGGTTAGAAAATGAGTGAATAAAATATATATCACATTTGATTAATTTGTAGATTTGAAATGTGGAAAAAAGTTGTTCCTGATTATTTGAACTGTGACAGCATTTCTGTAACACGAACTGTGTAAAGATTTTGGTCTAAAAATTACTATCTGAGATGGCTTGTATGTTATTAATACATTTTAGGTGGAGAGGAAGTAGAGTAGGTGAACCAGATTGCAATATATATATTCACTCATATACCCAAGATCCATTCAATAATTTACAGTACCAAAGTATGGAAACTTAACCATCAGGGATAGTAAGAAAGCTGATAAATTTGGTTTGGTAGATATTTCTAGGTATTCAATAAAATAGCTTAAATCTAATATGGAAAAGAGTGCCTTTACGGATTGATGGTCTGGCATAAGGGAGGCATAATCTCCAAATATTTTGCTTTGAAAATAAGAAATATATAAGAGTAATAGAGAACAGTTTTGGAAGGAAAGAGCAGGAAAACCAACTTTGTGCATAAAGAATGTGTGGTCGTTTCTCATGATTTGATGCTTTAGTTCAAAGTGAATAAAGTCCTTTTAACTTAGTCTGAGTTCTTTTTAGGGCTTAAGACACATTCCATGTCTCGATAGGAAAAGCTAACCAGAAAAGAAAGTCAAGCCTGGGGAACTACAGTTTGAAGCACCTTCAAAACTCTTGGGTGTGGCCTTTAGAAGCTTCCAGAAATTGTTAATTGAAACTTTAAACGTAGCAGAGAAAATGCATTTAACATATGGATGGGGAGAAGAGTTTAACAATTCTGAATTTTAAATTAAGTTGTAAATGAAATCAAATTTTGGTTGTTTTTTTTTTCATGGCTATACTTACTGCTTTTGGGATTGTGGTTCTCACACAAAATGCTTATGGTGTTAGCCTAGAAAAGGTTAATTTAGGTTTCAATGCTAACCTAATAATAAACTGGTATTTAAAAGATGTAACAATTACGGTCAGTGTCAGTATAAAGTCTTGATTTCTTTTAAACCATTTTTTCCTTAAAAAAAGCATTTGGTGGGAGAAATCCTGACTTCAAATAACTAGCATAGAAATGGGAACAAATATTCTAGAGAGAGATAACCTTTGGCAAATAGATATACGGAGTGCTCTTGCACTGATAAGAATGTTTATTGTTACCGTTGATGTAGTGTAGTATGTTAACTCCAAGAAGGTGCAAAAATACTTTTAAAGTGCCAGATTGCTTTACTTTTCATTTTATTGTACCTTCCATTTTCAGTAGTTGTAAATTACACATTTGAAAACTTCTAAAGTAGAATAGAAATAGAATGGAACAGAAAATTTTATTGTCACTTTCAATGTACAGTAATCAGCATACATTAAAATGAAGTTTCATTGCATTCAGCTCTCAAAAGATAACCATTATGCATATACTCACATACCCACACACATATATGACACAGAGAAACAGCACAGTCTAGTTTGAATGTATATATGGCGAAGAAAAAGAATCCTGCAAGTTTACCAGACGGATGGCAAAGAGAACAAAACTGTTATAGAATCTGGTAGACCTGCTAGAAATACTTCGAAACCTCCTCCCAGAGGGGAGCCACAGAAACAGACCATGAAGTGGAAGTGTGGGGTCTCTAACAAAGCTTTGAGCTCTAAGTACATAGCTCTTATAAGCAGTATCCTGAATAATGGGAAGTGAGCTTCCTACAATCTTCTCGGCTGTCCTTACCACTCTCTGTATGGGCTTTCTATCTGAGGCGCTGCCGCCACCAAACCAAACCAAACGGGGATGCCTCATGCCTCTGTAAAAAGTGGCTGGGATAGAAGGAGAAATATGTGCTCTGTATGAAATGCAGATGCTGCTTCACTAAGGATGACGTTTGAAGAGACCAAATCAGATAGTTAGTTAGTACATTCTTCTTTGTAGGTTTGGGCTTGTTGTGTGTGTGTGTGTGCGTGTGTGTGTGTGTGTGCGTGTGTGTGTGTGTGTGTACAGGTAGCCCTTGCTAAGTGACTATTTCACAGTTCACAGTTATGACGGTAATGAAAAGTAGCTTTGCAACCGTTCTTCATATTTATGACCTTTGCAAGCTTGTAAAGCCAAGGAAAGTTGAAATAAGATAGTAAGAACAATCATACTTTTACTTAATGATCCACTTGTTAGTCCCAACTGTGGCTGATAAACAAAGTCTACCTCTAGACTGAACTGTGTCAAAGAAAATTCCTGATTATTTCCAATTATTATTACAGATTAAAAGAACCATCTGTTTATTGGGACAGACCTCCTGCTGAGAGCCAGAACATCTTTTTAAAGTAGGTATTCTATTTTTGTTTTTCCTGCTTGGTGGCATGCAAACATGGATAGGTTATATTGTATAAACTAGCATACAATTGAGTAAGGGTAGTGTAACAGTAATAACTTTCAGGGCCCTTACTCAATTGTATGCTGCATTGTAAATTTTCTGCAGTGTTAACTTGGGTAATTCCTTGTACTAACATTCCTTGATGAACATCTTCATAATTTTAGATATTGTAGTCTTATAACTATTGGAAGCAGGGTGGATTTGATTTAAATCGAGTTGATTTAAATCACAATTTAAATCATGATTTAAATCACTAGTAAAAAGACTTGATTTAAATCAACTCGATTTAAATCATAATTTTTAAAGAGCAACTGTCATCTCTGCTACTCCTTTGACCCACTGTTGACTCACCGATAGTCCCAGTATTGCAGAATACACAGCCTCATGCTACATAACTAAGCTCCATTTCAGGCTGAATAAACTAAATTATTTATGTATCTTAAGTAGAAAACTATCTTACGATAGATTTTTACCCCAAAAGTTTTTTATTAAAATAAATTCAATAAAAATAAAAAAAATCCAATTTAAATAAAAAAAATCCAATTTAAATAAAAAAAATCTGATTTTTTTGATTTTTTTTTAAAAAAAATCATTGATTTTTATCCACCCTGATTGGAAGGCTTGAGCTTCTCACACGTGGAGAATACCTAGTTTCAGCTGCATTTTTGAATTTCCTCTAGCATCAGCACTAGAGGATCAGAATAGCTGTAGAAAACGTAGGATATTTTTAAAAAGTTTATTTGAGGGACCACATCTGCCCATCCCATTCGGTCTGTCAGGAAGAGCATGCTGTGTGTGTGTGTGGGGAGTCTCGCCCATAAAAGAATGCCACTCACAGGAACCAGGAGGGGAGCCTTCTCTGTCGCAGCAGCCACTCTTTGGAATATCATTCCCCTTAAGATCAGATTGGCCCCAACCTTGCTGGATTTGCAGAAGGGCCTGGGGATGGCTTTGCCAGGTGCCCTGGGGATCTGGGAATGTAGGTTTGGTAGGGAAACTGAGTGCACCTTCCTGTGGATTATGTTTTGCTTTTAATTATTTTTGGTTATGTTTTTGATTATTTTGTCGAATTTTTTGGTGTTTTTTTTTTAATTTATTTTTTAAATTAAACTGTGTACATAGCTCAGAGTCATGTATGTGAGATGGGCAGCTATATAAAGGTGCTTAATAAATAGTCTTGACTTTCATACAGGTAGTCCTTGATTTATGGTGACATTTAGGATAAACATGTAGCTTTTCCAGTGTTATCGACGACTCAGACTAGGGCTCTCTGTGTCTGAAGCCTAGCATCCCTTTCACCTTGTATTCTTGTTTCCTGTTTACCAGTTTGGGAGGTGGGGAGGGCACTTGTGAACACAGAATTTGTGTGTGTGTGTGTCAGTGGTGGGTTGCTACCGGTTCTCCCTGGTTCTTGCGAACCGGTAGTGGAAATTTTGAGTAGTTTGGAGAACCGGTAAATACCACCTCTGTCTGTCTCTGCCCCCAATCTATTTGCTGCCTCCCGAGTCCCAGCTGATCGGCTAGGAGAAAAAATCAGGGCTCACTTGACAAAGAATAGAAAAACAAAAACAAAAAACAAGACACCTTAGCTTTAAATTGAGAAGCCAAGAAGCCTCCCAACTGATTGGCTAGAACCGATCCGCTCCTTGTAAACCGCTCGGTGGTGGTAGATTGGCAATTGAGGCCAAGCTGCCTGAAAGCAGTTTCCGATGCTCTCGGTGGTGGCAGAGTGGCAAAAAAACTGTTTAAACTCTTGCCGCGGCGGTTCAAAGGGCCGCCCTACAGCTGATCAGCAGTAAAAGGCAGTGGTGGTAGACCAGTGCGCTCCAAAAACAAATGGGTAGACCGGTATGGCTCTGCTAGCAGTTAAACGCCTGGAAGACCAGTACCTCTGCTAAATCCTAAAGAATTGTCACATGACCATCAAACCATGCCCACAAAATAAGCCACGCCCCTAGAACCGGTAGTAAAAAAATTTACAACCCACCTCTGGTGTGCCTCTTTTATAAGCAAAAGTCTGATGGAATACAGAATGAACCTTCATTGATGTTGTCAATTGCAAACGAAATGCTACTGGGTTTATTTGCTTAGTCACCGGGAAAGAGCCAATAAATTTAGAGTCTAGTTTCTTGGAAGATCTTGTGGAAGTTAGAAATTTGGTAGAAAGCCACACATCATCCCTTCTGCAATTTTGGCTCTCATCTGCATGCATCTAGTACTTTTTTTGGATGCAACCTTTGATAGTTCAGGATGTTTCTTTCAGTGGTGTTTGGTTGCCTGCCTATGGTGCAGGAAAACATTTTCTTGTCTGGTGGTTGTTGGTAAGATTTGTGGATGAAACCCATAAATTGCTTGGAATGGGGACATACCAAGAGAGGAGTTGTAAAAGAAATCAGCAAGAGGAATGGGATAAACCGAATTGTCATTGGTAAAAAAAAGAAAAGAAAGATAGCTTCTTAAATATTGTTGTGATAGTTAACTATCTCAGCTTCTCCATTGGCCTTTTAGACAATGCGAGGAAGGCAAATGCATTTTAATAGTTAATAAGTATAAGAGGGTTAATAAGTTCCAAAATTTGGAAGTGAACTGATGAGCAAGCACTTTGCCTTACTTGAGTTCAGCTGAGGCTGTTTGAATTCAGCCAGACCCCAGAAACCAGCAGATTTCAGTGGCATCTCCAGCTGGGTAGTATCAAAGAGACCCAGTTTAGTCTAGTGCTGGATAGTGTGTGAAATCTGACTTCTAGTCCTGCCTTAAACATGGAAGCCAGTTGGGAGATTTGGGGCCAATCATCCTCACAGTGAAAAAGATGATAGCAAATCATTTATGAAATTGTTAAGGTGAAGCATCTTTCATTGGCTGAAGTGGACTTTCAGAAGTATATTGTATTCAGTCTGAAGGTGACAATTCGTGGTATTTTTTAATGTATTTATTTATTATTTATTTATTTATTTATGAGATTTATATGCCCCCCTATCTCCAGCCGGACTCAGGGCGGCTCACAACAGTTAAGAAACATCTAATAAAAAGTTAAAAAAATAAATCCAAATCTCATAATATAATAGTTAAAAGTACAATTAAGACTAACAAGTTAAAATTAAATTAGAATTAGATTACAATTTACTAGAATGAACTTTAGATCGGGGTCCCCAACCCTCCATCCGTGGGGTCCGCAGCATGCTAGCAACTGGGCCACACAAACAAGTGAAGCCCCATCTTCAATATGCAGGCAACATATAAAACCACAACCCTTTGGTCCACGGAAAATCCTCTCTCCATGGAACCAGTTCCTGGTGCCCAAAAGATTGAGGGCCGCAGCTCTAGATCATTTCTTTTGGATTGGTTTTCTAAGAAAAGTTACTTTGCGTATTTTGCACTTGGCTGCTAAACCGACACCACATGAGGAACTGTATAAAAAGTGATTTGGAGTATGGTTTTACTCTGGTGCATTCTTGTTTTTGTGTGTGTGAGGGAGGGGCTTCCTTTCATTTTTGATAAATTGTGGGTTTGGGACTCAGCTCTTACTGTAAAGTGATGAAATATGCCCAGATTCAATTTATGGCAGCTTGCTGACCCACCCAAAAATCAGTTGTGACTCATTGGCTTGTCATTTTCTGCAATTTGAGAACTGCTGAATTATATTTTCAATTTATGAGAAAGTCAGAAAATAATGAGCCAGAAACTTAATTTCCATTGAAAAATTGATATTTTCTTTTTGGTCTCTGTCATTTGTATTTAACCCTGCTTGTAGAAGTTTGTTTCATTTGAGATTATTGTTGAAAATCCTGCAAAACAAGTCAGGAAGAGTTTTAGCAATGTGCTTTATTTGGCCTTCTTTGTGTTCTCACGCACGAGTTGTCAGCCAGCAGTTTACTTTGGATAAATAACTTGTAGAGTGCAGTACAGCATTCTCTTCGATCAAGCTTAGTGACAGAAGTTTCACTACGGATTCTATTCATGGCTGCTCTGGTAAAATGCAGAAAAGCAAACAAAAAACAGCATGGTAAGTATTTTAAAACAGGGCTCAACCCTTGGTCCATGGACTGGCATCAGGCAGCGGCATGCCAGAAACCGGGCTACCAAACAAGCGAAGCCCCATCCACAGGATGCAAGCAGCACATGGAACCACGCCCCCTTGGGTTCACGGAAAAACCTCTATCAACATGTCAACATATATACATATCAACATGCAAGGATATATACGACTAATTTTTACTATATAAGAGCCGTGGTGGCTCAGTGGTTAGAATGCAGTACTGCAGACTACTTGTGTTGTCTGCCAGCAGGTTGGCAGTTCGATTCTCACCAGGCTCAAGGTTGACTCGGTGGGTAAAATGAGGACCCAAATTGTTGGGGTGCAATATGCTGACTCTGTAAACTGCTTAGAGAGGGCTGTAAAGCACTGTGAAGTGGTATATAAGTCTAAGAGCTATTGCTATTTGAAATTAAATTAAATTCGTGATCTTGCATTTTAATCTTATATATAAGGGTGCAATATTGTATGAATGTTAGAATAAGTCCAGCCTTTGAATAAGGTTTGATTTTCTTGCAGCTTCTGAAGTTTTGAAATCTCGATATTTGCATATGCCTTTCTCCTTTATTGATATGCCTTTCTGTTTTCAAAAGATTATATAGAGTTGATTATATGCCATCAAGTTGTATCCGACTCCTAATGACAGCATAGATTTTTCTCCATGATGATGATCAGGTCTTCCAAATGTCTACTCATTACCATTGTAATTGAGTTTCTTCATCTTGCTGCTGGTTTTTCTCTTCTTCTCTTTCCTTCTACCTTTCCCAGCAGTAGAATTGTCTCTAGGGAACTAGGTCTTTGCATAATGTCTCCAAGGTGGGAATAATTTGAGCCTGGTCATTTATGTCTCGAATGAGAACTTGGGGTTGATTTGATAATCCATTTATTTGTTTTTTTGGCTGTCCACTGTATTCTTAGGAAACACGCACATTTTCAGAGAATTGAAATGATTACCAGAAACGTATTTGCTGCATTAAAGATGGCATTGAAAAGGAAGATAATCTAGATCTACACATTCTGGGGGGGTAGGATGCAAACTTCAAAATATTTTTGGATTACCACTGAGAAGGCTTTGTGTCTTGAACACACAGGCCTAACAATTTTTTGTGGCTTAGAAAGATCTGAACTAAAATTTATTAGGTAGATGGTATGTCCAGAATTAAAGATAATAGGATTTTAAGCTGTAACCATTTAGCACTTCAATAATTGAAAGTAATACTTTGACATAAACCTGGAAACCAGTACACCTGACGTAAAACTAAACATTTTTAGGCTCCATCGATCTATGTAGAGTTGCAGTGTATGGACCATTTTCAGAGGTAGCTTCCGGAGTGCATTGGAGTAGTTCAAAGTTTATAGATCTCTAATGCACGTATAATTTAGACATGGTTTGAATACTCCAGAAATTGTACAAGTAAGAACTGTTAAAGAACTTTGTGCTTGCTATCATTACCTGCACATCTCCAAACAAATATCATTTAAATATCGACTAGCTGAATGTTTGGATGAGAATCCAAATTAAATGTTTCACATTTTAGTTTAATTATGATTAAGCTAGTCTCTTTTTTTTCTTCTCTGCCAAATTGATCAGAGACAGATAAAATACAGCCACCAGCCCTTTGTAGCCCCCACCTCATTGTGGAAAAACAGGAGGTGAGGAGCATTTTGAGGGCTGTGCTGATAAGTTAGCTGGAGTCTTTACCAGGATCTTCAATCGGTTTTTATCCCAGTCCACTATTCCATGTTGTTTGAAGGCTTCCACCATTGTTCCACTGCCAAAAAAGTTCCCTATCAATAACTCAATGATTACAGGCCAGTGGCACTCACTCTTATCATCATGAAGTGCTTTGAGAAACTGGTCTGTCGGCACATTATTTCTGGTCTTCCGCATACATTTGATAAACACCAGTTTGCATACAGAACAAATAGATCTACAGAGGATGCTATACCCATCACTCTTTACTTTCTCCATTGTAGTGGGAACAGCATCCAGGAATGGGTTGTCCTCGTCTGTCAGCCAATTAGACCGAGTCTGTCAAAGCTGCAAGGACACGCCCTCTGCCAGTGGTCCCAGCTTTTGACTCAGTTTTGTTCCAAGACAGACATACTACAATTGCCATCTCGAATTAACATCTTGAATCCACATCGGACTGTCAGCCGGCTCCCAGCCTCGGCTGGTGGAGCCGTGCCTTTTCCAGCGCAAAGGGCTTTAGCCCAACCCCGCTGAAGGCCATGCTGCGGCGAGCCAGATCCAAGGACAAGGATTGTGGCAGGGCAGCAAGCAGCAGCATTGCTCAACGCCACTGACCCTTGGATTGCACTAGACAGCGGTGATTGACGCTCCTTTCTACCCGGTGCTCTGCGAGGCTTCACTAGCAGCCGAGGGAGCGCCGGTTGTCAGGTGAGTCCCGGATCGCTGGGAACTGAGTGTTTAAGTGCTGGATGGCTGTCCAAAGCCCAGCCTTAGCCCTCGGGCTCAGAAGGCATCTGAGTCCCTGCCCAGATCCTGGGTAAACTCTTGTGCGAGCGCTAGGCTTTAGCCGTGCTCTGTAGCAGTAGGGCCTGATTTGGATGAGTCTGCTTGGCTGGGAAATGGCCCAGGACGCCATGGCGGCTACCATTAGCCCTTATCAGCAAAAATTTGACTCTCTTGGCCCCTGAAGTTGACGATTCGGCGGGAACCTCTGGACAGAGGCCCATGGGCAAAAGAGCCATGTTGAAGTTATCCCGGCACTGCGGCGCCTCCAAAAAGGCATCTAAGGCCTCGGAGATAGACGCTGTTTGGCGGCAGAAGGCTATTGATCGGGAGATCGAAAAATCCATGAAGAGAGCTGACCATCAGAGGGAATCACCTCAGACAGTTTTGGCTCAGGCAGCAAGTTTGTGCCTTTTTGCCTCGCAGCTGTTGTTGGAAGAGTTTGACAGCCGCCCGGCCTTGCAATGGTCGCCAGATGGACCTAGCGAGCAGCCCTTGACTAATCTGCCTGGCAACAGAGACCACTTGCTAAGCCTAAGCACATTTCGGGGCACACAAATGTACAAGTGGATTGTCTTAGCAGGGCCACAATCGATCATGCAGAGTGGCACCTGCATCCAACTTTGTTTCAGGAGCTGATGGAGCGCTTTGTCCGTCCATTGATCTCTTCGCCACTCTGGACAACGCCCAGCTGACAAGGTTTTTTGCGAGGTTTGCGGTTCCGGTTGCGGAAGGGGTCGATATAGTTATTGCTTTGGGATAGAAGCTGTTTTTATTGTCCTGAACCGTCTGCCAGATGGCAATAGTTCAAAAAAAGGGTGCCCAGGATGAGATGGATCTTTAAGAATGTTTTGAACTTTCTTAAGGCGGCAGGAGCTATAAAGCTCTTCCAAAGAGGGGAGAGGGCAACCAATGATCCTCTGGGCAGTAACCCTCTGGAGTGCTGTCCTATCTGCCATTGTGCAATTGGCAAAGCATACATACATGCATAAAGTTCAGATACTCTATGGTGCAGCGGTAGAAGGTCAGCAGCAGTTTTTCATTCATATTGTTACATGTCAGTGCTTATAATTTAGTAGTACCGGAGAGTGTAATTTAAAGGTGAAAATTGAGTGTGGAAAAGAAGGTAAACTCGTGAAAAGCTTTTGTAAGCATAGTAGAATATATTTAACTGAAACTACGTATTCACTGTCAGCTATCTGGTAGTGATGCGATGTATTTGTCTCATGGGGAATGAAGCTTTATAGAAAGTAGAAAGAGTTGACTTGCAACCGGTGTTAGTAATGTGATCTCAAGAGCAGCAAATCTTTGTGAGATTGTATCCTGGACTACCATGAGTTACAAGTATCTATGCCCATTAGAAAAGCACTGGCTGCAGTTCAACATTTATCTATTCTTAAACTATGGCATATGAAGCTGAGGCTGAGAATCCTGGGTGCTACATAGTAATATAGCCCCTTCCTTCCTTCCTTCCTTCCTTCCTTCCTTCCTTCCTTCCTTCCTTCCTTCCTTCCTTCCTTCCCTCCCTCCCTCCCTCCCTCCCTCCCTCCTTCCTTCCTTCCTTCTCTCCCGCCTTCCTTCCTTCCTTCCTTCCTTCCTTCCTTCCTTCCTTCCTTCCTTCCCTCCCTCCCTCCCTCCCTCCCTTCCCTCCCTCCCTCCCTCCCTCCTTCCTTCCTTCCTTCCTTCCTTCCTTCCTTCCCTCCCTCCCTCCCTCCCTCCCACCTACCTACCTACCTACCTACCTACCTAACTACCTACCTATTGGTAGTCCTCAACTTATGACCGGTCACTTAACCATTCAAAGTTACAACAGACATCTCCCCCCCCCGGTACTTAACACCCCAATCCTGAAGTTACATCTCCTGCAACACCCTTGTGGTTTCTTACTCTTACAACCAACTGCAGGCACTGGACCTGCTTTGCTACCTCACCAAGTTCCACATGGTCCTTCCCACTTTCTGTCACCGGTTGCTCACTTAGCTTTTGAAGATTTCCAGAGCTCAGAAGGTCAGGGTAGGGAAGGAGGCTAGGCCACTGCGTTGCTAACCACATGGCACAATCCCACAAACGGCCCATCTTTTTCTGAACGCAAAATAACGCTGGCAAAGCTCTGTTTTCTTTTCCCTGCTGCTAAAGCTAGCCTTAAGTCTGCTGATGTTGTGCTAGTGCAACTCATGCTGCCAAAGCTACGGCCAGCTTTATTGCGGAAAATAAACCCTGCCAGCTTTCCTTTCCTCCCTAGATGCTAGTCTTATGTAGGAGATGGCCAGGCTGAGCTCGAGGAAGGGGTCAAACGCGTCATTAGTCACGAGCCCCTGCGTGCCCAGAAGAGACCTAAGTCTAGCCCATCTTAGATGCCTTCTTAATTCCTGCTCATTTCCCTTGACCATTAGTAGCTCAGATTTTTGTAGAGAGCTCAAGTTTGCAATAAAACTTTATATTCATTTCAATTGCCCGAATCTTGTGATTTCCCCGGTGCTTGACACCTTAGCTCTTGACAGTGTTAGCTTCAGTATTGGGGTGGGGTGGGGAGGAGGCCCAAGAGGCTGTTGGAACCCCAAGGGATGGGGTTAGCAGAGCATGGGACATCTCAGGGGGATTAAGTGATAAAGGGTGGAGAGAAGGGTAGGGGAAATGTGCATAGATTCCTATAAGCAACGGGCAAACAAAGTGACTGCAGAGTGGAACAAAGATTGCCCTGCACTATATTCTGGATCCATTTCCTTGGGAACAACTGGAAGCATGGTAACATTATGCCTCTGGATGGCATCCCAGAGAGGTAATTCCAATAGAATCAGATGAGCCATGATCTTTTCTTTCCATTTCTTGGTACACTGTATTCTGCCAGGAAGAACCAGACGTTTTCTGACCTGACAGTAAAGTCAGAATAGAATGAAATCAGTGTGATTCTAAAATATTTGCAGATCTTACCTAAACAGCTTGCTCAGGAAGAGTGGATTTGACAGTTCCCTTCAGACAAGTGATTTAAATCTGTTTTCTTTTGCTGTGGATCCAGTGTTTTCATTACTGCCTCCATCAGGGAAATTAAACATTCCACTTTTATTAAGCAGATACAGGTAGTTCTCGACTTACGACCTCAATTGAGCTCAAACTTTCTGTAGTTAAGTGAGTGTCAATCCTGGAGGCCATCTTTTTCTTTAGATCTTCAGGGCTGCCACGCTTGGTGGATGGGCATGATGTGGGAACTGGGAGGGTGGGGGGGGGAGATGTATAGCCATAACAACATTCTTTCACTGGGAGTCAAGGATGTTCAGCCTGCACCTGGAGAGGTGTGACTGGGAAGCAACTCCAGTTAGGATGGTGACCTGATTGGACCATGCGATGGATATGTGGTTTCAGGGGAAGGGATTTTGGCTTTCCTTTGGGTGGGGAAAACCCGGGAGACTTCAGATTCGGGTTTTCCCAGATATGCCAATATGATATCTCTAATAAAATGGAACTTTGAGGAAATGCCTGCCTCGGAGTCTTACTTGGTTGGGGGTGTTACTTGGAACCCTGACAATGAGTTTTGCTCCATTTTATGACCTTTCTTACCTCCGTTGTTAAGGGAATTACTGCAATTGTTAATTTAGTAACATAGTGGTTAAGTGAATCTGGTTCCCCCATTGACTTCGCTTGTGAGAAGGTCGCAAAAGCCCGGGACACTGCAACCGTCATAACTATGAACCAGTTGCCAAGCACCTGAACATTGATCATGTGACAATGGGGATACTGCAATGGTTGTAAGTATGAAAATGTCAATTTTTTCAATACCGTTGTAACTTTGAATCGTCACTGAATGAACTGTTGTAAGTCAAGGACTACCTGTAGTAGTGGTGGTTGCCTTTGCACAATTACTCTGAAAATGAGCCCAAACCAGCCTATGAGACTTTCTCCGAAGTTTGAATTGTGAAGTTTGCTATTTAATAATTCTCAGCACTGCATATACGAAGAACCTGTGGTTCTGCTTCAAAGAATTTATATCAATAAAATAGTTTCCCCTTATTGTGGGAATTCACCTTGACCTTGGCAGTGCCACCAGCCACTTCTGAGAGAAGAAATTCCTGAAGACAGCTTAGGAGAGATGTAATTTCAAGTTGCTTGCTTCCAACACAGCATGGTGTTTCATGAGCTTTTCTACCAAGAGAGGATTGGCAAGGCATCATTGCATCGCTGGCCCCTTACCCAGTGTTTAAGGCAGGCAGTACTGTGTGGCGTGAGTAGTACCATAGTTGTCGGGAAGTGGACTCTTTATTTGCCAGAGCTAAGAAATGAGCTCTACATTAAAACATCTTGAATTTTCAATCGCTCTGCACTTTAGTTCATTTCTTTAGGTGTATGATTGATTATGAAGTATCCACTACCACATAGCTATCTAGGGTTTTAGATTCACACAGCTCATCTGACACAGCTCTCATCTGAAAATAATTTCTTCCAGTCTTGAATTAAAGCCATCTGTCTTGGGATTTAAACTTGAGCTAATTTCCTGGTTTCACATAACCACAGCAGACTCTTAAGAAACTTGTTTAAGTATGTTGTTGAGTCTAACCTACTCACAGAATTCTATATAAATCTGTAACTTTTGCCTAGGGTATCCAACCGTGGCAACTTTAAAACTTGTGGATTTCAACTCCCAGAATTCCCCAGCCACGATGGCTGGCTGGGGAATTCTGGGAGTTGAAGTCCACAAGTGTTAAAGTTGCCAAGATTGGACACTCCTCCTTTAGGCTATTTATATTTGGATAGATCATGTATTTGGCCTTGCGTTTTCATTTTTATGGCTATTGCTTTCTAGGAATCCCCTAGGTATGCTCTGCCGAAGTGTTCCATTGAAATGTTAAAAGCTCTGATTTGATAAGAATTGAGAGATCTTCACCGATAATACAGTAGTATGAGGCACGGAATAAAGACGGTGCTTTTAAGAGCCTGGATTTAGCTTTGCAGCTACTGGTAATGATAACAGGATTTAAATTCCCCTCTGACTAGTATTACAAACATTAGCTACATCCACTCAACAAAGGAGGAGGGGGAAAAAATTCATCCTCCTGTAAATAAGATGCTTACCAGCTTTTCTGCATAGAATTGTGTACAATGCTGCTTAAGAATTGCCGCTGAGCATTTCCTTCTGGCTTCTTCATTGGAAGGAAAATCTCAAAACCTGGAAATCCTGAAGGAAAGTTTGATATTAAGTCAATTCCCCCACAAAGCAAGTTTAGACAGTTTTAAAGTCTGGCTTTGACATATTGTGGTCTATCTGGCCTTTAGGGTGAGGGTGAACTTTCAGATGAGATAAAATAACTTGTTAAATAGAAACTGTCAGTTTGTTAAACGTTGGAGAAACTGATTTTTATTTCTTTGCTGCCTGACTCCCAGCGACTCTGGGCAGCATCTGTCCTCCTTGCCAAAGGCCAGGATGAAATACCAGTGGGGTAGAGGACATTTGAATTTTGGAGGAAAACTCATTCCAGAAGTATAAGGTCAGGAGTGGTATAAGAAATAATAATTCAAATAACTCTAACAATGAGAGCTGAAGAAGCTCCTTGGATGAAATGCGAAACGTCTTCAAAGAAAAAATCAGAAAGTCCCATTGCTTCTTGAAAAAACACCCTTGGAACAACCATGACCTGGATGACTGAGAATCTCCATAGACATTTCTAACAATCTTTGAAATAGAATTAGTAGCTTTACAACTAAGTATGTTATCCTGCAGTAAGTATATTGTCCCAGGATTGCTCGACAGCTGTGGAGAACCCTGTGCTACCCTGGGAAATGGCACAGCTACTTTAAGGAATGGCATTCAGCTGCCACTTTTGTGTCACTGCATTCTCCAAAGCCTTTGAATCCAAAGTGCTGTAAAAAACAAGAGATGAAAAATTAGAACTTTTGGGACATAGGAAACAGGTGGGGATATGCAAATATTAATGTTCTGGAGCATGTGACAATGACATCTCCTCTCAGCCATGCTGTTCAGGAGGGTAGTTCATTGCTTTCCAGAAGTGGCATTGATTATTTATAGGTTTCTGGATCCAGTTCAAAGTACTGGTGTTAAACCTATGAAACCTACCCGATTTTGTCTCCTGTATATTTGTAGGACCACATTTCCCAGCCATATACCGTTCTTCTTAATGTAAGCTTCTTGAGAAGGTGATGCTAAGGGTCCCCACTCCACATTAACTGGGAGCATAGCCAACCTTTCTCAGTGGCAATTCCCATGTTATGGAACAGCCCCATCTCTTAAAATATGTGTGGTCCCAAAGCCTTTTAGACAGTATTCTGGAGATCACTTCAGTACTGATGATGGTTAGGCTTCCCTTTTCAAATTGATACATTTTTGAGATTGTGGATTAATTGCTTTATAGGTTTTATATCGTACTTTCCCATGTCAAGATGAAACTAACAATTTGAAATTAGCAGATAATATTTTTTTGTTAGCTGAGAGTATAAAGAAGACATACAAGAGCTCATTTAGAAAGTAAAAATGAAAATTGAAAAATGTGGAGGTTAGACATATTGTGTGCTGGAGAAGTAAAGAGAAGATTAATCACAAGGAGGAAGCAATGGATAACTTAGACAAATTTACTTGAATGACAACAAATACCAGTATAGTTCAGCTCTGAGAAGCTGAAGAAGCTTCTTGGATGAGAAGCAAAACATCTTCAAAGAAAAACCAGAAAGTCCAGTTGCCTCTTGAAAAAGCACCTTTGGGACAACCATGACCTGGATGACTGAGAATCTCCATAGACATTTGGATGATGGATTAGAAAGAAACAGTTATACCTGGCAAGGTTGAAAGGAGTAGAATAAAGGAAGAACAAGACAGGTATCAAAAGAAATTAGTAGAACATCCTTGGAAAAGAGTTGTAATATTGCTGGAAATGAAGCTACCGTATTTGTCGGACTATAAGATGCACTGGTGTATAAGACACACCAAGATTTCGAAGAGTTAAGTAAGAAAAAAAAAGTTTTTGCCCTCCCCAGGCCCCAGGAGCACTCTGCAGGCCTCCCAAAGCCTCTGTGCATCCTGTTTTTGCAAAAATGGGCCCGTTTTTCACCCGCTTTTGCAAAAAAACGGGGCCACAGAGGGTTTGGGAGGCCTGCAGAGTGCTCCTGGGGGCCAGGGGAGGGCAAAAATGCCTCCGTTTTTGCAAGAAATGGGCCCATTTTCTACAAAAATGGGCACGTTTTTGCCCTCCCCAGCCTTCAGGAACACTCTGCAGGCCTCCCAAACCCTCTGCGCACCCCGTTTTTTTGCAAAAGCGGGTGAAAAACGGGCCCATTTTTCACAAAACTGGGACGAGCGGGGCAGGGCTTTGGGAGGCCAAAAATGGCTTTATTCGGTGTATAAGACGTACCGACATTTCCATCCTCTTTTAGGAGGGAAAAAGTGTGTCTTATACTCTGAAAAATACGGTATTTGTTTAGTGACCATTCAAAGTTATAACAGTACCGAAAAAAGTGACATGACCAGTCACGACTGTTGCAGTATCCCCATGGTCATGTGTTCTAAATTTGGGTGCTTGGTGGCAATTAGTGAGTATTTAAGACGGTTGTTAGTGATTTAGAAATTCAAGGTGAGCTCAAAAATATAGGTGATGCTTGGTGAATGTTTGGGAGAGAAGATGAGCATGATTTAGAGCAGCATCGAGTTTCATGTTTTGCAAAAATACAACTGTTTACATTTCCACTGAATTAATTATGCATCTGCCCGAACCTTTGATTTAAATATTTAAATCATACCAATTTAAATTTAACTTGCATGAAAAATTCATGAACTGATGTTTTCTGAGTATATTCAACTTCCTTTTCAGTTTTGTAAATGTTAAAACACTAATACAGTATTTTTTGAGAGAATAGATCAGTGATCCAGACATACAAATAGAATCATTTCTAGTTTTACTGGGCTTTCCGTGGTTTTTGTTATTTGTTAATATCTTAGTTTTGCATAGGAAATCCAATAACACATTATTTGGTTCAGACCAGACAGTGCAAGCTAAATATATTAGGAAAATGAGTACTATAACCACAAAGTGTAGATCTGTTGTAGGAGTCTAGAAATATGTGTGTTTGTGCGTTAGAGGCAGAATTGCTCCAGGCTTTTCAGGGTTGAACTATGTCCTACCTAACAAATTGGGAACTTAACACATTTTCAGTTTTAATATCTCTGCAAAGTTATGTTCTTTAGGATGGACTGAAGGATCTTCTAAGAATAAAAAAATAAAAGGGTGAAACGTGTCTCTATAATGGTTAAACTTGCACTGGTTTTGCCCTATTCCCTCTTATCATTAAAGGTGCGTAAATTGTTTTTGAAGCAAGGGTGTGTTTTGATTTCTGCCTACTGTGAAATTTGAGAACTCCTGGGTATTTAGAGAGTTGACAGGAGGAGCCCAGAGCAGCAGACACAGCTACAACAAGGGAATTAAGCGCCACTTCTTTCACTTGAGGCTTTAATCCTCTGCAAGGGGAAATGCAGGTTCTTGGATTTCTAAATTGTGCAAGTAATGGTACGTATTCATATTTCTTGGATGACTGAGGAGCGATCAAGTAATTTGAGGGAAAAGATGACTGGCTGATTGTGGGGAAATTTCTGATGAAAATGAAAGTTCCATTTGTTTTTCGAACGTCTGGTTTCTAAGTTGTAGTGAAAGCTCTTGAATAACAGGGAAGTAGTAGCATAAAGAAGACTTTGTCTGAAGTTTCCCACATTCCACGTTTTGTCCCAGAATTGTTTCTTTCATCTACGTTTAATTGATTTTTGTAATAATTCAAACTGTAATCTTGGAAAAATGTACACTAAATTGTTAGGATTATGGTGCGTGAATAACAGATTCATGGTACGGATGAACTCTCTTATCTGTGTAAGTAGTGGCTGGGTATTGCCATATAAAGAAAACTTTATTCCTCCCATTTTTAAAATAATATTTTAGACAAGGTGTGCTTTTCCTGTTCTGTCTAATACTTGTAGAACAGAACTGGGTAGGAAGTAAGGAGCTAACTTATTCTTGTTTTCTTTTTTTTTTTCATAGCCTATATTTGTAACAGCAACTGATGTGTCTATTCCTGTCTGCTAATTGTTAGAAATATACTTTTCAAAATATTGTTTAGCATGTCGACAGCATTTGTCTAATCAGTTCAACTGCACCCCCCCCCCATCATTGCAGTGTCTTCTTTTCCCTACCTCGTTTTAGCTACTGCCATGCATGTTTTTTCCCCACCCACTCACTGCCCAAATATACTTGTTATAGTCTGGACAAGGAGCACCAGAAGCTAGCAACAAAACAGTTGTAAACAGAACAACTCGTAAACCTTTGGGTCTCCCTAAATGCATTTTCTTTATTTGCAAAAATATTTCTGACACCTTAGAGTATTGTTTTAAAATAATTTACAAATTTATCTATTTGGCTAGCGATCATCTGTAATCTGGTCATTATAGCCAACCAATACGGAAGGGGAAATTTTAATAGGAAATGGTGCCACATCCAGGTGATGTCAGTTGAGCTGAAACCTTTGAAGGACGGAATGTTTACCCTGTACCTGTGTTTAAGAGTGTATATAATCTTGTTTTGCATTACTGCTACAGTCACTTGGACCAAGACTGTCAAATACTGACATTCGGTGTGACTGATTAGCAGATGTTGAAATGTGTGTGAGCATGTTTGTGGTCTAATTGTCTCGTGAACGTTTCTGCGAAGAGCTTTTTCCCTTGCTAAAAAGCGCTCACTGGCAACTCAAGGTGATAATTGCTACCTTCTTAATTGTACTGCATTTGGACGATTCATCTAAACAGAATAAAATTATTGGGATGTTATAAGAAGTTTATCTTCAACATAGCAATTTCCTTCTAGTTGATGTCTGAATTTGTGTCAAAAACACTGAAAAATGATGACTCCTTTGGGAATTTAAAACTGTAGGAAGGAATTTCTACCTACATATTCTTAATAATGTTATTTTTATAAATATTTGATTCATTTCATGTGTGTAGGCCATCTTCTTTTGGTGGAAGAAATAGAAATTATATAATTAAATTACTCATGTATGTTTGTTCTATCTGTATGATATTAACTTCAGTTTGAAGAACCATATCCAAGGCATTGATGCAGTAGATGTCCCAAAATAATAAAACCAAAGGGAAAATAGACACATAATTGGTCAAAACCTGTGGGATAATTGTACCATTACCCAACTAGTTCAAAAATCATATAAAGAACTACTTAAAAGTTTGCATGAAGGAATGATTCGCTATAGAATATTGTGTGGACTGACTCATTACTAATGCTTACCCAGTCATATGTTTTACAAATTTATTTTTCAAATTTATTTTAATTGTTTGTTTCCCTTTGCTGTTTAATTCTTTTCAACATTTATTGCCAAAGAGTGTGCATTTAATATCCTAATTCAAAAGCATTATAAAAGCATCCTAATTTAAAAGCTGCCCTGAGTCTCCGGAAAAGGGCGGCATATAAATCGAACCAATCAATCAATCAATCAATCAATCAATAATCAATCTATGTTTTATTTATTTTATAATAGGTATTTGCCCTCCCAATAGCAGAATCTTAAGAACTACCGTTTAATATATAATAGAGGAATATTAATTGTATAACTATTCAGGGAATATTTAACTTTTGAGATAATTTTTTTTTATTGTAGAGCTGTAACTCCATGTAATCCAATGTAATCCATGTATTTAATGCTATTACTATTTTATGTAATAAAATGATGCTATTAAAACTCAAACCAAAAACTCAAACTATAATGTTAGCAGATTTAGAGAACTTGTTGTTTTAGGGTTTAAAGATGTGAGAAGACCAGAAGATTTTGAGTTATGGTCCTATCTTAGGTATGAAGTCAACTGATGACTTTGGACTAGCTTGCTCTCTCTCAGTTGTAGGAAGAAGCCTATGGTAAGCCACTTCCAAAAATGTTGCCAAGAAAACTGAAAGGGCATATCCATATCCATATCCATAACAGTGGCCATGTTGGTTGTGGTTCATGAGTGTTGAAGTCCAGCACATCAGGAAACCAACAGGTTAAAAAGGGTAATCCTAAACATGTTTTCATGCTTTCTTTTAAGTCAGATTTGAAATTGGACTTCCTTTAGCCTAAATAGGACTGATTATATAAAATCAATATTTATTAAGAAGACTAGATAGCAGCAGTGCCTCAGATAGAAAGCCCATACAGAGAGTGGTAAAGACAGCTGAGAAGATTATAGGAAGCTCACTTCCCATTATTCAGGATGCTGCTTATAAGCCCTATGTACTTAAAAGCTTGAAGCATTGTGAGAGACCCCACACACCCACTTCATGGCCTGTTTCTGTTGCTTATCTCTGGGAGAAAATTTTGAAGTACCTATAGTAGGATTACTATGGTAGATTGTGTAACAGCTTTGTTCCTTATGCCATCCATCTTGTAAATTTGCAGGATTCCCCCCCCCCATATGTATATGAATACATTTGAAATAGATTGTGATGTTTCTCTGTATTATATGTGTATGTGTATGTGGGTATATGCATAGTGGTTATCCTTTGAGAGCTGAATGCACAAAATTTCATTTTAATGTATGCTGATTAGTATACATTTAAAGTGACAATAAACTTCTATTCTATTCTATTCTATTCTATTCTATTCTATTCTATTCTATTCTATTCTATTCTATTCTATTCTTCATTCTTATAATTTAGGGCCAATTTAGGGTCTTATAATTTGTGTTGTGGGGTCACCAACACAAATACAGCCTATGTAGATTCTTGCTAGAACTTGAGTGAATTATATTTTAATGTGCTTGTTGGTACAGGTCCATGTGTGCGAATGTTAGCCATGTATCGCAAGCGTATGTGTAGATTTGAAAATGTGACTAGATGAAGTGAAGGCGTTTAAAGACAAATTCTTTATGAATTCCCCATTCTGCATTGTTGAGAAATTGCTGAATAGCTTAATGATGTCAGATAAGTGCATATTTACTAAGAAATATCTCCAGAGGAGGTATTTTACCATACATTAAAAATAAAAGTTCCTGAATCAAAATTGCTTAAGTAAATGGATTTGAATTCATACATGCTTAAATGGCCTTGGAGGAAACAATACCGTCACTGTTAAAACTGCTTTTTGGAAAATGCCTCAGAGCTTTCAATTACAAACCTTAGTATATGCACAAAAAATAAAACAAACACCCCTAAAATTTTGTAATTTTATAGTATCTGCCAAGGGGGGTGGCAGAATGACAGAAGCAGTGTCCTACATATTATACAGTGCAAACACTTTCCCGCTTATTTGTGCACTGTGGTGTTGTCCACAACATGAAAGGACAGAGCTTTTGTTATTTTGATGAAAGTGACAAGATCCTGCAGGCTCCAGTGCTGTTCCCTCCCACCACAGGAAGGTAGTTTTCTCCCTTTTACTGTTTCTCTACTCAGAATTACTTTCATGCTCGCTATTAGGCAGCCAATACATTTTATAAATACATTTATACATAAATGAATTCACATTTTTTTTCTCTTTCTTTGGTTGAATGCAACTAAAAGTTTGAATATATAATATTGTCTTCAACTCTAGTGCTTGTTTCTTCCTTGAAGCCTGTTTCTCCTTTTTTAAATTGTTGGCTGTTTCAAGATTTCATTGCTTTTGTGACAGTTTTGTGGAGTTTTTTTTTTTTTTTAAAAAATTCTGGATAGTGGATGTCCAGAAAAAAGGAACTATTTACAAAATTGTAGTACAGTCGGGGCAACTTATTTCATTCCGGTTGTATTCAAGAATTTCAACCCAAAATTAGTTTTGTTGATTCTAAATCATCTTGTTTTGCTTTTCAGTTTTTGTAAGCAGTACTTGGTGAGTTGTTTCTATGATAAATCATAGGTTTCTATGATAAATCAGCATCAATAATTTATACCCTAAAATAAACTTGCTTTGAGGGAGGATTTACAGATACAGACAGATATGGAGAGAACTCTTTTCTTGAAGGGGAATTTGTTTGTTATTTGTGTCAGCTGATCACAATTTGTTAGCCTCAAATTCACAGCAGAATGGAATAACAGTTGCTTTCTCAAATTTTCTTTATGAAGAATGTTGCTCTCATAGTCAGAAAAAAGGAGCTAGTTGGTTCTAAAAATGTAGTCATTCCAGTCTTCTGTTTAACTTCATTGCTGCATTGTGTCCTAACAGGCATTTGCAGCCTGATAGCATATTCACAGATTATGTCAGAACAAATTATCCAAATATACGTAAAATCTGTATAATTGCCTGCTTTGTACCATTTGGGAAGCAATTAAAATGAGTTAAGGAAAATTTCAACCTATGAATAATTCATAATTAATCTAGCATTAATATAACTCATTCTCTTCTCCCAGCTTTCATCAGGAAAGTGGGTTTTTTGCAGCTTTTCTTCTGAAAACTGATTCATTTTGAGGTTTTGGCATAAATCCATAGCTTCGGCAGGCTTAACCATTTGGCTATATATTTACTTGTTGGTAGCAAGTCTACTCCACGTTATGCAACACAATCGTATCAGCAAATGGATTGCACGCTTATCTCTCTAGGAAAGAAGCAGGGAGTTTTTTAAGCTGCTTGTTTCCCACAACACCAGACAGATTCTGTGCAGGCGTGAACTTGCTGCCTCCGGGTTGCGTCATGTTATGACTAGATGAGATAGAAGAGTTTACATAACATATATATCTGTGTGTGATGGTTCCAGAAAAGTCAGGGACATTGATTATTTTTATACTACAGACTTTCTTTGTTCCCTCCATTTCAGTTCTGTGTTTTTCTCTAATAGATGAAATTGTATGTGAGGGCTAAATAAAGAATAAAGACTATGCATGATTTTCTATATTTATCAACTCATCCGAACAGGGTAATTTTTGAAAACTGGTTTATATTCTTCAGGAGTCAATCTCTTGTAGGAGAATTGCTCGTTTTCTTCTTTGACTAGCACTATCCCAATATATTTAGCTCAGAGAAGGATTTCTAATCTTTGGTATGGCTGTATAGTCCCAAGTATGCTAGGCCTTAAAAATTTCTATTTGATCAGTGGAAACCAATTGGCAACAAGAGGTGATGGATTTTAATTTGGCTTTTATTTATTACTTTAGAGTATTTGCATGCCACTCAATTTCGTAACAGGCTAGAGTGGCTTGTAGAAATAGAGTTAAAAAGAAAATTTCAATTTAAACAAAATTAAAAATGTTGCAGAAAAGTAAAGTATTATAAAATAATAAATATTATATGTTAGAAAGTATTTCAACTGAAATGACTTTATAATACTAGAGGATCTGGGTAGACAAATATATTGAACCTCCTAAACTGTCAAAAAACTGTCAAAAAAAGTCTCAGACAGTGCAATGTATTCCACAACATGGGCCCTTCTGCAGAAAAAAATAGAATTAATTTGAATGACAAATGTATCCATGATGGATCATGACCTAAAACTGCAGAGTTGAGCAATAGGAAGTAGGAGGTCTTGCAAGTAACTTGGTCCTAACCAAGTAAGATTACATATGGCATTCCGATAGTGTATATATAAGGCTCAGGGGATAACCAATGAAGCTGTTTGAACATGGCGGTTCTAAGGATCTTCAGAAGGGACCACATTCCAGCTATGTTGTTGCCTTCTGTCCTAGTTGCAATTTCTGAACTGTCTTGTGAATGGTGCATTGCAGTAATCAGCCTTGAAGTGAGTAACCACTGAGTCACTGAACCCTGTTGTCTGTTTTCTAAAGAAGCATATAATTGGCTTATCAGTTGCAGCCATTAGAAGGTTTTCCTTGCCATTGAGGTTTGCTTGTTTGTTTATTAAATTTGTTTGCTGCCCATCTTACCACAATCATGTTACACTATTGTCTAGCATCAGTGCTGGATTCAGGAGGACTACAAAGCTGCAATCCCGATTCTTCAGCAGGAGTGTAATCTCGTTTCAGAGATGGCATTCCTCCATCCATTCTCGAGCTTTAGGAGACAATGACTAACATGCCCTAGGAAAACACAGGAGGAATAGCCATTGCAAAAGAGATATGCTAGCTCATGATGGCTAACCTTTTTGCCATCACGTACCAGGGGGCAGGGGGTGGGTGGGTCTCGCGAGCACGTGCCCACACCCATAATTCTATTCTAGGCCCCCGGGAAGTTGGCAAATGGGCTGTTTCTGGTCTCTGGAGGGCCTCCAGGAGGGTGGGGGGGAAAGACCGTTTTCGCCCTCCCCAGACTTCTAGAGAGGCTCTGGAGGCTGGGGACAGCAAAAAATAGGCCTTCTGGTCCCACCGGAAGTTGGCAAATAGGCCATTTCTGGCCTCAGGAGGGCCTCTGGGGGTTTGTGGAAGGCTGTTTTCACCCTCCCCAGACTCCTAGAGAGGCTCTGGAGGCTGGGGACAGCAAAAAACGAGACTACTGGTCCAACCGGAAGTTGGCAAATGGGCCATTTCCGGCCTCCGGAGGGCCTTCTGAGTGGGGGTGGGGGTGGGGAAGACTGCTTTCACCCTCCCCAGACTCCTAGAGAGGCTCTGGAGGCTGGGGACAGCAAAAAATGGGCCTTCCCCACAACCCCCGAGGCCCTCCGGAGGCAGGAAACAGTCTGTTTCTCTACTTCTAGTGGGACCAGAAGGCCCAGAAATCAGCTGGCCGGCACCTGCATTCACGCCGGAGCTGAGCTCGCGTGCCCACTGAGGTGGCACGCATGCCATAGTTTTGCCATCATGGTGCTAGCCCAAGGGGAGGTGGAGAACGTGAGAAAGAGCCTAGATTAATGCTACTTTAATTATACCTGGGATGTGTTGAGCTGGAGCATTCCTTTGGCAGAGAGGGTTTCAAGGCTCTGTTACGTTTACCCTACTAGCAAGAAAGCAAATGACTTTTGTTTCTTAAATTCGCCAACCTCACAGGGGCGACCATCAATCTTGAAAGTCTGTCAAAACAGTTTTCGCGCACAATTCTTACCTAGTGCGATGAAGGTAGAATTGGTTTGAGTCATGCTTCTCTCATCCCCTGGGCTGAGGGCTCTCTTTTGAAACAGTCTCATTTCCTCTTCTACTTTCTCCATTAGACAATCTACCCCAGGTTCATAGGAAAAGGGAAGTATCACTAAATGTCAGGTAGATGGAGGATACCTAGTTTCAACCCCGAGAATTCCCAGACCATTAATCAAAATGGCAGAGACTCTCTAAACCCAAACTGAGAAGGATCCATCTAGCTGGTTTTAGTGAAGAGCTTTGGAGTTGCAGCACTAACATCTTCTGCATATGGTCCTTACCTATGGTCCTTACTACCACTTTTTTAAATAGGAAAGTCTGTCTATAAAAAGGAAGTATTTATAATCTCAGTAAATACTGGCAAGATGAATGACTTAGAAACTTTTACAATCCAAGTTGAGACAGGATTCCATATGTCCGTAGTGGTGTGATCAGATCGAAAATTCAGGTTTTTCTCCATTATGTCGATGTAAAGTTGAGTTTGAAGAATGTTTGAAGCTCATTTACTGTTGGTTTGGGTTTTTTTGCCTCTTTCTTTGCTCTTCTCTTTACTGTTTTCTCATCATTAGCTTTGGTTGACATAGCATGTGACAAGACACGAATGGATGTCATTATATGTTTGAATGTTTCACCGTGATGTCCTGTCATGGTTTAATACTTTTTACAGCAGGATAAAATTGTAATAACAATTTTGAAAAGAAGAAACTTGGGAAACCAGTTTGAAATTATATGCCTATAAACATTTAAAAATAATGTTTACTGATTAAAATATTGGAATCAGTTTTGATGTATGTGGGCTATAGCTGCTAGAAGAGATATTTGAAAACATACTGACTGGAAGCAGAAACAGATTTATTAAGCAAGCAAGTAACATGACCATTTCTATGATCCATTTTAGGAATTTGCATCTAAATGTCATTTAAGTAGCTAGCTGAATCATGCCCGTCTTTTCTACAATATGTTTTAAGGTTGCATTAAGCAATTGCATTGTTGGTTCCTGCATTTTAAGTAGGTCAAGTCTGTTCACACCCATAACCAATGAAGATTAATATGGATTAGATAGTATTTTAATGGATGAAAAACAAGAGTTTGAAATTCTTCACAAGATTGAACAAGTGGATTGTTTTACATTTTTATACCTCCTCATTATAGGACTGCCAAGACATTCTGGTGTCCCAGATCAATGACACTTCCTGTCATTAAATAACATTGAGAATCTTCCCTGCTTTAAACTCTTTTATTATCCTTGCCTTTCAATAGGATTTATGCAGAAGAATGTGAGCTGCCTTGAAAGCCTTCGGGTAGGAAAAATGAGTTATAGATCAGTGTATTCTTACAATCTACCCTTAAAGGTACATTAAAGTGCAGTTTGGTGGCATTGTAACCTGTTGTGTGATTGTAGCATGTCTACTCATTTATAAGAGAATGTCATGGCAGCTTTTCTGATGCATTATCAGAAGAATTGGATTGCTTAATGTTAACAATTAGTATATCACTGTTCTCTGAAAATTGTGCATGTATACCATGTTTCCCTGAAAATAAGACATCCCCTGATAATAAGCCCACCCCCTAAAATAAACCCTCCCCAAAAATATTTAAACACACGCACAGCCGGTCCCTGCCATTCCCTCTGGTTAGGATTAGGGAGACAGAGCTGGAAATCAGGTAAAACGGTAAGAGGAGCCCCATCTTGCTCCATGCCCCAAAATAATAAGACCTCCCCGAAAATAAGGCCAAGCGCTTATTTCGGGGTTCAAAAAAATATAAGACAGGGTCTTATTTTTGGGGAAACATGGTAAGTTTGAGTAATATTCATCAAGGTGACAGAGCAGAAAGCAACAAAACATAGAGCACTGGGATTAATTTGGGGACTGTTGTTTTACCACATTTCCCAATATTTTGATGAGAGGAATTATCTGAATTGAGTGTGTCCTGTTAAAAGTGTAGATTAAATAGTTTGGTTCCATGGTTGTCATATCTGGAACCAACATATTAGACACACACTGTGTTAGGGTACTGTAATGATGGCTGAAGACTCCACATGCTCTTAATTCTTCATTCTTTTTATTTATTCGATGAGGCTGTTGCATTTCAGTTTTAACATTTTGATCGGGTTTATATATTTTGCTAGATGATAAGCCACAACTGACAGATCTAATAATTTGGGTTTCAGTATTACATTAAAGCAATACTGCTTAATGTGATGTTTGACACCCGGATTATGTCTAAGGGCGTTACTTATTAATAATATTTTCAAGTTCCTATAAAGTGTCAACGGCCATTACATTCCAGGATATCTGAGATAATTTGATTTGCTTGAGTTAAAATTACATTTTAAAAAAGATATGTGCCAATATGCCATTATCATATCACCTCAGGTTATAACTGCTGGAGATCAGTGGTATGCTTTCCTGCCATTTTGAGGTATAAACCCTAAATTCGATGCGACACCATTTCAAAAACAAGAAGAAAACTCAACTCAGTCTCCACACTAAGAAAAAAAAAAGTCAGACCTCAAACATGTGCATTTTGCTTCACTGTATAGCATTTCAGATATTTAGACATTGATGCCACCAATCTTTCAATAAATAAATAAATCAGGATGCTTATGACTCTCAAATTGTTACCTACATCTGGATTATAAGCTTCCTAACAAACAGGAAGCAGCAGGTGAAGCTAAGTAAAATTGCATTAGATACCTGTACAATTACCACACGCCCCCCCCCGCAAGGCTGTGTGCTGCCCCCAATTCTCTTCTCTCTATATACCAATGACTGCATCTCTAACCATCCATCTGTTAAACTACTGAAGTTTGCAGATGACACAACAGTGATCAGTCTCATTCGAGACAATGATGAATCCGCATACAGACAGGAGGTTGAACAACTAGCCTCGTGGTGTGATCGGAACAACCTGGAACTGAACACACTCAGAACGAGAAAAATGGTGGTAGACTTTAGGAGAAACCGTTCCATACTCCCACCTCTCATAATACTAGACAACACAGTATCAACAGTAGAGACCTTCATATTTCTAGGTTCTACCATATTGCAAGATCTAAAATGGCAGCTAACATCAAAAACGTCACCAAAAAAGCACAACAAAGAATCTTCTTTCTGTGCCAACTCAGAAAGCTCAAACTGCCCAAGGAGCTGCTGAGACAGTTCTACAGAGAAATGATTGAGTCTGTCATCTGCACCTCTATAACTGTCTTTTGGTTCTGCAACCCAACAAGACAGACACAGACTTCAGAGGATCATTAGAACTGCAGAAAAAACAATGGCTACCAACCTGCCTTCCATTGAGGATCTGTATACTGCATGAGTCAAAAAGAGGGCTTTGAAAATATCTACAGACCCCTCTCATCCTGGACATAAACTGTTTCAACTCCTACCCTCAAAATGACGCTATAGAGAACTGCACACCAGAACAACTAGACACAAGAACAGTTTTTCCCCAAATGCCATCACTCTGCTAAACAAATAATTCCCTCAACACTGTCAAACTATTTACTAAGTCTGCACTACTATTAATCTTCTCATTGTTCCCACCACCCATCTCCTTCCACTTATGACTGTATGTAATTTTGTTGCTTGTATCCTTATGATTTATATTGATAGTTTCCTGATTGCGTATTTGAACTCTATGACTAACATTAAGTGTTGTACCTTATGATTCTTGACGAATGTATCTTTTCTTTTTATGTACATTGAGAGCATATGCACCAAGACAAATTCCTTGTGTGTCCAGTCACACTTGGCCAATAAAAAATTCTATTCTATTCTAGTTTGAAGATGAAAAAAATTGGTACAATAAAAAAAGTGCCAGTGTACTTAATGCAAGATAATTATAAAATATTCTACTAAGCGTTAGAAGGAAATTCTGAGTTCAAATCCAGCCTGCTCTTCCATAGAACACACAGGGCAAATTGCTTGGAGTAGAGGGAGAGTGTATTTGAGAACCCACAACAGCATACAGCAGTTGAAGGTTGCAACAAAAGTGTACAATTCTCAAGTGTTTACCTTTATAACGTTTTCTTTGCTCCTTCTGGAAACACTGGGAGTTATTGGAAACTGTAATTAGCTGGATGGCCAAAGGGGGCGCTTGGTGGTTAGGTACCCTCCAGAGTTACTGAGTGTTTTCCACTTGTATCGACGGGTTTTATTAACCTTGAGACTGGAGAAAACATTCAGAGGAAAGAGTGTGTTTATTTAATACAGGTACTTACGACCACAATTAAGCCCCAATTTTTTTTTTTACTAGGAAGGCAGTTGTTAAGTGAGTTTTTATCCCATTTTATGACCTTTTTTGCCACAGTTGTTAAGCCACTCACGCAGTCGTTAAATGAACCTGGCTTCCTCCATTGATTTTGTTTGCCAGAAGCCAGCTGGAAAAGTTGCAAATGGTGATCACATGACCCTAGGATAGTACAATTGTCATAACAGCCAGTCCACCAAATGACCAAATTTTGAAATGCCCCATGGGGATGCTACAATGGTTGTGTGAAAACTGGTCATAAGTCACTTTTTTCAGTACTGTTGTAAATGAATAGTTTTAAGTTGAGGACTACCTGTAGTAGATTAATCTCTGGTATCCTGAAAGGAAAGTTTACCTGAATGGCTGTCACCTTTGGCCAGTTTCATCCTCTGTGTGTATATAAGGCATTTCCATATCCTGAGAGATTTCTTATGGGTTTGAATTGTGGATATTTGCTAGTTTCCTAGAACAGGGGTCCCGAACCACCGGTCCATGGACTGGCACTGGGCCACAGCATGTCAGAAACAAATAAGTTAAGCCCTATCTGCGGGATGCAGGCAGCACACACAACCACGTCCTCTCCGGTCCGTGGAAAAACCTCTCTTCACAGAACCGGTCCCTGGTGCCCCAGAGGTTGGGGGCTGCTATCCTAGAGGGAGAGGCCCTTAGCCAATTCAGCCCAGGTATACGTCAGAAAAGCAGAAGTGGTGCTTTGTTTTGCCATGAGTGATATGCAAGTTACTTTCTTTCCATGAATGTATGCTTTTAAGCATTCCTCAGGAGTTGTGCCATGTAGCATAACGTTGTTGGAATATAAGTGTAAGTGTGCAAAAGAGAAACAAGGGATGCATGTTCATGACAACTTGCTAATGGACTTTTGACCACAGTGCTAAATCCAGAAGGCTTCCTGATGTCTGAATAGAACATCAAAAGGAATAATATCTTCATACCTGTTTGATAACAGTCCTGTTGTCTTGTCAGAATTGAGTTAAAAGCAAAATGGGAAACTGCCCTCTTGTATTATTTTTGAAACAAACAAAAAAATCACACGGGAAGGAGAAAACCACCCTCCTGATTGGCTCCTTGGTATTTGATTTTTGTTGGCTTTGTCTGCCTCCACCCCTTTCCTGGATTGATAGATCAGGTGACTTTCTTTTAACCTTCCAATATCTAGACCTCTTGGGTTGGAATTTCTTCATACACCCATTCCAAAAATCAACTTGCTGATCTACAGAAAACAATTCATCATTTCTACTGTTTGTATGGCACCTGCTGACAAATAAAGGTGAAGATAGCTTATCAACAACACTAATGATAGCTATTTGAAAACACAGGATGAGATTTCATGAAGATGTCGAAAAGCACAGGGGATAAAGGACAAACCATTATTTATGCCAGAGACTACAAGGCCCCTTAGGATGAGTTTTTAAGGTGTGTGTAACCAGACTAGCTTGGGGGCTTATAAAGGAAAGATACAAGTCCTTGCCTGGCTATTTGTATCAAAGGAATAGTACTGTCATAGTTACAGAATTATGTTAAGTGATCTAGCACAACTAATTTATCTGACCTGCCAATAATATTTACCAGGGCAATTGCAGGGGTGGGATTCAAAAATTTTAGCAACCGGTTCTCTGCCCAGTTGCTGGGTGGGTGTGGCCATGGTGGGCGTGGCCTACTCAGCCTCCTGCATCACGGCGGGGGGCACTTTCCTCGAGCCTCCCGGAGGGCCAAAATGGCCACCCCAGGCTGCGGAGGCCCTCCGGAGGTCAGAAACAGGCCTGTTTCCGGACTTCTGGTAGGCCTGTTTTTCACCTTCCCAGGCTCCAGAGGCTTTCCTCAAGTCTCTGGGAGAGTGAAAACGGCCTCTGTGCTCCGGACGCCAGAAATGGGCCCGTTTCTGGACTTCCGGTTCTTCCAGTAGGCCTGTTTTTTGCCCTCCCCAGGCTCTGTATGGGTGCTGCACTTACCTGGCATCCAAAATAGGCTGCGTGGAGACTCCTTGGCGGGATGGGATGGGTGGGGTCAGCCAGTCCTTGCAACTACTGGTTCAGTGAACCAGATTAAAATTAACATCCGGTTCTCCCAAACTGGTCCAAACCGGCTGAATCCCACCCCTGCAACTGTGGCTTTTTTTTGTCTTAAATCCAGAACAGAACAGATCCAGCTAATACTCATTATGCAAAAAGTCAAGCATTTGAATCACCATTTTAAACGTGGGATTTTCCTTAGAAAAAAGTACCTTGATGAATGGCTAGTAATCTAATATGGTGGGATCCAAGGATTTGTCTCCTAAAGTAGTTTCTATTACAAGTTATTTTGAGGAATCCTGTGATTCCTTGAACATATGGGGCTGCATACCCCTTTTTCACCAAAGGAAAATTATAGCTTCATTACATCTTACGTGCTTCTCTCTGTGATAATACATAGGGAAAGTTTCAGAGAGGCTTACTGATGTAGGAATAAAAATTAAATTTTAGACCAGGAAACTTTCAGGTGAACAGGAGGGGCACACAAAATTTTGAACAGGAAGAGATTGAAAAGAGCCGTTGCCCTGTTAGGATTTATTGTGGCTGCAGCCAGAGTTAGCAAAATATGTTTACCCATCTGGCAGGCTGGAATTGTCTGGTCAGCTGAAGCTAATAGACTTAGTGATGGATGCCTTTTGTTTGCTCTGCTGGACTTTGGAGTGAAAGGCGACAAAAGGAGTTTCACCAGCTTTGCTGGAGCCTGGGATAAACTCACAAGCAAAGGCTACTGTGTTGTGTGCTGTGTGTGAAATTGGAGGGCGGGGGAAATGATGAGCAACACTTTTAACTGTGTGGATTTAACAATTCAATATAATAGACTGAAGTGGGGGAAAAAATCTTCGTATGAGCAAAACCTGCATAGAAAGACTATATTGTGGTAAGTTGCTAATAAGCTGGTGCTGCCTTTTGACTAGCCTGAAGTATCGTAGGGTGTAGTTACTGCCTTTCACCAATCATCTCCTCCTCCTCTTCCCCCTCCTCCTATGTATATGTGTGTATATGAGTGTGTGTGTATACACACACACACTGTGTTTTCCCAAAAATAAGACCCTGTCTTTTATTTTTTTGAACCCCGAAATAAGGGCTTGGCCTTATTTTTTGGGGGGGGGGGCGGGGTGTTCCTTATTATTTGGGAGGTGCAGGAGGTGGTGAGCATGGTCACCTTATGGCTGCTCGTCAGCTGTTCGCCCCTGAGGTGTTTGCCCCTGAGGCTGTGCCCGCATCCTCCAGTTCCTGCGCCTGGCTCTTTGGGAGCCCGCTCGCAAGAGAGCAGCCGCCCAGCACCTCTTGCCACATGGTGCCCACCCAGCGGACAACCTCCCCCTCTGTCCAAACAGAGCACCACTCACCAACCGAGTGGTATCCCAGGATCATGACCTTTCCGTAGCGCATGAACGGCATTGCCCAACAACGGCTCCGCGGCCAACTGAGCCTTCCCTCTAGAGAGCCCGCCGGGAGGCCCCAGGCAGCCTGTGCACTCACAGCCGGGAGTCCAACAGAGAGAGGCTCCCTTTGCGTGCCACCAAGCCCCTCCCCTCCCTCAGGGGCAGGGTAGAACACAAGCGGCCAGAAGGCGCCAAGCCATAGAAGTGCCTATCACCCCCCCCGCTTGCGTGTCTCCCAGGTCTCACCATATTGATGTGGGCGAAGCCAGTGAACACCAGGTCCATGAGGAGCTTGCAGCCAATGTTGCCGGTGCCTACCACCAGCACCCGCACGGAAGTCACAGCCTGGGTCAGCTCCCCCTGCAGGGCCAGAGCCGCCAGTGGTGGATGTATTCCAAGTATAATTCAGGCTAAGTCTGTGCAGTGCCTTTCCAAAAGAGCAACCTGTTGTGCACAAAGCCAATTATGAACCATTAATTTCCCAAAAAAATATCCTAATAAATAGAAGTATTACTGTATTCCTAATAATTCAGTCTAACTAGAAACATTGAAATAAGTTTCAAACCATACGAAATAATTTAAGTAGTTTGTGAAGACCCTTGGAGCGTCTCTTCTATTTGTGTGCATAATATATGATTAAATGTAGCCTATATTCGCTGCAACAGATGGCCACTGAAAGACAAGGTGAACAAGCTGTCCTTCAGCCCTCTGCTTGAGAGTTTGGTGGAAGCAGCTTGACTGAAGAAGAAATAAAAAGATTTGAGAGGCATTTCAATTCAGACTTTTGAGTATGAGCTCTGAGATTAAACTGTCATGCTTATTTTATTTATTTTTTTAAATCTCATCCATATCTTGTTACTAATTTATTCTCCCAGATTACCATGTACTTGATCCCATGTACCATCTTTGCATTTATAAAACTGCATTCTCATTTGGTTATTGGCTTATTAAAAATGCTTGGCTTGGATCTTATTCCTTATCAAAACTGGAAAGCTTAACGGGGGAGGGGGGAGCTCTGCCCCATGATATAGGGGAAATAGTATTATTAGCAGAGTAATAGTTTGGAGGAAAGACCGAAATGTAGCTGTGATTTCCTAAATGCAAAATTTAATACAGTATTCCTAATTTGCTGGAAGAGTGCTTCAAGGCATTTGTACACAGATTAGGTCGGGAAAGGTGCTTGCATCTTAACATGAAAATTGAAGTACTCAAGTTCCTGCTCTACCAGCTTCAACTTTTAAGTGTGATAACATTTATAAAATATATTAATTGCCTTTCCATTCAAGTGCCCTAAGCAAAATATTTGATGAAGATGTGCACAGCCTTTTGACTGCTGGCCTGCAACGTGCTTTATTCCTGTAGTACCTGGGAGCAGAAATAAATGCAAACCTTTTGATTAAATTAGGAAAATTTAATTTGGGTTCTATATTCGTTGTAACAAGTACTATATATTTTTACACATGCATACACTCAAAAGCTACATTTCTTTTCTTGTCAACAGGTACCCCTGTCAACTAAAGAGACTATTAATACCAATCTTTGAAGTTAAAAATTGTTATGCAATATTGAGAAAAACCCCAGTGTCGTTATGTTAATGTATGCAAATTAATTAATCTGCCCAGCACATTTATCGGAAGATACACTTCAACTGTTTAAACACGGACATAGTGCTATGCTAGATAGGTTCATTCATAGGCACACCGTTATTTAGTTTTGAAAACGTAACTGTTGTCAGTGCTCTTTAGTTTTCGACCTTTGCAAATACTTCACAATTTTCTGAAGATCAGGAGCCAAGATTTAGAAATCCCCGCAAGCAGTTAGATTATTGAGACAGTTGACAAATTCAGCCACACCAGGAATGAATTTGGCTTGACAGCAGTCTCAGGAATTTGTAATGAATTGAGAGCACTTCTTTTAAGATGGAAAGTGGAGCATTGCCTCCAGAGGTCTGTGTTTGTGTGTGTGTATGTGTGGCACAGCTACTGGAGAGACTATTTAAAGAAGCAAATTATCTACTACATTATTTCTCCACATTTTGAAAAGCAGTTTCTACATCATCTTTTCTTTTGAAAGTGCCGTAATATTTTAAATTTTCTTCTTGACTATGCTTCTTATGAAGCCTGTTACCCTTTACTAATTTCAACATTCAAACTTTTGCTTTAGATTTTTTATGCTTTTTGAACCTTGATATACAATGATGCCATGGATGGTTTAGAGCACAATGTGATTTTTCCTTTCTTCTTCCGAGATTAAAATTCACCAATTTAAGTTCAAAGTTAGATATCTTTCTTTTTTGACTGACATCCCTCCCCTAAAAGAGAAGCGAACAAAATAATGTTGCCATTGGTGATACTGCCCTTCTCTCGGTCCAATTAACCAGGACTGTAGGAAGAGCTTTCTGGGCAGTTTTTCTACCTTGAACTCAGATGTAGCATGCTAGGCATTAAGAAACGCTGAATAATCCCCGCCTCCCTTTTGAATGATGCTGTTAACTGATTAACAACAGAAATATGAGTAATCCTGCCTCGAGCCTGTCTACCTTTTGAGACCATTAGTGGTAGATAAGTCCAAAGCAAAATCATTATTTTCCAGAACACACTGAAACAGCTCCCAAGTTGTGTTATTTGTTTTATTGTTGCTGCAGAGGGGGAAAAAAGATGTTGGAAAAAAGGACAAAGGAGATTCAGTCTGCACCAGAATGAAATTACTTGGCTGAAATGGTTTACTAAAGCATTAAATTATATTGAATCAGTATTATACCAGTTTTGTAGGTGTCATACCATGTTTTCCTGAAAATAAGACCCTGTCTTATATTTTTTTGAACCTGAAATAAGCGCTTGGCCTTATTTTCGGGGAGGTCTTATTATTTTGGGGCGTGTGGAGCAAGATGGGGCTCCTTTTGCCATTTTACCTGATTTCCAGCTCTGTGTTTAAATATTTTCGGGGCGGGGACTTATTTTCGGGGGAGGCTTATTTTAGCGCATGTGCTCAAAAGCCCGATTGGGCTTATTATCAGGGGATGTCTTATTTTCAGGGAAACCGGGTAATTAGGGCCAATTTGATTTTAATCAAATCGGCCTTACATCAAAATTAAAATCACTGAACGGGAAGACTCAGTATTGCTCATAAGTCAGGAAGATTCGGTTACCGATGCATTTTACTAAAGCGGATGAGAATTCCCCATCACTCCAAAGAATCAGATTTCCTTTTAGTTTTAAAAGACTAAGTAGGTGGGCTTGTTTTATAGACACAAACACCTCATCCACAGTTCAATATTTCAAAATGGAGTTACATAAAACATGCTGCCCAATGCCGAAATATTGTTTCCTAAATTAATCAGAATCGACAGGGATCAAAATATGTATGACATGTCAACTAAGTCACAGTTGCTACTGTGTGAAATGTTTGCTTTTCTACAACTTGAAATTGATTATTTCTATTGAGAGGCATTCTGTAAATCCCGGGTACTTGAAAATATTCCTGCCTTTAATCTCTGAGGCCTTTTCCTATTGGATAGTATAATCTATTTGGGTTTTAGATTCTAGCCAGTAGCAGAGGTATGTTTGGCAAGATCACCAATGTATAGTAGGAACTTTCTTGCAGCCAATATATGGTGTCCAGAGTCTTTAGCAGCAACTTAATTTACAGACCTTAATTGTTCTCATATTTATGATCTGTATATTACTTTGCCTTCTTATTTACTCAAATGAGGTTTCTGCAAAGTCACAGGAGCTGTGCCATTGTTTTATCTGGCTTTTTGGCAAGCCCACGTCTGTAGTAAATTGAGCTCTTTCAAACTCAAAGAAATGTTTGCTTTTGAAAGCAAGATTGTTTGAAAAAACATTGTAAGGTGAATCCAGTTCATTTCCTCCTGTGTTCAAAATTTCACCATCTTGGGTCAATTAGCCATGCGCTTTTGAGTGCCAGTCTTGAAGTTTGAGTAAGTAATTGGCATTCTTTCTTGCCAATGCATGGGTTGATGGAGGAATTATGAAAAGACCATAATTTGAATATTTTTCTATTTTTAAAAGCTCTTCCGATACTATTGCAGTTTAGTTCACAAATTGCTTCAGCGTTCCTTGAGCTCTGTGATAACACTGAAATCCAGGAGAGCATTGTCAAAAATATACTTTCAGATTGCTCTGACTCTCTGCAGTTTAGAGTATGGGGCCTTTGTCCTTTGTCACAAGCATTGTCTTTGATGTATGTGGATGTATGTTAAACCACTGATCCATTTCAAAGATAAACTGAGGATGTCATGTAGTACAAACAAGGCTCTGTTCACGGATGATTGGATATTTCGTGTCATAGAAACAGGTCCTTTTATAGCTAGCTAGAAACAGTTGTAGGTCATTGAGGCCATTGCTTGTTCTTTGGCAGCACATTCAGAATCTCAGCAAGCCCTGGAAATATTGTGGTACCTTTTCCTATTGGGTCGTAGAACTCATGAATATGCTTCAGTCGATACCTTCCAGGGTTTCTGTTGGCTGTGTAAATACGTTTCCTATTATTTCTTATTTTTAAGTTAGAGTTGATGCATTGCATCATACGCAAAACACGAGAAGTGTTAACTCATACTTCATGCGATTCATGCGAAACCTTTCCTCCCCATCTTTAGTTATAATTGTACATTATTGCAATTTTAATGTGATTTTATCCATCCATCCATCAGCTATCCATCCATCCATCCATCCATCCATCCATCCATCCATCCATCCATCTATCTATCATTTCATTTGAATGTTGTAAGCTGCCCAGAGTCGCCCTGCAGCAAGATGAATTGCAAACAAATTTAATAAAATGAATACATTCTGGACAAATATTTAGTAAATGTGAGCCCCACCAAAATTCATGAAGATGCCTGTTTTTCAGTGAATAAGATATTGATTATAGTGGCATTTACATATGCCTTCTCATCCCCTTCAGATTTAAAGGTGTTTTAAACTAACATTTTAATCTTAATTAAGTATTTATCAAATTGTGTTACTTGGAGTAATTCAGTTACTTGAATTAATCTTCAAGTAATCAAGCAACAATTACTTCTTTTTTTGGTAAGTTTTTATTTTATTTTATAACATACAAAAATTCATTTTTTAGTTAAACAGTGTGTTGTCTGGGTACAAATATTTTTAGGAAATAATAAAGTGTTTACAACAATATTCTTTACATTGGTATTAGTTCTATAATAATAATGACAATAATAATATTTGCTTATCCATTTTGGCAAACGTCTCTTGTATCATTAAATCTTTTCTTTTATCTATGTTTCTAACTTCTGTTTTTATTAGCCAGCCATTGATAAAATAAGTCCCATATCAAAAAGTATTCAGTTTCTTCCTTTTCCTTAATCGTTAGTGTTAGTCTATCCATTTCTGCGAGCAACAATTACTTGACAAAGTAATCAGATAATTCATATGAAATAATTGAATCAAGTAATCAAATAATTACTTGAATCAAGTTGTATTACGTGAATTACTTTATGTATTCCATGGCATAATGACCACTCTACTTAAATATACAACGATACTAGAAAGATGTATTACAGTAATAAATAGAGAAGAGGTCCATCCTGCCCTCTCCTTCAGGTGGGAGTGAGCTGGTCACCTTGAGATACTGCTTGTTGTACGTCGGTTGTCCCTTCCTTAGAGTCTGGTCTCAGTCCCACTCCTGGGAGGCGTAGCAGAAGGCTGTGCTTCACGTTCTGCAGCAGAATTGACTCTCAGAGACATCCAGATGTCCTGGGCAGTGGAAGTCTCCAAAGGGGGGACTCGGTACATGGTACAATTATGTACATGATAGATTTTGTCAGCCATCAAGATTCTTATGATTGTGTTGGCATACTCATTTGATTAATAAATAAATGAAATGAAATGCATTATCTTGGCCTGCCTGTGACAATCTGGATTCAGGCCAGGGTGGATAAAAATCAATGATTTTTTTTTAAAAAAAATAAAAAATCAGATTTTTTATTTAAATCGGATTTTTTTATTTAAATCGGATTTTTTTAAATTTTTATCGAATTTATTTTAATAAAAAACTTTTGGGGTAAAAATCTATCGTAAGATAGTTTTCTATTTAAGATACATAAGTAATTTAGTTTATTCAGCCTGAAATGGAGCTTAGTTATGTAGCACAAGGCTGTATATTCCGCAAAACTGGGACTATTGGTGAGTCAACAGTGGGTCAAAGGAGTAGCAGAGATGACAGTTGCTCTTTAAAAATTATGATTTAAATCGAGTTGATTTAAATCAAGTCTTTTTACTAGTGATTTAAATCATGATTTAAATCATGATTTAAATCGACTTGATTTAAATCAAATCCACCCTGATTCAGGCCTTAATAGGGGGCAAAAATTTTACAGGTAGTCCTTGACTTATGACCACAATTGGGACCGGAGGTTTGCTTGTGGAGAGAAAGGGTTGTTAAGTGAGATGTCACATGTGACAGCTTCACTCAGCAACTGCAAACCCAAAAGCTCACAGCTGTGGCCATTAAGCAGACGGAATCCCAGGTAAGGCATACAGCAACCGTCATAAATATGAGTCAGCTGCCAAGCGCCTGAGTTTTGCTTACATAACGATGGGGATGCTGCAATGGCTGTAAGCGTGAAAAACAATCATAAGTCACTTTTTCCAGTGCCATTGTAACTTCGAATGGTCGCTAAATGAACTGTTGTAAGTCGAGGACTACCTCTAATATCATTGGTGGTATGTTTTTACACATATTGAAAATCTTTTGGAGCTTTCTTTTTTATGTCTATTTTATATCCCTAGTTACTAGTTCGATCTTTTTTGATCAATTTAAATTTCATAATTTTTATCACTTGGAAATGATAGCTAAAATAAAATTAAACACAATATTTGCTGTAAAGATCTGAGCTAGTGTGTTGTATAAAAAAATAATAATCTGAAATTATCTGAAGGCTATTTCCTTAAGAAGGCTACATGCATGTCGACCGTTGTACTTGAAATCTGTTGCCAAAGGCAGCTTTAGGCCTTTCCTTCTTGAGCTCCTCCTGCCTGCCTGTTTCTTGTTTCCTTACAAGTATTTCTCTCAATCTGTTAGCTTGTCTAGTTAGTAAGCAGATGTCTTACTGAGGAGTTTTTTTTTTAAATACTCAGGCTTTCTATTCTGTTTCCTGGAACAAACTGCTGTCCTACCGTGTGGTCTTCTGACATCCTTATATCCAAATGCTTTCCTTTAAGAGTTCATAGAACCGTGATGGCGAACCTATGGCACACGTGCCACAGGTGGCACCTGGAGCCCTTTCTGCGGGCACACAAGCAGTCACCCATCTCAGGTCCACCCTGCATGGGCGCGCACCTCCCGCCGGCCAGCTGATTTTTGGGTCTCTGCCGTGCATGCACGGGGAGCAGGATGCATGCGGGAGGCATGTGCATGCCCAGGGGGGCCGTCTCCCGTTTTTGGTCCCAGGAGGTTGCAGGGAGGCCTGCTAGGCCCAAAACGGGGGGGGGGGGGTGCATGTGAATGTGCGGGGGGGGGAGCATGGGGGGTTGCGCATGCATGTGCAGGGGGCAGGGTGTAGGGGGGTTGCACATGTATTACATTATGGGTACAGGCACGCGCGTGCGCTGTTGTGCTCCTGCACCCACACTTTTGGCACGCAACAACAAAAAGGTTAGCCATCACTGTCATAGAATATAGAGTATACATATAAAATTGTGTGCTACTGTCATGCTTCTCCTGAGTTATGGACAGTTAATACATGATCTAAATAAACGTGTGACTCAGAGACAATTGAACACTGCCTCTTCGTTCATGCCAGGCCAGACCTAGCTTTTCCGCTTGATTATTATCTACAGCCTGCAAGCTACATAAAATATGTATGCACACTACAGAGAATACGATTACTGTATTAAATTATAAGAATTGGATTTATCGATGTATACTGATGACTGGAAGTATGAGAGTCATGAAGATACTTAAGCAAATGATGAAAAAGAAAGACTGAAAAGATTACACTCAAATGACCATATATGGACAGGCAAGTTCTAAAAATTTAAGAAGTTTTCAAAGGCTTATTCGTGGGCTTAAAATAGAGGTAACAAATATATGGATCACTGCCTGATACGTTGAAGCAAGGAAACAATTTACATACCAGCTCATAATAATTATGATAACTTTTAGTGTTCATAGTAGACTTTCCACTGTACCAGCTCACTGTTATTGCCACAACTATTCCAACTGTGTGTTCTTCAGATATTTGGGGTCTGCAGCTTCCAAATTTCCCTGACTAGTGGTCAGAAATTCAGGAAGCTGTAATCTGAGTGCATAGTATAACTAATCTTTAATATGCTGTAGGACACTGGATGCAGTCAAAAGAATGATGATATTAATGAGAGCTCAATAAACAATTTAGTTTTACTTTTCCAGATGTATTGTTTATTTCCAGAGTTTAACAATTGGCATGAGAATGAATTCAGTTTAAAAAGGAATAGAAGAAAAATATTTTTAAGAGTGTTTGACTTCTGCCATATCTCACCTTTCTCAGAAATTCATAACATTATTTCTAGTAAATACACCACAACTACATTTTGATAATTAATGCGAAAGGGCATTTCTTTGCAGTTTTTAGTAGTAACTAAATTTTCATTACACATGTTTCAAATTGAGTTAGAAATATGCTGTAAATTGTTGAGAGTAATTTTTTCCCCCATTCGTTAAAATTTTCTCAAGTTTTACCACATGACACTTTGATTTATAAGCCTAACTGAACGCATATATTATCATTTCTTGTTTATGTGAGCTATTTCTGCTGTTTGTTCTTTCTGTACCTTTTTGTGGTATATTGAATGAATTTGAGATGGAAGTTAGCAATAGAAATCCATGCTGCTCTGGTAAAGTCCATATGGCTATTGGAAATTACGGAAAAGTAAGTTCGTTTAAGAAAAAAATTCTGATTTAGTATTTTCCTGAAGCCTATCAATAAATAACCAAAGTCCTGTCTAATTTTGCTTCTAGTCTCCCCCCCCCCTCATTTTATTTAGCACCCTATTCTTTTAAGTATGGTGGCAACTAAGATAACACAGTAATTTTATCTCTGGACCATCAGTTCAGATAATCTTTTAAACAGGGCCTTATAATCAGTTTGCAACCATGACATTTAACACTTACAAATATATATTGTCTAACTGAATAATAACAATTACGGCATCTGCCTATTCCAGATCTGTGTGAAAGATTTAGTAAACGGATAAAAATGCTAAATCCAGTCTAAATCTGGCTGGGTGTATGACTAACCATAATAATAATACCCCATATATCTATAACTCAAGGCAGCAAATATACCTAATATTCCTCCCTCCTATTTCTCCCATTTCAAAAATCATATCAGGTGGATTGGATTGATAGAAAGTCACTGGCCAGTTTGATTTGGTATTGGAGTTGACTATTTGTTGTTGTTTTTTTATAATCTAGCAAATAATAAAGGTGAAAATATTTAAATATTTCAGGGATTAATATTAATAATATTAATATATAATAATAATAATAATAATAATAATAATATTCAGGGATTAATACTATGTACTGTATTTACTTTTCAGTACAATATGTGAAATTAATATGATTGATTGATCATGCATCTCATAAGCACAGTAAAATATGAGCATATGGAAGGGATAGAAATTAAGTTGGCATGCTATCTTAATTCCTAAATACTGTTTTGAAATATATAATAATCACAACCTTAACTAAATTGATTGTTAACCCAACAGCTAAAACTTGATAATTGGGATATGAGATTGTTCAAGAAAAATTATAGTATTTCCAATTTTCAAATTGCATCATAAGGTGAAAAGATACAGTACAATGAATACTGATTTGTTTTGTTCTTATTATTGCAGATCTTTCCAGGCTTTCCTTTTCGGCAGGTAAGTTTTTAAAAAAAATAATTTGTACTTCCAGTAAACGGCTCTTGTTATTTGCTAGGTATCAAATTATGATGCAGAATATTGTAATCCAGATAGAAAGTTTTGTTTCTTTTGTTTTAGGCAGAAAATAAGCAGAGTTGTGGTTGAATCAATATGTTTAAAGAATAAATTGCTCTTTGACAATATTAATAATTTCCTAAAAGATAGGCTGTCTAGGCCAGTTTCATACTTTTCTTCCTTTTAAAGGTGAAATTATAATAGGTATCATCAACTAATCCTGTTTTCTTTTGTTCTGCCTTTTAAGTGTCAGGTTATGATACTAGGATTGGAATTTATTATGTTTACATTGTGTTTTAGGATTTTGGTTTTGGATTTTGTGATATATATTAGACCGAGTATACAGTGTTTGTGTGTCTATGTGTGTATCAACTAACATTGGACAATAAATTATCTGACCAAAAAATAGTGAATGATGAATTAAATGATGAGTTCTGCGCCTTAAAGTCATCAGGGTATTTTTGATAGCTACATTCTAGATTCGGAAAACATAACTACATTTGGATTATGTCGCCAGATTAAAAGCAGTATCTCCCATTCTAAACCATAACTTCTTGTTTTGTATGAAATAAACAAGCTCTTATTAATGACTTTTGCACTGTCTAATCCAGTATATATTTGATAAGTATCTCTTAATAGATTCATGAAAATTCAAAATATGCTCAGAAAGTAATTTCAAGGATAGTCTAAAATTCAGATTTTACTCAGATTATTTGTCCTAACCACACAACCTGAAGAGCCAGGCAATAACTACTTGATGCTCTCTTTTAATTCTCCTGTGCATATTTGCCTAGCCTATGCTGAACATTTCTTTTCTTTCTGTTCTATGTGGTTAAAAGGGATTTTATCTGTGCTCCTTGGTCATAGAAAGCAATTTGACAATTGGATTACGTATAGATACCATTTTCTTGCAGTTGCTGTCTGACAATGGTAATCCTGAATGTTTTATCTCGCCTTTGATTTCATAGTTGAACCTTTTTGTAGGAATGATGGAGCGTGTGCCATCAAATGCATTATGTGATTAGATAGTTTGTTAAAACCGCCACATAAGGGAGCTGGCCTACATTTCTCTAATCTCTGTCACAGCTTTGATGTTTTTGCCGCTTACTTTGCTCTTACTTTTTAATTGAGGCCATGAATATGTGACTTGACAATTTGAGAGTGCAAATCACTGGGGCTTGTCAAACCAAGTTGCACAAATTCTATTCCTCTAGAGGTAAATTTGAAGTATCTCGTCATTGTATAAATGCCTACTTCCCCCCCCCCCCCCAATAAGGCCAGGTTAGTATGAACTCCTCCAGCAAGGGAGAGGAGAGGGTTTTTGTTAATTGGATGTACAGCTCAGTTTCAGCATATGAGCTGAACATTCAAGATAAGAATGGATTAATCAGAGGAATCTCACAGGTGATTTATTTCTGTCATCACCATAGAAAACAGATTTTTAAGGTGTTGCACCTTTTCATTTCTAAACTTGCTTCCCATAATTATGGAATATATATAGCAGAATGCTTGAAATGTTATTCTTACACACCACTCTTTGACACACACACATACACACAAACACACACAAACACACACACACACACACACACAAAATTGTAATTGTATATCTTCGAAAAATTCACCAAGTGATTTTCACCACTCAGTGAAATGAGTCAGAGCATGAGAAATGGTTTTTGCTGCTATTATAAAGGCTGCACGGTGCCATTAGATTTGATTCACTTTTGTGTCCTGTCACAGTTATGGATTTTGCATGGAGAAGTGTTACAGAAAGGGTGAATATGTGTTAGGAGATCCCACTATTTCCGTCACAGTTGCTTTAGCCACAGGAGTGATAATACCCCTACTTTGAACCTGACCAGGAAAAAAAATATTTACAACAGAGTACTTAACTATTGTCTTAAATCTAAGAGTATACCTATTTAAACCTAGATGATATTTTTCTGTCCTTGGAAATAAAGATTACACAATAAGAGGTAGAAGTTAGAAGTAAAAAATGTATTGCTGTCACCTCTGAAAGGAAATGGAAATTTTAGGAACTGATTTAATTTTTCTTTCCTTAACTCTAAAAGGTAGGTTGGAGTACATATTATGGGTACTGTCCAAAACAGCTGTTTATCCATGGTAAAATGCCTACCTTAGGAAAATGTAATTGTGCCCTAAGTATTGATTTATAAAGCAGTTTGAAAGCATGCAAACGCAAGTAGATATATAGATACCACTTCAGTGGGAAGGTAACAGCATTCCATGCACCTTGGCATATAGTCATGCTGGCCACATGACCACAAAATGTCTTCAGACACTGCTGGCGCCCTCACTAAGAAATGGAGATGAGCACCGACCTCTAGAGTCAGACACGACTGGATAGGGAAAACTATACCTTAATCTTTATACGGATGGGGTAGAAGGAAATTGGTTTATAAGGATAAAAAGATATAGAGAGGCATAGCAAATGGAAGAGAAGTAACTAGATTTTATTTCATTTCCTTTTTCTTCCATTATCTCATGGATTTAGTTCCCTTTCCTTACAGTTTCTTCCTTTGTTTCTCCACTCTACATAACAATATTTATCACAAAAGGGAATACAGGTAGTCCTTGTTGAACGACCACTTGTTCAGGGTCCTTTTGAAGTTACGAGAGTGATGAACGAGGGGGTCCTTAGGATGGGTACTTGTAATTATGGCTCTAGGGGCATCCCTTCAGTCACATGTTTGCAGTTTGGGTACTTGGCAGTCATCTTTCAGTTACGATGTCGCAGTGCCCCATGGTCACATGATCACCATAATTTCACTGCTGGCTTCCAACAAACAAGTCAATAGGAAAGCCAGCAGAAGGTTGCCGATGGTAATCACATGACCATGGGACGTTGCAACTCCATGGGATTCATCTAACAATGGCAATTGGGACCGCTGCAAATGCCATTATAAGTTGGTGTGGTCACATGATGTCATCCTTTATGATGGCATTGCTTAGTGATGTAGGTTTTGGTCCCATTTACCACCGTTAAGTGAGGACTGTCTGTGGTATGATAGGTGTGTATCAGGGGTGAAGTGCTCCCGGTTCGGACCGGATCGCCTGATCTGGTAGCGATGGCGGAGAGTGGTTCGGAGAACCAGTAGCAAAAATCCCTGCCCCCCCCTCCACATGCCCAGCTGAGCCGCGCAATCATCAAAGGCTTTTTTTTTTTTACTTTTAAAAGCATTTTCTCCTACAGGGCGCCCACGGCAGTCATGCCTGGGTATTGACACGACTGTAGACCAATAGGACCGAGTCCACTGGAACTTTTAGCACCGCCCCTTCCTGCTGTATTCCAGTTTTTCGACTCGGTCTGTACTTGGACAGTCGTGTCTGTAATTTCTTCTTAGTGCTTTGATAACTTCTTAACAAAAAACAAAAAAAAACAACCTTAATTATATAGAATAGAAGAGGGAAGACCTGCTTTGATCGCTGGGCTTCTGAGCGGCTAGGACTGCCGGCTGGCAGCTTCCATTCCTTCAGCGCGCGCACGAGCTCGTTTTATCTTGCTCCGCCGCGTCGCAGCCCCCATTCGCCAGATAGAGCGTGGATTGCTGTTCCTGAAGACCCGCTTTACAGCTGACGGGCGCAGCGCCGCTTTTGCCTTGCCCCTGGAGCCGGCGATCTTCCGAGGGACGCGGTGAGCGATTCATTGGTCTTGGCGCCAAGCCAATTCGTGCCTTTCCCTTCGCGCCCTTTTTTAGCGCCCAGCTCCTTTGCGCCTGGACGGCAGCATAGCCCCTAATTTCGGCGGAATTCGAGCCGGCCATCCGAATCCCAGCTGATCGGCGCTTCTGGAGTTACGCGCTGAATTCAAATCCCTCGCGCGCAAGCCGGACGGCTAGCGAGGAACGGGGCTATTAATCTTAACTTCTGAGGCAATTTGGCGCCATTTTAAACCCTCGGCTTCAAGATGGCTGATGCTTCAGTTCGTTCCAAGGCCAAGGGGAAATGTCACCATCACGATGACCCTGGTGAAGGCCCCTCAACTAGCCACAGATCTAAGGTCAGGGCTCCTTCTTCTGATCGCGCATCCCGCCCAAAAAGCTCTGCCCCCTCCAGGGACGAAGTCAGGCGCCAAAAGGCAATAGAGAAGGCCTTTGACAGGGCCAGTTCTCAAGCAGCAAAGAACCAGCCATCTCAAAATCCAGCTGCTCCAGCCTGTTCACCTCGGGCCTTGTCTCCGGACAAATCTATCCAGGGAGATTCATCCTGTGGGGCTGATGTGGATTCAGTGTTCCCGCCCCCCCCAGAGGAGATCCAGGTTCAGGATCAGATGGGGCCTTCATCCAGTCAGACCATACGGGGAACTTCCAGCTCTGCATCCTCCCAACCCAGCAACCTCCTGCAGGCAACTCAATTGCCCCTGGATCTGCAGGGATCCCTAGCTGGCCTCATCACTGAAGCCATCCGCCAGGGGATTGCCCAGGGCATCCAACAATGTCAGCCAGTCGTTGCGGCTTCTGATACCAGACAGGTGGCCACAAGTTCCCATCATCGCTCTTCTCGCGAGGAGTCAGCTGTTGATGTCTTTGACCATGATTCCGCGAGCCAAGACTCGCTTTCAGAGGAGGGGGAGTTGCCTGAGCAGGACCTTTCTGAGGACGAAGACCTTGAGCCTGATCAGCCAGCATTTGTGGGGCTCTTCAAACCACACATGTTTCGCTCCCTCCTTCACAAGGCTAAGACAACTACCCGCCTAGGGCTCGATACCCCTTCTTCAGTCAATCCATCTGACCAGACTGATCCTTCTTCTGCCTTGTTCCAGGAGCCCAAGGTACATTCAGACATCATCCCGGCTCCAAAGTTATTTTCAGAAGTCCTGAAACGCCAATGGTCTTCTCCCAGCACTGGTCCTATCCCCAACAACTTGGATAGGAAGTTCTACAATTTGGCACCTGAGTTTTCCAACCTCTTGCAGGTTCCAACTGTGGACTCTCCCATCATAGCATTGTCCACTTCGGCTCCCCCAACGGGGCCTCCAGAGGATTATCTGCGACCTGAAGAGAAGAAAGCTGAGAGGTCCCTTATCAAAGGCCATCAAGCCTCCGCTTGGTCTATCCAAGCCTCTTCAGCGGCATCATTCTTTAATCGCGCGGCCATTTTGTGGTTGCGCCAGCTTCAGGACCGCATTCCTGCCTCCGACCATCGTTCCCACCAGGACATTATTAAGATCCTTGCGGCAACGGAATTCTCAGCGGATGCCACTCTCACCGCCTCTCGATTTTCAGCCAAGGCCATTGGTACGTCTATTACATCACGCCGTCTCCTTTGGCTCCGGAATTGGCAAGCGGATGCAAGAAACAAGTGGCGGCTGGCCTCTTTTCCCTATTCGGCTGACAGGTTATTCGGTGCTCCGCTGGAACCTTTGTTGATCGAAACGAAGGACCACAGGAAGATCCTTCCTTCCATAACCCGGCGCTCTGATTTTCGCTCCCAGGGCTCCTTTCGTCCTTCCTCCTTTCGGGGCTCCGACTCCAACTTCTCTCAGCACCGCTCTCCCCGCTCCCTCCCTTCCAGAACTTCCCAGCACTTCGGACACCAGGTCAGACAGGGATCCCGTTTTCCGCCTAAATCCTCCTTTCGGGGGGGGAGGGGTCGCCCCTTCAGACGTTCCCGCTAACGAGCAGTCTGATTCTATGATTGGGGGTCGTTTATCCAAATTTTGTGACCAGTGGGATTCATCTGTATCTGATATTTGGGTGAGGGATACAGTACGATTTGGCCTTAGACTTGAATTTCAATCCTGCCCTCCTAACCACTATCTCCCCTGCCCTGTCTCTCTTGATCCTATAAAGAGGACCAGAGTCAACCAGGCTATTCAACATCTCTTAGCCATCAGGGCAATTCAACCTGTGCCCTATCCAGAACGGGGCAGGGGTTTCTATTCCCGATTATTCCTGGTCCCCAAGTCCTCGGGTGGTTGGAGGGCTATCCTTGATTTAAAATCTCTTAATCGGCACGTCAAGTATCGCCGTTTTAAAATGCAGTCACTCCAAACCATTCTGCTCTGCATTAGGCGAGGGGACCTTATGTCCTCCATTGACCTAACGGAAGCCTATCTCCACATCCCGATTTACCCTCCCCACCGTAAATTTCTTAGGTTTTCCTACAATGGCCAACATTTCCAGTATACGGCTCTGCCCTTTGGCCTTTCCTCTGCCCCTAGGGCATTTACTAAGGTCATGGCAGCCCTTATCGCCCACATTAGTTCTATTCCTATTCGGACACTCTTTTATTTAGATGATATTCTTATACTTTCCCGTTCCCTAGACCGGGCCCAGATTGATCTGGACCGGGTGGTGTCCGTTTTGCGACTGCATGGCTTCTCCATTAACTGGGACAAAAGCCATCTGTCTCCGACTACATGTCTCCAGCACCTGGGGGCTATCATTAATTCTGCTACCCTTCGAGTTTTCCTATCACAGGAGCGCCAGTCGAGTCTTTCTGACCTAGCCTCCAAGATACACAGGCGGGGCTCCGCCTCTCTATTAGACCTCTCTAGCCTCTTAGGCAAAATGGTCTCCGCTTACGGCATCGTGCCCTGGTCTCGCCTCCACAGCAGGGAGCTGCAGTGGCTGCTGCTCCCTTTCCAACGGCGTCGGACCAGCACTTCGACATCCAAGATTGTCCTGCCTCCGGCGGTTCGAGACTCTCTGACCTGGTGGACATCGTCAGCCGTATCCCAGGGCTCTTCGTTCGGGGATCAGTGTTGGACGACTCTCACCACAGATGCCAGCCTCTCGGGCTGGGGGGCACACCTGGACTCACATTTGGCTCAGGGTCTCTGGTCCGACACGGAACGGACCCAGAGCATCAACGTCCTGGAATTGAGGGCCATTTACCTGGCCCTCCTCAGTTTCAAGCCTCTTGTTCTTGGCCGGGACGTCCTTGTTCTCACGGACAATGTCTCGGCCAAGGCCCATGTCAACCGTCAGGGCGGGACTCGCTCCAGGGCCCTGATGCGAGAGGCTCTCCGATTGGGTCTTTGGGCGGAGACCCATCTGTCATCTCTGCGGGCCGAACACATTTCGGGGTCCGCGAACTCCACAGCGGACTCTCTCAGCCGCTCCCTCATCGATCCAGCCGAGTGGAGTCTTCACCCTCTCCTGTTCGAGGAACTGTGTTCTCGGTACGGTCGTCCCTCTGTGGACCTGTTCGCAACATCCAGCAACCGCCAGTTGCCCCGCTTCTTTGCCCGATTCCCTTCTCCGGGAGCGGAAGCGATGGATGCCCTCCTGAGCCCCTGGCCCCACGAACCTCTTCTCTATGCCTTTCCCCCTCTACCCATTATCTCCAGGGTTCTTCGGAAAATGGTGGCGGAGCGGGCCGAGCTCCTCCTACTGGCTCCACACTGGCCCCGGCATCCCTGGTTTGCCGACCTCTTGGCCCTGTCGGTTGCTCCCCACTGGAGGATCCCGGACGACAGGATCTCCCTTCATCAAGGTCCTCTCCTCCACCCGAATCCTCAGGCCTTCCAACTGACCGCATGGCGGCTGAGCGGCTCCTCCTAACCAAAGCTCATGTTCCTCCGGATGCGATCCCCATCATCCAGGCAGCTCGCCGTCCTTCTACGCTCCGAATTTATGAATCCACTTGGCGAGTGTTCTCCGCCTGGTGTCGTGGAAAAGGCATTTCGCCTACCGACGCTTCGGTGCCTCATCTTCTGGGCTTCCTTCAGCAGGGGTTTTCTGCCGGTCTTGCCCCTAATACGCTCAGGAGGCAGGTTGCCGCTTTGTCATCGATTCTTTCCTGCTCATCAAACACACCCATTACCAATGATCCGCTCATCAGATCCTTTTTGAGGGGTGCGACCAATCTCCGTCCTCCTACGGTTCACCGTTTTCCATCGTGGGACCTAAACAAGGTCTTATCCGCCCTAACCGGTCCACCGTTCGAACCCTTACGGGACGTTGGTCTCAAGTTTCTCTCGTTTAAGGTGGCGTTCCTCGTTGCTGTGACTTCTGCACGGCGTATTTCAGAGCTTGCTGCCCTGTCCGTGCGCTCTGACCTCTGCATTTTTCACACGGACAGGGTGGTTCTTCGTCTGGACCCGGCATTCGTCCCGAAGATTAACACCATCTTCCACAGGTCACAGGAGCTCTCGCTTCCGAACTTCTGCCCTTCTCCCCGTCATCGCCAGGAGTTCCTTTGGCACAAGCTGGACGTCCGCCGGGCCCTCAAGATTTATGTTGCCCGTACTGCATCCTTCCGACGGTCAGAAGCTCTTTTTCTATCCTTCCAGCCTTCGACTATGGGTTCCCGTGTCTCTTCAGTTACTATAGGGCGGTGGCTCAGAGCTACCATTGCACTGGCCTATGAAGCACAGTCCCTGCAGGTGCCAGCTAACATCACAGCACATTCAACCAGGAGCGCTTCCACCTCCGCTGCCTGGTCCACTCAAGCGCCTCTGGAGGAGATCTGCCGGGCCGCTACGTGGTCGTCTGTGTCTCCTTTCATCCGGCACTACCGTCTGGATGTCTATGCGTCAGCGGACGCGGCCTTTGGCAGGAGAGTTCTACAGCAGGTCCGGCCTCTCCCTCCCTAGGAGACATCAGGCTTTGGTATGTCCCAGGCATGACTGCCGTGGGCGCCCTGTAGGAGAATGGGCGTTGGTCTTACCTGATACGCCTCTTCTCTGACTGGCGCCCACGGCAGTCAGCCCCACCCGTTCCGGCCGTCCCTGGGTTCGCTGGGTGGGAATTCTTTTACCCTCTGCTTTATCTTACAGACACTTTAGTCCGCTGGACAGCCTCGCCTCAAAACTGGAATACAGCAGGAAGGGGCGGTGCTAAAAGTTCCAGTGGACTCGGTCCTATTGGTCTACAGTCGTGTCAATACCCAGGCATGACTGCCGTGGGCGCCAGTCAGAGAAGAGGCGTATCAGGTAAGACCAACGCCCATTTTCTACAACCTCTTCGGCTGAAGATGTTGTAGAAAAAATGCTTTTAAAAGTAAAAAAAAAAAAAAAAGTTGGCCACGTCCACCCAGTCACATTACCCTCCACCAAGCCACATCCACAGAACCGGTAGTAACAAATTTTACATTTCACTACTGGTGTGTATGAATGTGTATGCATAAAGAATGTAAGTCAGTGATTTTTCTACAGCTACATTTCAGCTGGAGTCCCAAGTCAGATATCTGCAGGCATATTGAAAACACCAGGTTTCTGTATAGGAACTTACTTTATTACTTCCAAGAAAATTCTTCCTTTTTGTTTCTCAAGTTGTGGAGAGTTTGCGATGTTTCCACAGATTACTAAAAACTGAAAAACCTTGGGTGTTTGTATAAAAAGAGCCTGTAGTACAGTGGACTAAAGCACTGATATTAACATCTGCTGCTTGCAATTACTGCAAGTTCAAATCTCACCAGGCTCAAGGTTGACTCAGGCTTCCATCCTTTCTAAGGTAGGTAAAATGAGGACCCGGATTGTGGGGGCAATAAGCTAACCTTGTATAAATATACAAAAGTATGAAGGCTATTGCTTAACACATTGTAAACTGCCCTGAGTCTCCGGAGAAGGGTGGCATATAAATTAAAGCAAAAACAAAAACAAAACAAAACAAAAACATCTCTAATGCTAGATTCAGTGGACATCCTTTTAGTTGTTTCCTTTTTATTGAGAGATGAATTAATGAATGAGAGGTAGGATTTTTGTATCTCTCCAAATGGCTGAGAGGAATTGAAGCATAGTATGTCTACAGTAAATGCATGCTTGAGAAGGCTGCTATATTAAGACCAGGAAGTTCTTAAGCACTTTTGGTCCAGCCATTATTAATTATTCACACAAAACAGATTCTTAATCATTACCACAAAACCAGAGTGTTGTTTTTGGAACAGTCAAATACAAATCTCTGTATTTTATCTGTTGCTTTTTTCAATTTAAAGAAATATCTGTTATTTAAAGAAAAGTAGACTTTTCAATTCTGTGGTGCTTCAGTTTTTGATTCATCACAAACATGTTTGCAGGAGTTTTCATTGGAACATTCAGTTCGATTGAAATGATACAACAAATGGATCTCAACATTGTTTTGTGTGTGCATGCAGACCTCTGTTTTATTCATAGATCGTAAAAATCATTTCATTCATTAATACATTTTAATGTTATATTTACTTTCCAGCAAGTTCTGTATTAAAGCTTAATATATGAAGACTTAAATGTAAACAGCCTCCCTTCCCACTGGCTATTTTCTTGCATTCTTTGGTAAGAAATGCAAGATGAGAGAATATTTGAGCTACTGTAAGGATGACAATATGCTTTCTTTTCCTTTTCAAGGGCTTTGAAACTCCTCAAAAGGAACTTGACACGAAATAATCTCATTCACTCCTCTTAATTCTGGGGACCAGAGACTAATAAACCAGAACAGATGTCATCCATCTGTGGCACATCTGTCTTCTGTTTTATGCCAATGTGTAAATTATAATTCCATGGTAGTCTGTGATTGACTAAAGTTAAATGCTGTAATAATAAATATTACAGTATAATGTTTGCAGTAGGAGGACATGGAAATTTAGGTTCATCACACAGAAAACTGTGTCCTGTCTGCTTTATTCACAGATGGGTTAGGGGAAACTGTTGATTTTATTTATTTATTTATTTTAAGTAAAACATATTTGCCTTTACTGTGGCATGAAAGAATAGAATTTCACTGTAACTTGATATGGGTACTAAATCCATTAAAAATAATACATGACACTTGGGGTAGAGCAGTTAAAAAAAATGTTGTAAGCAAACCAAAGTCTAACCCTTTGAATTAGTTGAATTGATAGGAAACAATGAAAATAATATTGTCAAATTCAAGTAATATGTGGATTAGTGAAATACCACAGAAGTTCAACACAATTGTGTTTGTTTTCTAAAAAGCGAATTTTTAAAAAATGTTGTAAAAATGTAGCTGAAAGAGAAATAAAGGTACAAATTACCTAAAACCTACCTACTTTCCTTCCTTCCTTCCTTCCTTCCTTCCTTCCTTCCTTCCTTCCTTCCATCCATCCATCCATCCATCCATCCATCCATCCATATCAGCTACAAAAGTACCAGCTGTTTTCAAAGGATGCCATATGATTTAATTAGTACTTGATTGATCAATTGGATTCAAGGTTGCCCAACTTGAAAAAGACTAGGTGGATTAGAGGATTTAATTAAAAAAAAACTTTATAATTTTCTTTATAAAAATAAGATTAACTATTAATTTACTAATATCTAGAAATAAGAACAACAAAAGGAATCTCAAATCTATGGGAAAAGAAGTGCAACCCAACTGTAAGAGATGTAATCCGTGGAAATACTGTTAAAATCAAAGAGAAGTAAGAAAATTAAATTTTAAATAATTAGAAGAAAAAAGCTAGAGAGGTATTTGGGACAGGGGGACAGGAAAGAATTTGAAAGAAAACTTGTTCGATTACGCAGAATATTTTAATATTGGTTCTATTTTTTATAGTATAAATCTTAGAAAGATTTTGTAATACTCTTAAATTGCTAGAAAATAGCAAATGCATGCAAATTCTTATGGATAGGTTTTAGCCTTCGTGCTGGTACCATATTGGACTTCATACTTCTGCTGTATCATTTGAATTTAATATGGCCAAAAAATGTATTAAGCTTCCCAGATACAAAATAAAAAATAGGACATCGGATTAAACTGAAACCATACATTCAGAAACCTCTCTGTGTTACTATTAGCTATTACGCTAATGGTTATTTGAAGTACTTTGAACACAGAAATTGCAGGAAAAATTAGCATCTAATTTCCACAATAACATGAGTGACATTGTATTATCTTTGTTTCTAATAATGTTTATCCTGCTGGTTTTTTAAATTACTCTTAAGAAGTTTAAATGGAAGCTGGTTCATGAATAGGAATGAATGAAATAGTAAAAACACACTTTATTTTGCCAAAAAGTGCTTTGCAGAAAGTATTTCAGCAGAAAGCATTAACAGGTTTTTTTTAAACCACCAGAAAAACTCCCAGAGACAGTTACATAAAATATTATTCGGTTGATAGCTTTGCTACTCCTGTGTAAAAATTCTTTAGGCAACAGTAATCTTTTGATAACAGATAAGATGTTAAGCAAGACAGTATCCATAGGATGGATGGCAAATCTAAACAGCATACTAAAAAGCAGAGACATCACCCTCCAACAAAAGTGCATATAGTCAAGGCTATGGTTTTCCCAGTTGCAATGTATGGCTGTGAAAGTTGGACCATAAGGAAGGCTGAGGGCCAAAGAATGGAGGCCTTTGACCTCTGGTGCTGGAGAAGACTCCTGCGATTCCCTTGGACTGCAAGGCGATCAAAACGGTCAGTCCTAGAGGAGGTCAACCCTGACTGCTCTTTAGAAGGCCAGATCCTGAAGATGAAACTCAAATACTTTGGCCACCTAATGAGGAGGAAGGACTCCCTGGAGAAGAGCCTAATGCTGGGAATGATTGAGGGCAAAAGAAGAAGGGGACAGCAGAGAATGAGTTGGCTGGATGGAATCACTGAAGCAGTCGGCGTGAGCTTAAATGGACTTCAGAGGATGGTAGAGGACAGGAAGGCCTGGAGGAACATCGTCCATGGGGTTGCGATGGGTCGGACATGACTTCGCAACTAACAACAACATCCATAGGAGATGTTGTTGTTCTGAATTCTCCCTCTTTCTGATGTTGCTTGTGTTGGCTAGTGGATTCGGAGCAAACGCACTGGGGAATAAATGTTTGAAAGATACAGATAGTCCTCGATTTACAACAGTTCATTTAGTGACCGTTCTAAGTTACAACGGCGTTGAAAAAAATGACTTATGACCATTTTTCATTCTTATGACCGTTGTAGCATACCTATGGCCATGTGATCAAAATTCAGATGCTTGACAAACTGACTCACTGTTGTGACCCAGGCCCACGTAGTTGATATTAAATGCAAAACAGTTCCAAAGCACAAACAGATTTTATTAAAACAACTGAGAATTAATTCATTCTCAGCGTATTCCAAATTAAATGAAAGCAAAGTCCTCAAAATACCAGTCTTTAGTTTATCTCTGACCTTGTGATAATTAGGCAAACTGCCAGAGACTTTTCTTGGCAACAGTTCAGGAACAGAAGAAATAACTACAGCCAAACACGAAGCAAATCTCTCAACGGCTGTTTTCTAGCCAAAAGTTTTTCTGTTTTCCGGCAAAGAGGCCAAGAGCCCTTGCTGGTCTTTTAAGCCTCATGGGAGGGGCCAATCATCTCTTGGCCCTACTCCCGAGTAGTCTTCTCTGCTTTAGCTGCTCCTGCCTTCTGGCAGCTCTTCTCATGCCTGCACTAGGAACAGGCTCCTCCTGTTCCTCTGCCTCTCTACTGTCAGCCTCTGGAGGCTCCGGAGTCTGCGCATCACTCCCCGATGGCCCTGGCCCCATCTCTGCCTCCGACGAAGAGCCCTCATCCGGGCCTTCCCCAGCCTCCATGACTGGCTCATATTCTTCCTCAGCCTCATTGCTCTCCAACTCCACTGCCAGCTCCGCAGGCTGCTGGCGGCCCACAATACTCACATTTATGACAGTCGCAGTGTCCCAGGATCAAGTGATCAACTTTTGCAACCTTCTGACAAGCAAACCATATTCACTTAACAACCATGTTAGCCAATTTAACAACTGTGGTGATTCACTTAATAAATTTATCACTTAATAACATAAATTTTGGGCTCAATTGTACATCACATGACTTTGGCTCTGGCTGATCAGAGATAGCCATCATTTTGTGTATGCCCTCTGTCACAATATTTTTAAACTCTGCACTTTACTGTTAGCTGTTTAGATTTAGACAGTTGGTAAATAAATAAGTAAATAAATAAGGTCTTGGTTAAGAAATAGCACCCTAGATGAACTGCAAAATGTATGGTTGAACCAGATAATGGTCTTTGTGGCGAATGAGCATTGAATTTGAAGGTTAAAAACTTTATTGTTTAAAATCTGCCAGTTATGATGGATTAAATTTGTACTAAAATGACTGATTAAACTGGTATGATATAACATGCCTGAACTGAATTTATAACTTCCAATAATAAATTGTGATTTTCTCTTTCAACTTTACTAATACTGATTTATTTAGCTTGGCATACTTAACCACAGACAGGACAAATTTAGCAATAAACAAACATTGGATTCATTGATTCAATAAACATCCGTTGCTCCATAAAGGAAAAAGAAAAAAAGGAAAAAAAAAACCCAGCCCAAATTAAGCATGCTATAATAAATATTAAAGCTAAGCATACGAGGGTGTTTCCTGCAGGTTAAAAAAACCTAATGTTGGTATGTTCGTTTTTAATGAAACATATAAGTAATAATGCATCTTCTATATCTCAGAAACAAATACTTTTCCAGCATTTAATTTACAACTGACATCTTTTTTCCTCTTCATTGTTAGCCAGTTTCACACAGCAGCTGGGGAAGAAAATTCCACTGGGAGACCATGATATTTATGTTTATTATACCATAAACACTGGGCTTCTGCTAAGATGCACCTGCTGTAGCTCTTAATTGTGTTGAATGTAAAACAAATAAAAAATGTCTATGTCCCATTTTTAATATTCACTGCTGAAAAAATGTAAAAGTTCTGTTGCCTTCAGAGGAAACTTCCTTTCCTTTTCTACCTCTTATCAATTTTTCTATAGCCATTTTAGTGCTCCATTGCTCTGAGTTTTTCAAGTTCTGCCTTTTTGTATGTGCTATAAGTAGTTGGTTGCTGCACCATCTGTTAATGATTCTGCTTGGTGAAGATACTTCACCTCGGGGGCTGGTAAGAATTCGGAATCCAGAATGGTTCAGAAAAGTAATTGGGTGTCTACCTCAATTCAGCTGGGTATAGTTAGTAATTCTGAGGTAGCAGCTGTTCCCCTGCGCATATGAGACATTCACGAAGTTCCCTTTCAGAAGCTGATGAGATTTTAAAAAGCCCCAAATAAGAGTTCATAGGAATTTCACAATCTAACACTGCTAATAAATAGAAGTGAGATGATATTGCAGCGCTTTTTAATTCAAGTATATATTGTACACAGGGCATGATTAAGTTTTTGCAGTTATTCAGACCTTTCCTGATTGGACTGTTAGAAGTTCCATTACAGATACCCTGTTTCCCCCAAAATAAGACATCTCCTGATAATAAGCTCAATCGGGCTTTTGAGCACATGGCAATAAGGCCAAGCGCTTATTTCAGGGTTCAAAAAAATATAAGACAGGGTCTTATTTTCGGGGAAAAACGGTAGTATAACCAGAATTGGATGTAAAACATTGGAATTTTGCAAGTATATTTTTAACTGAGGTTACGGCATAATTCAGATTCCTCCAGTTGGATTGAAGATGTTGGGAAATACGGCTCAGAAAGAAGCAAGGAGCCCTCGTTTCCCCATTGACTTTGCTCATCAGAAGCTGGCTGGGAAGGTCACAAATCGTAACTACATGCCCTGGAATGCTATAACCATCATAAATACATAAATCTGATCATGTGACCAGTGCAGTTGTAAGTGCGAGGACCATTGTAACTTTGAACAGTTGCTTAAAGGAATAGTTGTAGGTTGAGGATTGCCTGCACCTGGATGTAGAGTGTGGGTCAGGCACTGTGACTTTTTAAAGAACTTGCCTTTGGTAAAACCAAATAACAGATTATAGTGGAGATATGAGGGAAATGTGAGGATGTGATACAAGAAATAGAGGAATTCAGCCACCCGATACTTTTAGTCAAATGCAGAGGAATACTTCGGAAGGGGAAAAAGAGGAAGGAGGGCGGGAAGACGGCAGCATTGATCAGAGGATAGTTCTGCTATGGTTCTGAGACAAAACAGTTAAACAGTTACAGAATGGAGTTGGAAGGGACCTTGGAGTCTTCTAGTCCAACATCCTTCTTGTCCAACCTCCTCCTTTACTTCAGGCCCAGCCTTACCACTGTCTTCGATGTTCATCTCTTGGAGCAGGGGTGTCCTATCTTGACAATTTTCAGACTTGTGGTCTTCAACTCCCAGATTTGTTCAGAATGGTCTAGTTAGAACATAGACTGGAGGATAATAGATTTGGAAGGGACTTTCAAGGTCTTCTAGTCCAACCCCCTGCTCGAGCAGAAGACCCTATACCATTTCAGACAAGTGGCTGTCCAGTCTCTTCTTAAAAACTCCAGTGATGAAACACCTACAATGTCTGAAGGCAAGCTATTCCACTGGTTAATTGTTCTCACCATCAGGAAATTTCTCCTTAATTGTAGGTTGCCTCTCTCCTTGATAAGTTTCCATCCATTGCTTCTTGTGTTGCCTTCTAGTGCTATGGAAAATAAGTTGACCCCTTCTTCTTTGTTGCAGCCCCTGGAAGACTGCTATCTGTTCACCCCTAGTCCTTATTTTCTCTATAGTATACCCAGTTCCTGCAACTATTCTTCTAGTTACAGTTAATTTAGAGTAATATTTCATGGATATGGATGGAATTTAATATCACAAACTTCCCAGTTCAAATTAAAACTTGAGCTTGTTTCTTTGGGTTTTTGTGTACATAGTGAACTAATACATTTTGGACTTGAGAGAATGAGGCAGCATAAGACTTAGGTTTAAGGAATTGTCATGTGGTTTACACCTGGGGAGAACATTCTTAAATGTTTTTGTTTTTCTTTAGAGAAACTACAGGCAGGACATTCTGGTTTGTTCAAATTGCAATTCAGTTAAATCACACTGCAGTTCTAGAAGGTGTAATCGTTATCTTAAAGATGGGAACAGTAAATGCATTTGCCCTGAAATATCTATGAAGATTCTCAATCATCCAGATCGATTCTGAAGTAGCTTGTTGGATGAGAAGTAAAAGGTTTTCAAAGGAAAAAAAAAATCAAGAACATCCAGCTGCCTTTTGGGACTTACCTGAAATACTTTTGTACAAAATGTGACTTATATGACAGTGTACAAGAGAATATTTGTAGGTCAGGGTTGAACTGTGGGATCCTTGGCGATCGCTGAGCTTGGTTGTTTTCTTGCAGATGTTTCATTACCCAACTAGGGAAGATCATCAGTGCTGGAAAGGGTTTGGTAATGAAACATCTGCAGGAAAAACAACCAAGCTCAGAGAGCACCAAGGACCTCATTGACTGACTGTTCTGACCGGCAACTCTTCAAAGGTCGTGAACCGTCTCCTCCTGTTCTTCTGATCATTTCTACAAACAACGCCATAAATGTTTTTACATTTTGCACATCATAAAAAATGTACTACAGCTATTCTTTTCTTAAACATTTGCTAATGACAAAGAATCGAATGCCCTTTGTGAATGGAACTGTTCATTCCCTATCCTGGCTATGCAAACATTCAGGTTTTGTCTACACCTCTTGGAAAATGGCAAGGTGAAGTGTTATTTCTCTTGAGTGGCTTGGATTTCTTTTTAATTGATAAAATATGAAGTTTGTGAGTATTACTAGATCCATGTCTATCACTTCAACCCCCAAACGGACTTGGGAATCTGTAGGTATCTTTTGTGATTTGTGATGGTCATGCAGAGGTGTTAACGTATCAGGACTCGAGTTCTGATCCTTTTGTACACGGGTGGTGGTATTTGTGGTACCTTCTCCCAGCCTATTCTCTCTTATGATGCCTCACTGTCATGCTGATCATGATTTGTCAGGGTAATTAAAGCTGAACAGCCATTTTAAGACTGAGGATGAGTCAAGCTGTCTATATAAGGGAGGCCATGAGAAGGCGTATCTCTCTCCTCGTGTATCTCTCTCCTCATTGTGTTCTATCTGCATTGTAGTTCTCCGTGTAGAGTTGAAGATTGCTTGCTTGCCTGGTATGTGCCTACGACATATATGTCTGTATATAGAAATCTTGTATATAAACCACTGTTTGTAATGGCAAAACCTCTGTGTCCTGTATTTTGCTCCTGGGTTGTCTCAAAATAGTAGTCACGCTGTAAACACTCTAACATGATTCCTCTTGGGCAGAGATAAGCCACCATTTCCAGTGTTCTGGTACATCTCCTGCATTAGATGAATGTCAGATGTGCCCGCATTTTGAAGATAGTTCTAAGACATTGTTACTATCAGGAAACAGGTGAAGAAATAACATATTCCTCCTGCTATCCAAGTAACACTGTTAACTCCCGTCCAATACCAAATACTCATTGGACCCTGTCTACCGCCTCTAATCCACTTCCACCTTCCATGTATTCAAGAAGGCATCAGTGGCAATTTTTTCATTATTTTCGACCGCAGAAATGCAGTGAGATTTCTACTGAGAGCTTATTCCCTGTCGGTTACTTCAATGAAGGCTGTGAATAAATGTCATTGAATTATAGTCATGTTAACAAGATGAGATGTACTAAATAAATGGGGATTCACTCTCTTACGTTGCCAAGTCTTTAGAACGTTCGTTTTTATGCCTGACACCGGTGGCCATCTTACACTTTAACAGCAAAGAATGATTTTAGATATAGAAAAAAAAAAAATTGGATTATTTCCTCAAACTGTTGTGCAGTTTGATTACCTTGAATATGTTCAGGGATATCATTTGTGGATTGAATGACCCGTGCAAATCAGGCATTCCACATAGGATGAAAGATGGTCTCATATTTGCTGCATGTTGGGTTACTTTTCTTGCTATCCTTACGCATCTCTTATGGTCTCAGCAGACACCTTTGTTATTGTGGGCTGTTATTGTCCCCATACATGGCTTCCCACTTTTTTAAAAAAAGGAAATGTAAATATCAGCCTTTGTATTCCAGATGGCTCTTAAACTTGCTTGGGAAATAAACATAGAGGGTGGTTGTGTTTTAGGGCAGTGGCCCCCAACCTTTTGGGGACCAGGGGCCGGTTCCGTGGAGAGAGGCTTTTCTGTGGTCTGAAGGAGGCATGATTTCGTGTGCTGCCATGGATGGGGCTTCACTTTTTTGCGATGGCTCGGTTTCTGGCATGCTGTGGCCCGGTGCCAGTTCATGAACGGGGATTGGGGACCCCTGTTCTAGGGCTTCGTTGGGAAGTGTGCCAGCCAGTGCTGGAAACGGAACAAAAGTAAGCGAATAAGGGTATTGTGAATCATGTCACCATCATTCTGGCAAATTGATGTTTTATAGCTGGCCTCTCATTGCTTCTTTCTTTCTTTCTTTCTTTCTTTCTTTCTTTCTTTCTTTCTTTCTTTCTTTCTTTCTTTCTTTCTTTCTTTCCTTCCTTCCTTCCTTCCTTCCTTCCTTCCTTCCTTCCTTCCTTCCTTCCTTCCTTTCTCTCCCTCCCTCCCTCCCTCCCTCCCTCCCTCCCTCCCTCAACTGTAATTCTGGATGGTTAACAAGGCATAAAAACAACATTAGCAAAAATACAGTGAACAGGCAGGGAATCATTTTGTGAGAGCGCCCACAATCTTCATTATTAAAAACTTTGGCGTGCTATTTCTGGAAGCTCCTTGAGAGTGTAATTATTTGATAGAAATAAACACTGTTTCTTGAGAGAAGAAAAGAAGGTAATGCTAGTCTAATTGAAACACAAACAAAATAAAAATAGCTTTGCTTCTGAAACACGTAGGGAACTGGGAAATTAATTTCACGGAAGCCTTATTGAGCGAGAGTCTTGGTTTGCAAACAGTAAGTGATCTCAAGATTTGACCTGCAGCTGATTTTTCTTTTTGTTACTTCTCCCTTGCCTCCATCTTTCTCATCTTACAAAGTTAATTCATATTTGGTGACAGTGCTTCTGATTTGAAGGAAAAAGGTGCTTTGGATTCAGCCCATGTAGCACTATCCATAACTCTTTAAAGCAGCTGTGTTGTTTCCTTGTGCAGCATCAGTGTGAACTTGGGAGAAGAGACTTTCCACTTAAGGATTGTCCAGCAGAAGCTACATCTGGACTGATATTCTCCCCAAAGCCATTTGTTCCCCTTGAATCCAAAAAACTACATAACCCTGATGTTCCCATAGTAGACTACTCTGTGGCTGCATCTTGGAGCAAAATCCCCCCCCCTCCATATAGCTTCAATCCTATTGTCCTTTAAAAGATCCTTAGAAACCAAGCTCTTCCCATAGGAACAGGCTTAGAATGTGCGAATCTGCCATTAAGTCTGTTTACTTATTGTGGTTCCTTCTTCTCCCAACCCTGCATGGCCATTTCGATTCCTATGACCAATTATGTTTGTTGGCAATCCTTCTAACACCTTTCAAGCTTCAGGTGTAGTTTTACAGTGGGCAGCCTTAGAAATCGAAACTCTAAATGCTTGACATCTTATTTAATCTGAGGCTGGTTTGTGGCAGTCCTAAGCAGGTGCTAAGCAGGTTGCCACTGAGGGCCATCTGTGTTGCAAGAGGAATTGTCCTGCATACGGTTGCTTATATTCTGACTTTCACTCAACTGAAAAAAAGCAGCAGCCATTGAATGCATACTGGAGAAATGTAGAGGAAAAACTGAATGTATAGATAGGTGTTAAACAGAAGCTGTTATTGGCTGCTTCTGGTTTGAAACCACATTGTTGATTGAAGCTAAATAAATGATCGTTAATTAAATGAAACAATCTGTTGTACATCACCAGCTATTTTAACTTACCTGGAAAGCAGTGTTAACATATTTTGAGCAAGAAACAGAATTGGTTAACTGTTATATCTCTGTAATAAACATATTGTAGAGAAAATGCTTTGGGTGCCTAGAGAAGAAAGCTGTTTGAATCCCTCCATTATTAGAATACTTTTTAATAAGAATAAACCAAAAATTTTGGGAATCAAGTTCTGATTTGTGTATACATAGATAATTTAGCCTTAGTATTCTGCTATCCTATGCTTGTCCTAAAGAAAATGAAATATATCTTAATCTTTATTCTACTTGCAAATAACATGTATGATTTGACTTTACTGGTTTTAATAGGTTTTAAACAACGGCTGCACTCAAAGAAAAGAAAAGACGGGATATTTTTTAAAAAACTGTCATCCCATCTTCCATGCACTTACTTTCTTATTGCATATATTTTGTTGAATTAAAAAAAAAACACCACTTTCTTATATTTCTGGAAACCTAAAAGTATTTTGAAATAACTACATAGTCTAGCACAACTCCCAGAATTCCTGGGAGAGGATGGCTGGCTGGGGAATTCTGGGAGTTGAAGTCCACAGGTCTTAAAGTTGCCCAGGTTGGACACCCCTGGTCTAGTGCTTAGAAAGGAATGCAGTTTGTAATTTAATCACTTTTAAACGAACACCAGTTAGAGAGTTAAGTCTCCCCGTGTTTATTGCAGACTTCTCTCCACATTCCTATCAGTGAATCGTTTTGTTCTTTCTTTCTTGCCAATCTTTTTTTTTCTTCCTTTCTCTTCTTTCTTGCCAGTCGTCCCGTCGTCCGGTAAGTCGGTCAAGAGCCAGAGGCACTGATTTAAAAGTGAGTGGTTCCGGGGGCAGCTTCTGCAGCTCCAGGAAACCCGGGTCAGTTTTAGAATCTGCTGTCAGTTTTGTAAACAGGAGACTGCTGAGTGAATTGAACAGAAGGGTGAGATTAGCATATTAATAAGGCTGTTGCTAATCGCCTACCCTCCCCCCTTCCCTCCTCCCTCCAGTCCCCCTTTCCCCCCTCCCCTCCAATGAATCTAGGAATAGAGACACTGGCAGTCACATTGCGGCTGGTTGGTCTCCTTCCTTTTGCTTGCTTGTCTAGGGAAAAAGGTGGCCTCCCCCTTGAAACGATCGAGGCAGGAGAAGACTCTTGAAACGGAAAGGCTATATCCTCCTGGCTGCCGGATCGCCGAGGAAGGGGGCTGGCTCCTAGGGTGGAGGGAGGGGGGGTTCTTTTCAGTTTTGGCTTACACCTCTGCACCAAAGTGAAGAAAAGGGACTTAACCAGGTTTCCTCCTGCTGCTGCCGTTGCCGCCGCCGCCGAGTCCATTCAAGTGGCAGACTTCCCAGCCCTCCCGCAGGAGTCAATACTACTGGAGAGAGCTGAATTGAATCATTGTAACGCCGGAGCCTGGCACGACCCCTGCACAATTGTGTGTATGTGGCTCTTGGATTTCTCAGGGCAGCAGGCCCGGAAACAAGCAGGTGTTACGTATATGGAGAGGAGCGGCTGTAGTCCATTTCCAATATGCTGGGCTAAAGGTACCCGAACTTCCGAGATTTTTGTACATGTTTTCTGATTCTGTGTTCATTTTCCCCATCGTTTTTTGTGCGCGGGTGATCCGAAGTTGGTGCTCTTGAGAGGAGGATGGGCATCATGAAATTGCAAACAAAGGGGCTATACTCTGGCCATGTCATTATTTCCCCCCCTCCCTCACCTCATGATTTGAAACATTTTTTTTTCTGTCTTCAGCGTAGAGAGCCAGTGAATGGGAATTATTGTTCACTTCATGTCTTCATTAAGAAAACAACTCTGATTCACCTAATGGATTTTCCATATATTTTTCAATATCCTTTAATAAAAGACTTTTTAAAATTACATTTGGGAGCAGGCTACGTAAACTACTTGACTCGAAAGTTGGGTAGGTTGTAGTTGGTGCAGGATGAACGCATGGCTGTCTCTGAAGAGGAATAAACGTTAGGCTTGCTTTTTTTTTTATGGAGGACAGCATGATCGAATCTGACTTGAAACTGAAGTGGGTACAAAAACTTGGCTGCATGCTTTTTGCCCAGATATTTCTTCCTCAACTTAAGATAACTAAATGCTCTGATAAAAGTACTTCATGTCATAGTTAATAGTGAAGTACCATTGTCTTGTTTCTTTTCAGATAAATCTAAGGCAATGATGATGGTAGCATTAATTTTGGGCTGATGATCAGGTGAAATGGGGACAGTTTTTAGTCCCCCTGCCCCCCGGGGCAGTTGTCCGAGCATTATCTTTTCCCATGCCAACAGACAGCAAGAATATGGCAGTACTTAGTTTGTAACATAAATGGAGGTTAAAGATGAGGAAGCCCACTGAGGACCTATTTAACTCCCCAGGGTGTAATTATTCATCAAGTGTGCCACAATGTGGTGATGTATAAATTTCATGTCTTCCAATTTTAGGTCCTGGCAGGACATTTTATAGTGGGTATCTCTCTCCCTCTCACTATCCTCCAGAAGCAGAGCTATAGAAAAGCTGTGATATCACTGCCTCTTGCAAGAGAGAGAGAGACCCTTCTTGGTTCCAGCCCTGTCTTACTTCAGAGACCAGTCAGTGCCCATCAAGACTTTCTCAAGGGCTCCCGCAACCTTGAGAGATCTCCCACCTTTTCTCTTCTGAAAGTGGGAAAGGAGATGACTCCCCCTGAAGGAAGCATAACTTTTCCTTGCCTTATCTTCAGAGCAAGTAGAAATAAGACACAGTGGAGTATCCGGTCTCTGTGACAGGAATTAGGATTTTGGCACTGAGTTCAACGGCATCATACCTGGGCAGGCATCTTGGATAGCAGTCAGGAACATAACAGTCTGAGATCTTGGTGCATGTCCCTCTTGGTCCAAGGGATATAACAGTCTGAGATCTGTCGTTGTTTAATTTTTATCCTCTGCTTTCTTTAGAGCAGGGATCTCCAACCTTGGCAACTTTTAAGACTTGTGGACTTCAACTCCCAGAATTGGAGTTGAGCCAACTCCAGCTTTGCTGAAGTTCCTCAGCTTTGCTGAGGAATTCTGGGAGTTGAAGTCCACAAGTCTTAAAAGTTGCCAAGGTTGGAGATCCCTCCTTTAGGGAACTAGATCCGTGCTTATCCTCTACTACTGTTTTCCTAACTCTTTCTCAAAGTAGTTTAAGGTGAGAGATAATTATTTTCCCAAGGTGACTTGATGACCTAGTTCTCTCTGCTTCAAATCACTGCACTACACTTTTTCTCAGTATTATATCATGCATTTACTGAGCGAGTATAAGCTCATTCTCTTTCTGTGCTGGAGGAATTAGCATCTTCAGATAATCTGTTCATGCATTTTTTTCCTGGATGTTTGCTATTCTTTAGAATTATCCTAATACGTACTGAGATCCTGCAGCAATCTAAAACGATGCACAGCCTAAATAATGTACTTTCAACCTCAGTAAAGTGAGACAGATTTGTTACAGGTTATGCTCAAGGAGAGCAGGCACTTAGGTGTGCTCCATGCTCAGTGCATGTCCCATCTCTGTCCCGTGAGCTGCATTGGCTGCCAGTATGCTTCTGGATTCAATTCAAGGGGCTGATTCTAACCTATAAAGGCCTTCATGACATGGGGCCAGGTAATTTGAGAGACTGTCTCTCCCCAATTATTTCTACCTGTCCCCCAGATAGACCTGACAGAAGAGACATGCTCTCCTGGACTCATTTTTTGGGGGGAAGGCCCAGCAAACTCACCTTTTCTCTCATGGTTTTTGCTATTCAGAATATCATCCTCCCACCCTGGGAATAGATTATCCTCAACCCTGTCACCATCTTGTAAGGTCCACTGGGCCTGGGGATCAGGAGGTATGATGAGTTTGCTTTTACCTTGGTTGCAATTTATACGTTGTTTGCTTGTTTTTTAAATGCTGTTCTTAATTATTGTCCCAAAGGTGCTTTTTCAAAAGGCAACTGGGCTTTGTTTATCCTTTAAGATGTTTCATTTCTCATCCAACAAGCTTCTTCAGTTCTGACTGAAATGTGGAGGATGGAGGGATTTATATTTCTTGCAGTCATCCGGTTGTTACAGAGGGGGAGGAATATGACACCATCTATCTCTTATTTATGACACAGTCCTTTCAGCAGTTCCAAGGAAGTTCCACACACATTTGCACTGTTCAGGTGACTCTGTGGGCACAGATAAACCTCCAAGTGGTCTCAGTGACTCTCAGAGAGAGTGCTAACAACCAGATGACTGCAAGGCATTTAATCCTTCCGTCCTCCACCATTCAGTCAGAACAGAAGAAACCTCTTGGATGAGAAGCGAAAGCTCCCCAAGAAAAAACGAAGTCCAGTTGCCTTTGGGGCAACCATGACCTGGATGATTGAGAATCTCGATAGACGTTCTTAATAATTGTTAACTGCTCATGATATGAATCTAAAGAAAAAAAGAAAAAGAAAGAAAGAGAAAGAGAGAGAGAGAGAGAGAAAGAGAAAGAAGAACAAAATTTTCCAGATTTCTGCAATCAGCAATGTCATTTCCCAGAAATGTGACAGTTGAAGTTCACCTTTCTGCATCATGTTCAGGTTGGGAAACCCTGAACTATTATAATTAGAAATCAGACAGTTTTTTGAAAAGATTTTTTTTTAAAAAACACGAGTAATAATTCTTTATTTGGTTAAGGATATTTTGTTATTTTACACAGTAAGAAGTGCTCTTAAAAAGCAATTTACTCGCCTGTCCAGATAAAAATCTGGATATGCATTGCTTATTCCACTGTTGCGATTAGCTTTAGTCTTTTAAAAAACTATTACATTGATAACAGCTTGATTGATTAAATGGCTAAATGAACAAACCCATGATTGGTTTGTTCTCTGCCTGAATTGAACAAGATACCATGGCAAAAATTGAGTGATTGCATTTTGGTTCTCTCAAATGGTAACTTAAAATACTACGAATTACTCTTGTTATTTTTCAACTAGAAAGATGTAAAGTTGAATAAATGAAAAACTAAGTCTGAGCATTCAGGTACTGATTCTGTTTGCTCATCTGTAGGATGGCCGTCTCCACCTGCATTTGTGGATTTAGAAACGCCTTCCTTCCTTCCTGCGTATTTTTAATTTAAGAAGCACATTTGTGTGCTGTACATATACCAGACATTCATTGGGAAGTCATGAGAGGTAACTGGAACTAACATATAAGTGAAGTCTTGCAAGATATTAGGGAGAAGTTCAATAGAGGGGAAACCTATAGCAATAGCATTTAGGTTTATATACCACTTCATAGTGTTGTACAGCCCTCTCTAAATGGTTTAGGTCAGCCTGTTGCCCCCAACCATCTGGATCCTCATTTTACTGACCTCGGTAGGATGGAAGGCTGAGTCAACCTTGACCTGGTCAGGACTGAACTCCTGGCGGTGGGCAGAGTCAGCTTGCAATACTGCATTCTAACCACTGCACCACTGCGCTCCTAGGTAGCCAGAACTGTTTGTTTTCTCACTTCTATTTGTAAGAAGTGTATACTTGGGTGCCACCAATATACTAATGAGACCAAACTCCAAACTGGTGAATAAGCTCAGCAAATACGTATTTCTATTGAGTCTTGTGGCACCCAGCAAAGAAGCAAGCTAGGGAGTAACTCTCCTCTTCTGACCAATAGTAACTGAAACTGGCTTAAGAGGAAGAAAGTAAACCACTGTAAAATTGTGTCCCTGATCCCCAATCCTAGCCCAGGAAAATTCCATGATTGACACCACTGAAAGCAACTGAGAGATCAAGGAGCACAAGGTTGTATTGTAATAACTCCACCCTGGCTCTACCACGGGCCAACCACAGGTGTGTCCAAGGTGTTTTCTGTATTAAATCCTGGTTAGAAACCTGACTGAAATTGGTCTTGATAACCCAGGGTTCTCATCAAGTGCAGACTGACCACCATTTCAATAACCTTCCCTAAAATAGAAAGGATGGAGACAGGACATTAGTTTCCTCAGACTATTGAGTTGAAGGTGGGTTTATTGAAGAGAAAGTGCCTCCTTCACGGTAGGTGATACTACCCTGTCTCCCAAGGAAACTGACTCTAGATCATGGATTTAACCACAGATCATCTCCTGGCTGCTTTCATAATCCAGACAGATTAACAGAGTTGGAAGGGACCTTATAGGTCATCTAGTCCAACCCCCTGCTCAAGCAGGAAACCCTACACCATTTCTGACATATGGCAGTCCAATCTTTTCTTGAAAGTCTCAAGTGATGAAGCTCCCACAACTTCCGACGGCAACTTCTGTTCCAATGGTTGATTGTTCTCACTGTCAGAAAGTTCATCCAGAAGGATGGCTGAGCTGATACTACAGAGAATTCAGCTGATTTCCTCAGGAGTTTCCCTGATCGCAAGACGACACCAGGTATCTCAACTGGACCTGCTCAGAGTTCGAGTTGCAGTACTTTCGAGTGACTTTATCTACCAGATAGCCCATCTGTTCCTCGCAGCTACCCTGAAGCCACTAGATCTTCCTAAACTGGCTTTCAGCTGCTGCAAAAAAAGATGGAGAAATATTGATGTTTTTGCCACCTTTGTTACGACATGGTAACATGGGCTCTCATCGGTGTACAAATCAGCACAACTGCACTGAACTCTCATCAACAAGGAATCCTTCCGATCAGCATCTGGCTTCATTTCTTGTCCGCTATTCGGTTCCAAGTTTTTAAATGATTCAATTAAAGATATGTCTGTCTGTCTGTCTGTCTGTCTGTCTGTCTGTCTGTCTGTCTGTCTGGTCTGTGTGCGTGTGTGCACGTGTATATGTATGTATGTACGTTTGACTTATATATCGTCTTCACTGTGCTGTAAATAAAATACAGGTAGTCCACAACAGTTCATTTAGTGTCTGTTCAAAGTTACAACAGCACTGCAAAAAGTGACGTATGACTCTTTTACACACTGATGATCACCGACGCCTCCCCATGGTCACGTGATCAAAAATCCAGACGCTTGGTCGCTGACTCACATTTATGACGGTTATAGTCTCTTAAGGATGTAGAATGTCTTAACAGCAGCGAGGATTATCTTTGCACAATATTGGAAAAATGAAGAAACACCGCAAGACAAAGAGATAATTAAGAAGATACTAGACTGTGCAGAAAAGGGACATGGTGGCTCAGTGGCTAAGACACTGAGCTTGTCGATGGAAAAGTCGGCAGTTCAGCGGTTCGAATCCCTAGTGCCACGTAACAGAGTGAGCTCCCGTTACTTGTCCCAGCATCTACCAACCTAGCAGTTCGAAAGCACATAAAAAAATGCAAGTAGAAAAATAGGGACCTCCTTTGGTGGGAAAGTAACAGCGTTCCGTGTGCCTTTGGCGTTGAGTCATGCCGGCCACATGACCATGGAGACGTCTTCGGACAGCACTGGCTCTTCGGCTTTGAAACGGAGATGAGCATCACCCACTAGAGTCGGGAATGACCAGCATGTATGTGCAAGGGGAACCTTTGCCTTTAACTTAGACTGTTCAGAAATGGATAGACTTACACTGAAAATCAAGCAGAAAGAAGACACACAATATTATCAAACATGGAACTTTTTTTTGCCAGTGGTTGGAAAAAAAGGGGTGGAGGTTAAGAATGGAATCTGTATTGCTAAGCAAATTAAACACCCAGACAATACGATGTTTATTAAGCACTAAGAAATGTATTTCATGGAAAACTAAACACACACACACACACACACACACACACACACACACACACACACACACACACAGACACACACACAATATAGAATGTAGCATTGCAATCTAAGTGCTGTGTCCCAAGATCATGTATTCACCTTTTGTGATCTTCTGGCAAGCAAAATTAATGGGAAAGCCAGATTCACATAACAACCGTAGTGATTCACTTAACAACTGTGGCACGAAAGGTCGTAAAATGGGGCAAAACTCACTAAACAAGTGTCTCACTTAGCAACAGAAATGTTGGGCTCAATTGTGGTCGTAAGTGAAGGACTACCTGTAAACATTAAATTGTTGAGAGAAAAGGGAATGCAGTGAAAATAAAAGTTTGCGTCACGCTTGCCTCCTGGCGACCACTTGTATACTTCTGTGGAGATTTCATGTTAACAACATGGAAACCTGCCATTTCCTTTCTTCGGGATGTATTTTTCGACTTTTCCTAGTGTTCTTTTGTTCAAATACTAACATCGCTATTACCATAGCTAGTAATTATTAGGACTGTGCAGCAATCCAGATTTGAAGGGAAAAATATGATTTGGAGTTATTGTTATTACTGTGTTTTAATCCTGCCTTTTAAAATATATTTTGGTCAAATGAAGGGGGCGAACGTATCCAGTGCTCCTGCCTCCTATTTAGTATGTTTGAGCACACATGTTGTGCTTTTCAGCACCTCCTTCAATCAAACACTTCTGTAAGGAATTGCTGACAGGTGTGATGTATGTGTGTTCTGGATCACTTTCCCCCTTGGAATCTGAATTGTTCCGCAGTCCCTTTGAAAAGGTTTGTATAAAAACAATGCTGTCGAGTTGTTGACTTGGTTCATATTAAATGTTCTTTTAGAACGGAGCTAACCAAGTCAGTAGCCTAGAATACAGCCATTGAATGAAGATTTTAGAAGTCTGGTTTCTAAAAATATATTAATTCATGATTTAACCCACAGGTCTGTGTAAACTGTACATAAGGCCTGTTCACAACCCAGGCTTTTTATGTATCTTCCTACGCTTACTGTGTGAATTGGGGTCAGTTTCATGTTGATGTGCATGGCGATAGTGAGTAGTGTAAAATTGATGTGGTGTGCGGTCTTTTTGTGTTCTCCTCTCATGCTTATTCATCTGGTTAGAATGTTTAGTATTCAGTAGAACTGAATTCTGGCATTGCTTGATAGGTTTGGTTTGGGGAAATGAAATCAAATGCTCCACGTTCCAAGGCTTTTGAAATAGCAACAGCAATCTGTTACCTATTATACAGGTAATCCTCGATTTACGAACACAATTGAGCCCAAATTTTCTGTTGTTAAATGCATCATTTGTTAAGTGAGTTTTGTCCCATTTTGCGACATTTACTGCCATAGTTGTTAAGTCAATCACTGCAGTTGATAATTTAGTAACCTGGTTGTTAAGTGAATCTGACTTCCCCATTGACTTTGCTTGTCAGAAGGTCGCAAAAGATTATTACATGATCTTGGGACACAGCAACGGTCATAAATATGAACCAGTTGCCAAGCCTCTGAATTTTGATCAGATGATCATGGGGATGCTGCAAAGGTTGTAACTGTGAAAAATGGTCATAAGTCACTTTTTTCAGTGCCGTTTTAACTTTGAACCATCACTAAACAAACTGTTGTAAGTCGAGGACTACCTGTATACCTCCCCATAGTGCTTTACAGGCCTCTGTGAGCAGTTTACAAATGTCAGCATATTTGGGGACCTCAATCGGGGTCCTCATTTTATCAACGTCAGAAGGATGGAAGACTGAGTCAACTTTGAGCTAGTCAGGATCGAACTCCAGGCTGTGGGCAGAGTTAGCTTGCAATACTGCACTTTAACCACTGGGCTCCTGGAAAGAGAGCATCGTTGACTCCAGGGCCACTAATGTGAGTGGCAAGTGAGATGTCTCTTGTTTTCTGATTCCAGACGGAGGACCCAAGAAAATGCTCTTTATTTATTTGAAGATTTGCAGATTTTTATCTTGACTGAATGTAATGAAATTTTATCTGAGATCCATATTAGTGGTGGTGGTTAGAATATAGAATTGCAACCTAACTCAACTGCGGTGTCCCAAGGTCCCGTGATCCCCTTTTGCAACCATCTGACCAGCAAAAGTCAATGGGGAAACCAGATTCACTGAACAACCGGCTTACTAACTTATCAACTGCAGTAATTCGCTTAACAACTGAGGCAAGGAAGGCAGGGGTGGGTTCTACTTACCTTTACTACTGGTTCGCAACGGGATCGCACAGATTGCTTCTGATGATGTCAGGATCAGTGGGCAGAGCCTCCCGTCGGTTTTACGACCGGTTCTATAGAACTGGTCCGAACTGGGGGCAACCCACCACTGAAGGAAGGTCATAAAATGGGGCAAAATGTCTCACTTAACAGCAGAAATTTTGCACTCAGTTGTGGTTGTAAATCGAGGATTACCTGTAGTTGCCTGGAGGATTTCCTCTGGGGTAGAGAAGCTGAGTAATACTTTGAATAAGGCTAGAAATTGAGCAAAATGGAGGTCAATATAGGGAATATATTTGGCATGAAATAGTATCCCTAAAAATCTTGTTGCCCTTTTTGAAAGAGAATGGTTTGTTTGTTTTTTTAAATTTGATTTTTATGCCGCCCTTCTCCGGAGACTCAGGGCGGTTTACAATGCGCTAAGCAATAGCCTTCATCCTTTTGTATATTTTATACAAAGTCATCTTATTGCCCCCACAACTGGGTCCTCAATTTACCTACCTTAGAAAGGATGGAAGGCTGAGTCAACCTTGAGCCTGGCGAGATTCGAACCTGCAGTAATTGCAGGCATCTGGTCTTAATAACAGGGTGCTTTAGACCACTGTACTACCAAGGCTCTTTTTTTTAGAATTGTTAAGAATACAACAACCTTGAAAAACAATATTATATTCAGTATATTAAATGTTTAAAAAGGGATGGACTTGAACTGTATTCCAAATAAAAACAATGCTTTCTTTGCAATTTTGTTGTCTTTATAATTTGTTTAACATATATTTATGATTACAGGCATTGCTACTCTTTGGTTCTCTTCTCTCCTATTTTTGTGCATCAGCTTCTGCTTTTACGCGGTAAAACGGTATAATTTAGCAAAGCAAGATTGCATTTGTTAATGTAATCTTTTATCAAACAAGCCGTCAAGCCATCTGCAATGGATATATATAGCGTGTGTTGGTCGAATTAATGTGATCAAAATGAATACTATTTTCAGGCTGCTCATACCTTCTCAATGAGGTAGTGGGTCCTAATCTCCTGCAATTTGGTTTATCAAAACTCAGTTCATTTATCTTTTGTTTCATAGTTTTCATTTGGTTAAAAAGGAATATTTCAAAGGCAATCAAAATTACTCTTTCTTCTGGAGCATCAAAAATCACGTGGTAGTGGCAGTAGTGAAATGTAAAATTTGTTACTACCGGTTCTGTGGGCGTGGCTTGGTGGGGGGTTAATGTGACTGGGTGGGCGTGTCCAATTTTTTTTTAACTTTTAAAACTATTTTTTCTACAGCCTCTTTGGTGAAGAGGTTGTAAAAAAATGCTTTCAAAAGGCTCTGACGATCCCAGCTGAGTTGCCTGATCGGCAGAGACTTTTTTTCTTTTAAATGCCTCTGACGATCAGGCAATTCAACTGGGATCGTTAGAGGCATTTAAAAGAAAAAAAATGGGTTTTTTTCTTTTAAAAGCCTTTGACGATCCCAGCTGAGCCGCACGATCATCAGAGGCTTTTTTTTTTTTTTTTACTTTTAAAAGCATTTTTTCGGCCGAAGAGGTTGTAGAAAAAAATGCTTTTAAAAGTAAAAAAAAAAGCCTCTGATGATTGTGCGGCTCAGCTGGGCATGGGGGGGGGCGGGTGGGCAGGAATTTTTGCTACCGGTTCTCCGAACCACCCGCCTCCATTGCTACCGGATCGGGCGATCCGGTCTGAACCGGGAGCATTTCACCCCTGGGTAGTGACCACTGCACACTCTGTTTCAGAAAACGAATATTGAAAGAAGTATTGGTAGTCCTTGACTTACGACCATAATTGAGCCAAGCATTTATGTTTCTAAGTGAGATATTGAGTTTTCTCCCACGTTACTACTTTTGTTGCCACATTTGTTAAGTGAATCACTGCAGTTGTTAATAACACCGTCGTTAAGTGAATCTGGCTTCTCCATTGACTTTGCTTGTCAGAAGGTCCCAAAAGGGGATCCCATGATCACATGCAGGACACTGCAACCGTCATAAATATGAAACAGATGTCAAGCCTCTGAATGTAAATCACACGACCATGGAGATGCTGCAGTGGTCATAAGTGTGAAAACACTTTTTTCTGTGCCGTTGTAACTTCGAACGGTCACTAAATGAACTGTTGTAAATTGAGGACTAAGATATGTTTCTGTCCAATGTGTTCCATGAAAGTTGGGTAAAACATAAAAATAAGCTGAATGGAAATGGGTTTCTTTTATGCGTGCAGTAAAAGAATATTAGGCAGGGTCAAGAATGGCTGAGTGCTGAACGAATGTGGATTGTATGTAAATGTGGTGACCGCTACAAAAGAAGTACATTGATCCTAGGGACAAGATGAGCATCTAATTGCAAAAATAAATTATTAAAGAAGATTCAAAGGAAAGAATTGAGTTTCAAGAGGAAGAGGAAGACTACAAAAGTTGCTTTCGGATGGAGTTTGTGAGAGCCTCAAAAAATAAGGGAGATGAGAAGTTGGGTTGAAGAAAAAGCAGATTATAAAGCCGGGGTCTCCAACCTTGGCAACTTTACGACTTGTGGACTTCAACTCCCAGAATTCCTCAGCCAGCGCACATGCGCTGGTTGAGGAATTCTGGGAGTTGAAGTCCACAAGTCGTAAAGTTGCCAAGGTTGGAGACCCCTGTTATAAAGCAGTGAGTGGAAGTGGCAGAACTAAGTTTAGAAACTGTAGACACAGTGAATGATATTGTAAACTATATTTCTTTTTTATTAAATCTAATATCTTTTTGGCGTTCTGTTTGCAATTGCTTTTTTGTACTTTGCTTGCCCCGAAAGGGCATAGATAGCATGATGAGTATGTAGATATGTAGGCAATTATACTTTCTTAAGGTTTTAATGTAGAACTAATTTTGTTTTGCTCAATTAGTTTTTAATTGACCTTGTGGTGCTCCAGTGCTGTTGTTGGTTGTCAACTTGCTACTTAGCTGCTACTGCCGTAGGAACTACAGATCAATTGTTAAAATGCAGGGCTACCTTGTATTTTTAATTTAATTTTAAAAGACAAAATAGTAATCATTTGAACAAATTTTTTTTCACTGAGTGTGCATCTTGAAGATGAATAAATTTCCATCATTCCCCCGCCCCCTCGCCCCCCCACTTTTAACCAACTTTATACTTCCACTTACATATATTTATGCCGTGGGAAAGTAGTAAATTGAAAGCAACAATATATGCATATAGTTAGAAGATTTAAGTAAATTGTTCAGAAACATTCAGCTTTACAGGTGAAGGATATTTAGAAAGCTTTGCCAATTCTGTGGCTTAACAATTTTCTCCTTTTCTGACTTGCACAACTTACAATGACCCCATTAAAAGTATTGGAAATCTTCTGGGAGATAGAAGTAGAAAGCATTTACACATTTCCCCGTAATTGATAGGCATTTGCTAAATAGATCAGGGTTGGGATGGTAGCCATTACCTTACTGTCTCTTGCAAGGGCAGCTGGTCTCTTGTGACCCAATAAAAACTAAGGTAAAAATCTTCATCCTGTATTTATACCCCTGATATCCCACTTTTGTGCATCTTCCACTAATAACTCAGCATTTGTAAGGTATTGCTACAGGTAGTCCTCTACTTACAGCAGTTCATTTAGTGACCATTTGAAGTTACAACGGCACTGAAAAAAGGGATTTATGACCATTTTCCACACTTACGACTTGCAGCATCCCCATGGTCACCTGATCAAAATTCAGACACTTCACAACCAACTCATATTTATGACCGTTGCAGTGTCCCGGGGGTCATGCGATCTGCTTTTGCGACCTTCTTTCAACCAAAGTCAATGGGGAAGGCAGATTCACTTAACAAACAACTGTGCTACTAACTTAACAACTGTTGTGATTCACTTAACAAGTCTGGCAAGAGAAGATGTAAAATGGGGCCAAGTTCACTTGACAACTGCTTTCACTTAGCAGCAGAAATTTTTGGGCTCAATTGTGGTCGTAAGTCGAGGACTACGGTTCTTGACTTGCGACTATGATTATCGGGGTTCAGGTGCTTAGTATCTGGCTCACATTTATGACTGGTGCAGCTGCCTTCAGTCCATGATTGCAATGGCTGATTACTGGCAAAAGATGCCGATGGGAGAAACTGGATTAGCTTAATGAATGCTTGATTCGCTTAACAACTGCCATAACGATTGTCATAAAATTGGCTCTGACTTGACTTACGACTGCAATGGCTTCTAACAGGTATTCTGGCTCCAGTTGGGTCATAAAGAGCCTTGGTAGTACTAGGGTTTAAGGCACCCTGTTATTAAGCTGCTTAAGACCAGCTGCCTGCAATTACTGCAGGGTTCGAATCTCGCCAAGGCTCAAGGTTGACTCAGCCTTCCATCCTTTCTAAGGTAGGTGAAATGAGGACCCAGTTTGTGGGGGCAATAAGCTGACTTTGTATAAATATACAAAAGGATGAAGGCTATTGCTGAGCACATTGTAAGCCGCCCTGAGTCTTCGGAGAAGGGCGGCATATAAATCAAATTAAAAAAATAAAAATAAAAAAAAATCAAGGACTACCTGTACTGAGAAATTGTTATTTTTTTCTGATTCTTTGCTTGTGTGCTATTGTCCTTCGAAGGCCTTTGTGCTGATATATAACTCTATTATGCTGGTATATCTAATTAAGAAAGGACGAAAGATTTTTGGACTGGCAGATGGAATTCAAGTACCGGCAAGAAATGGGTTAATTTTTTTTTTTTAAATAAAAATCTACAAACTAATAAAATGAAGGTTTTTATTAGTAGCAGTAATTGCATCTCAATTACGTGATCTTTAAACCTGAAATGAAAGCTAATAATGATGATTAACATGCTCCTCGCTTGGTTTTAGTTACAATGCCTTTGGCTTGCGTTTAGGAATACGCAGTATTTAACTAGGCCATTTGGCAGATTTATGACATAGTAACAAAGTGACCAGCAGTTGTAAACAGAAACATAGAAACCTAGAAAATTGACTTCAGAGAAAGATCTAGTGGGCCCTCTAGTCTGCCTTTTGAGTTCTTTTTTGTTTAAAAAAAAGTGATGGACATGTGCTTATCAAACCATGTTTAAACACGGTTACTGATGACTGACCCACTACCTCCGCTGGAAGTAGGTTCCAAGCTTCCACTCTTCTTTCTGTTCTTGATTTTTGCTTAATAGCATAAGTATCTACTTAATAGTACAGTAAGTGTTATAATTAAAGGGACGCGGTAGCTCAGTGGCTAAGATGCTGCTGAGCTTGTAGATCGAAAGGTCGGCAGTTCAGCGGTTCGAATCCCTAGTGCCGCGTAATGGGGTGAGCGCCTGTTACTTGTCCCAGCTTCTGCCAACCTAGCAGTTCGAAAGCAGGTAAAAAATGGAAGTAGAAAAATAGGGACCTCCTTTGGTGGGAAGGTAACAGTGTTCCATGCGCCTTTGGCGTTGAGTCATGCCAGCCACATGACCATGGAGACATCTTCGGACAGCGCTGGCTCTTCGGCTTTGAAACGGAGATGAGCACCGCCCCCTGGAGTCAGGAACGACTAGCACATATGTGCGAGGGAAACCTTTACCTTTTAAGTATTTTAATAATAATAAAGTATTAGTTAAGAAGCCTAAATGAACCTTGTTGAGCGCAGAGTGAAGGAGAACCAAAGATTCATGGCTTTGGATTTGCGTCATTCAAACTTTTCTGAATGTAATCATGGTTAATTTAAGGTTATAGCTGCATTTGATCATGAATTGTCTAAAATAAATGGGCTTCCTGAGTGGGTTCTAAAGTTTTTCTCTGGAGCTTAGACACATTTTCTTACTGCTTTAGTAATGGTTTCCTGGAAAAATCGTGTTCAATAGTGGCAATGTTAACCTTACACATAGCTTAGTAAATTCATATCAGGAATATTTATTTTCTTGGTCCTAGAGTAGCAGACACCAAGTTATTACTTTGTTGGATTAATATTTGCGAAAGTTATTCTACTACCGTCTAGAAACTCCGGTAACTTTTAGGGAGAGTTTTTAATTTTTTATTTCCGGTTGCAAAATTGCTTAGAAGTTATAGTGCAAGTTAATTTGACCCGAGAACCTGGCTGCACAGTAAGAAAATAATAAAGGAAAAGGAGAAAAGTGACATATTTCTTCAAGTTGCTTATTACATTATCAGGATTTATGGTGGCAATACTTAAATGTAATAATCCATTTTATTACTGTTAAGCAACATGCTTTTAAATGCTGTCCTAACATCAATGAAATCAACTAAACTAACTTAGAAGGTGAGGAAGCAGAGTTTCTGGTTCGTTTAAATTCAGACCCCCTTAGGACTGATAGATTGGAAAAGGCAGAACATTTTTAAATCGTGGCTTCATAGTCTGATGAGGTAAGGAAGCAACCTATCAGACGTTCAGCTCTGGATATAATAAGAATTAGAATTTAGAATTCTTTATTGGCCAAGTGTGTTGCTAATCTTGTTAGTAGGAATAATTAGAGCAGTATTTAATTAGCTGATTTTCATTTTTATATTATTTGCTTATAAATAAAAAAAAATCTGCATTAAGACAACATAGTACTGGTTGTAAGATCTCATTAAAGTTAGATGATATTTAAATTGAATGTACATTGACAAAAACAAGGGGCACAGACATCAGTATAGTGAAAGAAAAAAAAAATCCTGGGTTTAATAAAAAAAATTCATGCAAATGCTTCCCTAGAACAGGTTGGTTGATTATTTCTGATGTCTCTGAAAAAGTTTCTGATATCTGTTGCTGATCCTAATTAATAGTGAGCATTAGTAAACCCAAATGGACATAAATTGATATACGTGGTATCAACATGGTTATATCCAGGGGTGGGCTGCTGGGGGTTCGCAGTGGTTCGGGAGAACCTCTAGCTAAGATTCTGTGCAGTTCGGAGAACCCCCAAATCCCACTCCTGGCTGGTCCCACCCACCCCACCCTGCCCCTCCTAGGAGTCCCCACACGGCCCGTTTTGGATGCAGGTAAGAGCAGGACGTGCGCGGAGGCTTGGGGAGGGCGAAAAATGGCCAGATGGCCTCCAGAGCCTGGGGAGACTGTTTTTGCTCTCCCGGAGGCTCGAGGAATGACTCTGGAGTCTGGGGAGGGCAATCCCTCCCCCACCGTGGTTCAGTAGGCCAACTAGGCCATGCCCACCATGGCCACACACCCAGCCACCGGGCAGAGAACCCCTTGCTAAAATTTTTGAAGCCCACTCCTGGTTATATCCCTTTTAATTTCTTATTTAATTTACACACACACACAATCTTTATTGCAGGAAATCAAAGGGGCATGTCCAGTGCTGCTTCCAACTCTATTATTATGTTCTAATTATGCCTTGGACTCAGACTTTTAAATCAAGGTATATATAGAAGAAAACAAGAATAATCTACTTTTTGTTTTATTTTGCTTAATGTTTATTTTATGTACCTGTGTTTCCCTGAAAATAAGACCGGTCTTATTTTCTTTTGGGCTCTGAAATAAGTACTAGGGCTTATTTTTGGGGATGTCTTATTTTTCCCCCAATGTACAGGAAGCCCACTTCTTCTGTTGCTCATAGTGGGGCAGGAGACCACATGGCATGCCAGTACCACCGCTGCGAGGCAGGGAGGGTGGAGCTGCCCCACACACCCTGCACTGACTTAAACTCAGGGCCCCCACAGCCAGGCCACCCATGCTCTGACACCTGCCTTGCCACTTGATCTGCTCTGTTGCTGCTGCAAGGAAGCAGAAGAAGTGGGACCATGTCCTGCTGCACATGGTCACTGGTGCTGCCACCGCGAGACAATTGTTAGCCTGGCCACGGAGGCCCTGAGATAAACTGGTGTGGAGAATGTGGGGAAGCTCTGCCCCCCACCTTGCCTCACTTCGTGTCAGTGGCACCGCAAGCAACCAGATGGAGTGGGCAGGCGACTGGCTGCAGAGGTGCTTATGTAGGGCTTATTTTGGGGGTAGTGCTTATATTAGGCATATGCTTAAAACATGGTAGGTCTTATTTTCGGGATAGGTTTTATTTTCGGGGAAACAGGGTATTTATTAAATTTCTTTGTCACCCATCTCGACATATTGTAATGCTGTAAGTTGCTTTCATATTGGAGAAAATACATTAGATACAAATAAGAATAATTAAAAATGAACATATCGATATGTAATATAAAAAACAATTGGATTATTGACATAACTCTTTAATGAATTCGAGAACATTCATCCTAGGTTTTTTTTGCAAGTGCAGGTCTCCTTTTTTCAGATTTAACAGAGTGTTGGTCTATTGGTTGTGACAGGAATTGACCAATCAGTTTGTAGGCAAGACTAGAACTCACAGTCTCCTGTTTTTTTAGCTTGGAGCCTTAACCACCAGACCAAACTCTCTCGGTATTAATTTTGAGAAAAAAATTAAATAGAATTACCATGATTCTAATTACAGGCAACAACAAAGGATAAATAAATTGTTCCTGGGAGGGAGGGATATTTTTATTCAGTCTGGCACTTGGAATACAAATGCAATTTTTGCTGCTGGTGTACATATATATCTTTTACTTTTAATTTAATCTAATTGTATTGTTGTTTGGACTTCATTTAGTTGGCAGATAGAGTATATATATTTTTAAAAGGCTCTGCTCTTCCCATTCTCTGGTTAAGATAACCTTTGTAGGGTTCTTGAACCTTCCAGTATCAGGCAGAGTGGCAAAAACAGCCATCCTACCATTTCAGGTGTGAATTGGTCCTAGCATGCAACTGGTTACAGCTGCCAGTCACCATTTGATTTATTTTAATACAGTAAGTAATATGAATTCCGGCTTGTACAAAATGCTTAATTTGTTACGGAGGTTAAGTATGAAATTGAGATTCTTGGTTGTGGAAAACACCAAATGTCAATTAAGAGCCTTGATAGTACAGTGGTTTAAGCACCCTGTCATTAACACAGCTGCCTGCAATTTACTGCTGGTTCGAATCTCTCCAAGGCTCAAGGTTGACTCAGCCTTCCATCCTTTCTAAGGTAGGTGAAATGAGGACCCAGTTTGTGGGGGCAATAAGCTGACTTTGTATAAATATACAAAAGGATGAAGGCTATTGCTTAACGCATTGTAAGCCGCCCTGAGTCTCCGGAGAAGGGCGGCATATAAATCAAATTAAAAAAAAAAAAAAGGTAACAGAATGTGTGCGCCAAATATAGAATAGTGTGCAATATTTGCTTAAAAATCAGAGATACCAGCTCAGGGTATATATCACTCCCAAAACCTGGGTTAGACATCTGGCTTATGCCTTGGGCTAACCTGCGCTCAGCTTCTCTTACCAACTGCAGTTTCCTTTTTCCTTTTTCCTTTTTCCTTTTTTTTTTTACACACCATTGCAATGAAACATGATCCAGAAAAAAACTGTCAAGGTTCCATTATTGGCTAATTATTTAAGCAGGGATGTAGAGAATGTAAATATGCCGTGATTACCAACAAGAAAGTATATGAATGTAAGGCGAGCATTTTGTTGCAGAGGGGAAAATGCTGGAAAAGAGAGTAGAGGCTGGGTGATTTAGGAGAAGATGCACGTTCTAAATCACCGAGTTTTGCTGTGTTACCATCCTTGAATTACAGTGAAGATTTCATTTATAGCTGGGAAGCCTCCACTTACTACATGCTTGCCTTATGCACGTGTGTACACACACACACACACACACACACACACACACACACACACACACACACTGTACAGGAACAGGCGAGACCCTCTCACGTCCTAATGGGAGAGTCTGTAGAAGGTCATGGAGCAGGGGTCAGCAACCTGTGGCTCTGGAGCCACATGTGGCTCTTTCACCCCTCTGCTGCGGCTCCTTGTCACTCAAAATATGCGTCACAACCGCCAATGTGCGACACCCGCTGGAACGCGATTTATTGAGCTTTTCAACCCCGGGTAGGCCAACAATGGATAAATCCAAGAAAAGAAAAGTTTCAGAAGAAAACAGAACGTTTAATTCAACTACATGTGCTCGTTTTGGGGCTGCTCAAGAAATAGTCAGGCCCGGGAAGGGTTTTGTGGCTCCCGGTGTTTTCTTTTCTGTGGGAAACGGGTCCGAATGGCTCTTTCAGTGTTTAAGGTTGCAAACCCCTGGACTATGAAAAGCTGGGGAAATACCAGGGCTTGAAGGAAGACCTAGAAAGGATATGGGAATTGAAAGCCAAAATGGTAGTAGAACCACTCAGGGCTGCAACTCTTAAATTGGTGCAGTGGCCCCAACAAATCCCAGGAGCAAGTTCAGAGCTCTCTTGTCAGTCCAGAAGAGGCAGGGCTAGGAATACAGAGTTGGAAGGGACCTTGTAGGTCATCTAGTCCAACCCCCTGCCCAAGCAGGAGCCCCTACACCATTTCTGACAGATGGCAGTCCAAAACCTTAAAAACCTCCAGTGACGACAACTTCCGAAGACAACTTCTGTTCCATGGGTTGATTGCTCTCACTGTCAGAAAATTTCTCCTTATTTCCAGGTTGAATCTCTGTCTGATCAGTTTCCATCTGTTATTCCTTGTCTGGCTTTCAGTTGTTTTGGAAAATAGGTTGACCCCCTTCCTCTCTGTGGCAGCCCCTCAAATATTGGTAAGATACTGCGCAGAACCCTCAAACCTCCTGGCCTTGAGACTGAGGAAGAAGACCCAGACCACCCATAGAGATGAGAGAAGGGAATTTGTGTACAACACAACACACACACACACACACACACACACACACACACACGCACAGAGCATTGCGAATTTAGAACTTTCAAGCCAGGCCAGCATATGGTGGTGTTTTTTCCTTTGATCAGCAACGATTCCTTGGCACGATCATTGCCTCAAACGAGTGTCGTCTTCTGCAACTTATGACCCGTCTTGCAGTTGTATTTACGGTGAAGATTAGAAATAAGGTAAACTGAAGCACGAGCCTCTATTTAAAGCGTCTGATCCATTTTGATTTATTTAAAAAAGGCATAATTGCTCTCCTGCATTAACAGCCTCTTTGGTATAGTGTAGTAGAGCCTCCGACGTGATAGAGCTACTTTTGTCCCTGCTGGGTTTTTTTTTTTCCTCTTCTCCTCCCAGCAATCAAAGGTTTATATTCTATTTCTACTATTAATTACGAGCTGTTAAGATTCCCCCCCCCTTTAACCTTGACCGTGGTGAAGCTCTTTAAATGGTGCAATCTGCAATAACAGTCTCTACTTAGAAGACCCTTAAGGGCTATGATGCTTTCATTGAACAGGCAAGGATGCCCTTTTGAAACAGCCTTGAATATTTATTTCTGCAGCTCATTGAGCAACTTGGAAATAAATTGAATCAGTACAGTAGGCACCAGATGGCAATTTCCACAGTTGTGGAATTATTCTATTATTTCCATTTGCATGCTGTCTAAATGCAACCACTTACTGCCCTGCAAATGTGAAAATTACGCAGTTATTAGCATTACCAATTCCTACATGAGATGATAGGAAAAGGGAGTGGATGTGTAGATGACCAGGATATCAAATAGGATAGAAAACATTGTGTCTGAAGAGGATGTGCCGTGTGCTTTTTGTGTTGTGTGTGTATGTGGATGGATTGGGGAGTGGGGGTTTGGCCGTTTCATAAATGTTTCAATTAATTTGGGAGGATTTGGATTTTAATTTAGCCATACCTGGAAAAAACTCACTGAAATAATTAAACTGTACAGTAGTCATCGCTACGTTTTTAATCAGTTTGTTTACAGATTGATCTAAAAACCATTTTTTTTTGTAGCAGAGGATGAGTGTATAGATGTGACGATGATGTTATCTGTTCAGTCCAACTTTTGGCGATTCTGTGGGCCGGGTCTCTCCACATTTGAATAACAACCAACAATTGAAAGCTCAAGTGGGATGTACACAATGATTTTTCCCTTGCATTTAAGCCTTTTCAAGAACTTGCCTAATGGATTGCTAAATTCTAGCTTTAAACATTTTCATTTTAGATGTTACAAGAGAAAAATAATAATAAAAATGCATTCACATTCACAGGACATTGCTCTTAATTGTAGTTGCTGGTCACAAATAGAACACGAGTGGGGTTTGTTGTGAGACCTTCCCTTCCTAAATTGAAATAGCCTTTTGGATGAGTGGGGGGAGGGGGGGAAAGTGGGATCTCCATAAAATTTTCCTTGATGGGACTTGCATGTTGAGCTTCAAAGAATTCCAGACAAAATAAATTGTGAAGTGAAGCTAATATAAAGGTTTATAAAGGGATGGCAAAGAAACAGTTAATACTATTAGAAATAAATAAGGGTGTGTGAACAGGCTGAAAATAGAAATTGATGACAACTCCTCAGGGAACAATTCAAGTTGCTCTGAAGAAAATAAATGAAATTAGGTTAATGTAGTTGACTACTAGAACTATCATTGTTCAACCTATTTTAATTCTCTGTTGTTGGGAGCCCTGCTTAGTCCCTACGTACTTTTTTCTCCTACTAGGAGTTGAGTTCGACTCAGGCCTTTTCACTTGAGATGAAAACTCTCTCGGTGGAAAGATAAAACAAAACCTGTCGAGGGTGTAGGTAACTCTCCCAAAAGAGAAGTGATGGCAAACTTTGGGCTCACCCTATCAAAAATGTAGAAATTAGCTAGCTTGATTCTCCTGGCATATCATATCACCACCATCCCGGAACTAAAATGAAACAATTCTTTATCTCTCCTCCAACAATATAAAAATAGATGTTGAGAATCTGGAAAGAGTGCAGAGAAGAGCAACGAGAATGATTAGCAGGTTGGAGACTAAACATACAAAGAAAGGTTACAGGAATTGGGTATGTCTAGTCTAATGAAAAAGAAAGACTAGGGGAGACATGATAGCGTCAATATTTGAGGGGCTCCTACAAAGACGAGGGGGTCAAAATATTTCCCAATGTACCAAAAGGCAAGACAAGAAACAGTGGTTGGAAACTAATTAAGGAGAGAAGCAACCTAGAACTAGGAGGTTTCTAACGGTGAGAGCAATCAACCAATGGAACAGCTTGCCTTCAGAAGTTGGGAGTGCTCTATCATTGGAGGCTTTCAAAATGAGACTGGACAACCATTTATCTGAAATGTTATAGGGTTTCCTGCTTGAGCGGGGGCTTGGACTAGAAGACCTCCAGGGTCCCTTCCAACTCTATTATCCTCTGCTCCTTGTTCTATCTAGGCCACTGTGAACAAATCTGGGCGTTGAAAACCACAAGTCTGAAAGTTGCCAAGATAGGACATTCCTGCTCTAAGAGATGAACATCGGAGACAGTGGTGAGACTGGGCCTGAAGTAAAGGCTTGGGCCTCAACTTCAGTCCTAGTGCCACAGCTGCCACTCAGAGAGGCTACCCTGCAAGGTTCCCCAAGATAAAATTGCCTCCACGGCCCAGCACTCCCCAGGATCTGCCATATAGAATAGAATAACAGAGTTGGACGGGACCTTAGAGGTCTTCTAGTCCAACCCTCTGCTCAGGCATATGTTGAGTAACACTTCAGGCAGTGTTCTCTTTCTGTTGACAGGCCCCTGCGGCCTACCTGAGGATGCTCCGGGTTGCACACAGATTTTGTTCTTGAAGCAGCTTCGGAGAACGCTCGGTCGTAGCCTCCCTAGCCTCCAAATACCATGCCAAAAACACACCTCGTTCTTGTGTGATTTTTGGAGGCTCCGGAGGCTGCACAAAAGCACGGCCCTCTTGTAGAGGCTGCGTGAGAGCACATCCCATTTTCTTGCAGACTCCATAGCCTCCAAAAATCACACAAGGACAGGGTGTGCTTTTTAAAATAGTTGTTGGGTGTTGGTGAAAGCTGTCTGTCATCAAATTGTCATGACATGTCACCTTTGATATGCATGTCATAGATCTGCCATCGTGCAATAGAAGGTTTGAACCTCACAGAATAACCTCTGGTTAGGTATGTCTGATTATTTCTATTAAGGATGAAATTGTTCATGTACTGCCTTATGAGAGCCAATGTAATTGAAAACTTCAGACAGGTTATACTCTGTCAATATAGAGAAATGCCACCAGCCTCCAAAAATCATGTAAAACCCGTGTATGCTAATACAACATAAAGGAACATCTACATCTTTCTGAACTGAGAGCTTAAGGGAAGGTGGATTCTATATTCCAGTGATGGCGAATCTTTTCGGCACTAAGTGCCCAAACCGGAACGTGCGCGCACGCATGTGTGCGCCGGAGCACCGGAAACCTGAATACCAGCTGGCCAGTGCGGCTCTGTGTGCCACCTCTGGCATGCATGCCATAGGTTCGCCATCACGGTTATAAACCATCCTGATAGGTTCATCTCTTGGAGCAAGGATGTCCAACCTTGACAACCTTAACACTAATGAACTTCAAGTCTCAGAATTCTGGCTAGAGACTTCTGGGACTTGAAGTCCCCTGGTCTTAAAGTTGCCAAGGTTGGACATCCCCTATCTTGAAGTTTCTTAGTAAAGCAATAATTTCATGCTCTTTCCCTTCTCCCCCAGATTAGCCCTCAGGGCACTCCAGTCATGGGGCTTGGGTCACCCAAAGTTGGGTTTTATACTTAAAATGGCGTACAATTTCTAATTTATCTATTACGGCAGTAAACGAAACGAGGAAGCAATGGCAGACTTCAAATGCTGTTAGGTTTATATCTGAAGCAAATAAAGGCAGTTCATTCCATTTCAACAAATGCATTTATATCCAGATACGATTTATGGAAACGGTTCATAAGAGACAAAGCTACATTTCAGTAAGATCCTATTTTTATTATATCTTGTGTTAATCATCTTGAAATAGTGCAAATGAGAACAGTTAAGATTTGGCCCAAATTATGCTTTTTATAGTAATGATAATCACCGTTCATTCCCCCTCATGATATTCTGGATTTTTTTTTTTTGGTTATTATTTCAAATTTCCGGAACGCTGCAATGTGTGAACCTGGACAATCCTATGTAGGCTGTTAAACTGCTAAATTACATTTTAGCTTTTTGGCAAGGTTATTGCAACATAGCTAGCTAGCCCTTACCTGCAGTAAAGATGGCTGTGGGAACAGTGGCAGAAGCAAGAAGGATCTTGAACTATCTTTACTATCTTGGAGGCGTTTTTCCTTTGCTTGATCTTAATTTTAACAGAAATGTTCAGGAGAAGTGGGGCAGGGGGGACCCAGAACTGGTATACCTCCAAAGATAATTTAATTAGTTGCCAAGGAAAAAAAATGTGTTATTATTTCTAAGGTCTATTTCTATACTCGGCTGCAGCTTCTCTTTTTTAAAATCCTTTTTAAAAAATCAAGATAATTTTTGCAGGACCACCTTCATTTTGGAGCAGAGAAGGCTGGAGGTCTCTCAATCAGTTATTAAGCAGTGCAAAAGTTCCTGGAGCTTCTTCAAAAATCTTTTTTTGTGTTGGACTCCTGATCCACAAGGAGTTTTGCCTGATGCTGCCTTTTCCTTCCTGAATTTTCACATTTTATAAAGATTTGGGGTTTTTGTTTTTTTAACCCAGCAACTATTATCCAATTTATCAATTTTCTTGTTAACCTTGTCAGATGAAGCTACTTTCCTGAAATTTCCTCACGGAAAAGAATGGCAATGTCTTTCTTGAATGGCGCTTAAGGCATTATGTAAAGTCGATGAAGGTTGCGTCAATCTACTGACAGTTAAAGCAGTATTAATTAGGCTCCTGCAACCTTGCAATTCTCCCACTCTTTGTGCCTTTTCTTCAAGGTTTTCATTTATATTCTGCACTGTTGCATTTGGAAATTACTTTGGAAACTACTAGCAGGGAACTTCAGTGGTCAATATGCTGTTATTATCCCATGAAACTCTTATCTCAACCCCTGCTAGCTTTAAGTTCCATGTAAAACCAGAGATGTACTAACTATAGGGATGGTCAGCCTACTACATGGATGCCTTAAACTACTTTTGTGCCACTAAATTTTCAGTAGAGCTAACATCTCCCTCCCTCCCTCCCTCCCTCCCTCCCTCCCTCCCTCCATTTCTTTCTTTCTTTCTTTCTTTCTTTCTTTCTTTCTTTCTTTCTTTCTTTCTTTCTTTCTTTCTTTCTTTCTTTCTTTCTTTCTTTCTTTCTTTCCCTCTCCCCAATTGCAAGAATTAAAGTCGCATGCCATCTGCTAGCCATTATACCATGGTCTCTGACCACTGGAGCTTTTAACTGCTGACTTTGATTTTAGAAGTGGGCTGCAGTGGCTGCCGGCATTAGATGTACCTTTAGACTTAATGCTTAGAACGGCTTTTAAAATTAAGAAAGTGTGTTTACTCATTTGGTTTGACTTAGTGTTAAAAACTAGATATGCATCTCTGATGTGTGCTCATTTTGAAACAGGCCCAGACTATATTCAATAAAACCGACATTTCAGTAAATATGCAAGTAACCTAAGCAAGGTTAGGTTAACCTAGCAAGATGCATTTGAATAGTAATTTCTACTTTGATTTTTTTCTCCCTTCAACATTCTTGTTAAGGCAAGATACCCTGATCACCAGAATGCTTTGTCTTTGACAACCGTCCCATTAAAATGTGTGCATCACAGTCCTAATAATGTCTGACTTTGGAAATTGTAGTGCAATAATGAAGTATAAATTTCAGTGTGGAGCATGATGAGATTTACTGTTTAATTTAAAAAAGGCATTATTCTTTAGGAATAGAAATTAATCTTTGGAGATATTGATTTATTATAGAATATAAACGGTATGTTTCAATTAAGATGGCTCTGGAGATTTGTGAGACTGAAAAGTGTGCTTTGTTTTCTTCCCATTTCAGAATATGACAGATACCTAGCATCTAGCAAAACTATGGCAGCAGCTTATCTAGACCCAAACTTGAATCATACGCCAAGCTCAAGCACAAAAACACACCTCAGTTCCGGGGTGGAACGTTCTCCAGGGACAATGGAACGGGTCCTGAAGGTTTTCCATTATTTTGAAAGTAACAGTGAACCAACAACGTGGGCCAGTATTATCCGACATGGAGATGCCACAGACGTTTGGGTGAGTTGATTTCATGTTTTAAAACATTTTAGAGATTCTGATGCAAAAGTCATTCTCATAAGGTGAGCTGAGTAACTTGTTGGCTGTGTAACACAGTTGTCGAGTGCCTTAGTTGTTTCTCCTTCTTTATGGACTCTTAGACTTGAGGGATATGAGAGTTGACGTCAATAAGCCTTAAAGTTGCTAAACACCTCTTGGCTCCTTGAAAAACATGGGATTACACTTAATTATATATAAAAAATTCAAAAATAGAACATCATACCAATTTGCCTTAGGATTGACAGAGAAGATGTGGAGGTGATGAATAGCTTCTGCTTTTTAGGAATAGTAAAACAGTATCTGATAATATTATTTTTTAATTTTAAAAAACACCTTTTTTTTTAACGCCGTCTGATTAATCTTTGCAGCCTCTAGGCTAGAAAACAAACACTGTAGAAATGGTACTGAAGCCCCATTTATCTTAACTCATTTCCTCTTTTCTCACAGTTCAACATTTTGAACAGAACTGTCCTATCGGGGAGATGGGCAGCATATAAATTTAATAAATAGATAAGTGAATAAACATTTTATTATCCTTCTTTTTTGCGATCACCAGTAGGAAAAGCATTCCAGAATATCAGTTATAGGACAATTCTTTATAAGGAAAAGGTCAGGTTTTTGTGATAGTGTTTTAGGGTATTGCACAGTTTTGGAAAATGGTATGTTCAGCCACTCAGATCATTGGGATAAAGCCACTACAATTTGCAAAGTTGCATTGTTTCTAAAAGAGTTTTCACATTGTGTCCTGAAATCCAGGCTTATAGTATTATGGTGTCCTTAACTTGCTGGCTCTTTCTGTATATCCATGAAATGGTATGGGGTTTCCAGTCTGAGCAGGGGATTGGACTAGAAGACCTCCAAGGCTCCTTCCAACTCTGTTATTATGAGCCATCAAGGAAGTATTAATTTGCACATCTGCATATCACCCAAAGCCACCCAGAATCGCTCAATTAGTGAGATGAGTGACACATAAATTCAATAAATAAATAAAAAATTACTAAAACTACTGAGTTCAAACTGAATAAAAGCCGTCATTTTTCTGCATGAAGCTGCAGTAGAAATTCCTTACCTTTTCCTCTGTCTCATGGATTCTAGTCGTCCTAATCATTGTGAGGAATACCTATACTTTCTTAATACTTTTTATTCACTTGCCAGAGGTAGAACATTTAATATTGGACAAGGAACTAAAATTTCAGGCATCCTCCAGTGTAAACATGTGATATCTTTTGGTTGGATTTTTGCAATATCATGTATGAATGATCTTTACGGCTAATGTTTCATTATTAAACCCATCTTATTCAGACACAATTTATGTAAAGCATTTATTATGTTATGTCATTCCCTTTTATTTCAAAATATGCATTTGAAAGGTACTCAGAAAATCTATAAAACACATTTTTTTGTCAAACTAAACACTTTATTATTTTTCCCCTCCCATCTTTAGGGCATAATTCAAAAGATAGTGGACTGTCACAAAGTAAAAAATGTAGCCTGCTTTGGTTTACGACTTAGTCACCTACAGTCTGAGGAAGTTCATTGGCTGCATCCGGATATGGGGGTCTCCAACGTGAGAGAGAAATTTGAACTAGGACACGCACCAGAGGAATGGAAGTAAGATTCATTTCCATCTTATAAATGCAAGATGTTGGATTTAATTGCCTGAGTGTATATGTTGTGGTCCGCCGGTGGCCTGCAGAGCTGGCAGCAGAGTCGGACAATGAGGAGGCTGGGGAGGAACATGGGCCAGTCCTGGAGGCTGGGGAAGGCTCGGATGAGGGCTCTGCATTGGAGGCAGAGATGGGGCCAGGGCCATCTGGGAGTTATGTGCGGACTCCGGAGCCTCCAGAGTTGGACATCAGTGAGGCAGAGGAACAGGGGGAGCCTGTTCCCAGTGCGTGCATGCGCAGAGCTGCCAAAAGGCAAGAACAGTTAAAACAAAAGGGACGACTTGGGAGTAGGGTTTGGAGATGATTGGCCCCTCCCTTAAGATTTAAAAGAGAAGCAAAGGCACATGGGCCTTTGCAGGAAGCAATTGTTGTGCTGGCCGGTTTCAATACTGCAGCTCTGTGTTGACTCTGTGTTCCATGTGGCCTTGCAAAGTTAATTGCCAATTAGGTCTTGGCAGCGTGTCAAGGGACATAAAGGTGGGTGTTTATGAGCCTTATCCCAAAGAACTGTGGCAGACTTCTGTGGGACTCTTTACAACTATTTGGGACTCACCTGTGAATGAACAGATTGGGAATGAACAGGCTCTGAATGAGCAGAATTCACACCCGTTGAAATAAAAAGAGGGTTTTTGGGACTCATTGTGTGCTTTTACTGTATCAGGAAGCCTAGGTCAGAACAGTATAAATTGCATCGTGGCCTGTCCACAGGTTGAGATAACCACAATGAAGTTTACGAGGAGATGCTTTTCTTCTTGCTGCTTCGGAATAGAGATGGTGTGAAACTGGTTGTTTTGGCGAAACTGCAGAAAGGGAGATCTGTTTTTAGGGTGATGTAGGAGATGACCAGGCTGAGCCTGATGACGGAGTCAAACACATCATCAGTTTGAAGTCACTGTGCCTCGTAAGAAACCTTAGTCCAGCCTCCCCCCGCTCCCAAAGCCTGTTGACGCTTATCTGGTGCCAATTTGCCTTGACCGTTAGTAGATCAGATTCTTGAGTGGTGTGGTGGCCTAGAGGTGGAGCTCTCGCCTCACAATCAGGAGGCTGGGAGTTCAATCCTAGGTAGAGGCAGATATTTCTCTCTCTGGGCACAATGAGAATATATCTGCTGAACAAAGCTCCGCATTGGTGACAGGAAGGGCATCCGGCCAGTAAACACTCAGCTCCATTCAGTTTGCCCCGACTCCACCCTGCAAGGGATTATCGGGTCGTTAAAAGAAGATGATGATGATCAGATTCTTGTCTGTGGGTTGCATGGAATAAACCCGTAGTGCTTTTGAACTCTATCCTGGTCCCTGGTTTCTTGCGCCTAACAGATTAGGGTAAAAAATAAAATAAAAATAGGAGGGTGATAAATGCAAACAGCAAAAGGATAGGAGAGTGGCTGGCAGTCTCACTGAATACAAAGTTGTGGTAGAAGGCCTGTCCCAAATGGCTTATCTGCTGTTTCAGCAGTTGACAGCAGGAAAAATGGGCCTGCTTATCTGCTCTGCATTAATCCTGTCGACAAGGCAAAGAGGAGTGATTTCTAATATGTGGAAGTCCATGAGCGGAATGAAGAGCGGTTGTAAGGAATAAGACGAAGAGAGAAATTAGGGAGTAAAGCCAGAAGACTAATTGTCTTCTCTAAACCCATCCAAACACCCAGGCTTCTCTCTATCTTAAGCTGTTGTAAAATTTTTTTTTTTAATGTGAACGTGTGTGCCATCTTGTGGATCGTCTTCTGGAATAGAGCATGCACGTACTTTAAGCTTAACACGGTGATTTATTTATTCAGAGATTATGTACTTTACAAGCGGTACATGGCCACATGTTCTGGCTTTAGGAACAGAGGTCATTGATTGAGAATAAAAGCCCTTTGAAATATTTTCTCTCTACACTTACCTGGAGTGTAAGTTCTGGAGAAAAAAACCCCCCACCAGATTGCAGGCTCTCTTCTAATTCCTTTGAATATTGAACATCTTGGATGTATTTAATATATCAATATATCTATTTTCTATTTTTTCGGGGTCATATGGTAAAAAATATAGCTATGAAATATAAAAATATACAGTTTCATCTTAGTATTCAGTGGCACCCCCAAATCTGAATGCATTATGGAATGAAGGTATTTATTTAACAATCCTGTTATATCTGATGTTCAGGTGACCAGGTCCTTCAAAATCCTTTCTGAAAGCACTGACAGTGGTGTTGGTGGAGTTACGGTAAATTATTCAGAATATTTCCAGTGTGTCACTTCACGCTTTATCAAAATTGTGCAGCCTGCCTTGCTGTCTTAAAATGGGGGATAATGTAGAAGTTGCTGTCAGGTTTTGCTTAATACCGTAAAGCAAGCGTTTGGGATCAGATGACAGCACATGTAAAAGTTTAAATTAGCATTTTTTAAAAAAGGAATCCGTGAAGACTGTTTCAATTTAATGCTTTGCTGCATTCTAATCATGTATTAACTGGAATTCTTGTCTAAACGGCTTTGATGTTCTTTAAAAGAAGAAATCTTAAAAACATATAAAAAGAAGCTTAGTAATGCCAGCAAGAATCGGGATGATGGCTTATTTCTGGTATTTATGAACACTTTTTCTGTTTCTTTTCCTCAGTTAGCTAGAAGACAGTTACAGTGATTTGTAGTGTGTTGGAATGAACACCAGGCTTAGATACACACACAAGAAAAAGGCTAATAATAGCTGCTTTCTGGCCATATCTGTTAGAGTTTGCAGCAATCCAACCAGTACATAAGTAAATAATTCAGCAGCATTCATTTATATAAGAAACTTCTTTATATACAATACCCATACAGCAGAAGCCATAACCAGAACTCAGAGGACAGAGTCACGCCCAAGCTCCGAACCGTCTGGGTCACCAAACAGTCCCCATTGGCTGACCTGTTACCATGTCTATTCCAATTCATGAACTCTTATACACTGACAATATCTAGTTAACATTTCCCTTTTTATATTATAGACTTCTCTTTGGAGAAATAGATAGGTGCGCCGTCTTCGCTTCTGTTATTTTTCGCAATTATATTTAAGATCTCTAGTGGTGTTAGCAGAATGTTAATGTGCAAACTTTAGGAAGTACAGTATACAAACGAGCTTTACAGAGTGATTTATGAAGGTTGTTCAGTTCATTAAAGTTTATCAACAACATAGTGGTTAAGGTACATTTCTGGAAACCAGGATTATACAGATTAACAGAGTTGGAAGGGACCTTGTAGGTCATCTAGTCCAACCCCCCGCCCAAGCAGACCTTACATCATTTTTGACAGATGGCAGTTCAGTCTCTTCTTGAAAGTTCCCACAACTTCTGAAGACAACTTCTGTTCCATGGGTTGATTGTTCTCACTGTCAGAAAGTTTCTCCTTATTTCCAGGTTGAATCTCTCCTTGATCAGTTTCCATTCCTTATTCCTTGTCTGGCCTTCGGGTGCTTTGGAAAATAGTTTGACCCCCTCCTCTCTGTGGCAGCCCCTCGAATATTGGAAGACTGCTATCATGTCTCCCCTGGTCCTTATCTTCACTAGACTAGCCATGCCCAGTTCCTGCAACTGTCTATCGTATGTTTTAGCCTCCAGTCCCCTAATCATCTTGGTTGCTCTTCTCTGCACTCTTTCTAGAGTCTCAGCATCTTTTTTATAGTGTGGTGACCAGGAGCCCGAGTTCTAGTCCTGCCTTAGGCATGAAAGCTGGCTGGGTGGCTTTGGGCCAATCACTAGGAGACTGGGAGTTCAAGTTCCACCTGAAGTGCAAAGCCAGTTGAGTGACTTTGAGCCAGCCCTAGGAAGCAGGCAATAGCAGACTTGTTTTGAAACCTTGCCAAGAAAATTTCAGGGGCCGGTCCAGGGAGTTGCCAAGAATCAAGATGGACTCGTAAGCGCACACAGGTATGCCACATTTCTCATACGGACATCTTTGCGGCATTATTAGCAGGTGTTCTACAAAGGCGTATGCTTTGTCCTAACTCAGTTTGAAGTAATAAATAGTCATTCTGGCATTTAGGGTGCCCCAAACAGTTATTTTAAAAGTGAAATTGGCAATTGATAGACATACACATCCTGACTTAATGGAAGGACAGTTCTGAAGGATAACAAATCATAAATAATGGATGACATGGATACGGAAAATTGCTACTATGGTCCAGAATACAAATATAGGAACATCGCAGTTCCCCGCTGAAGCTCTCGAGCCGCAGCTTAATAGAAAGAAAAGCTGTGGTGTCTTGTGATCAAAGTTATTTCTCTCTGGGGGCTCTTCCGTAGGCCATTGACTCGGTTGCAAAGAAAGGCTTTCTCAGTGACTGATCATTGGAAAAACTGAACGAGTGAATTCCTTCCGTTTACAACTAAACCAGAAGAGACAAGCTGGTTGCTTTCGGAAGCTCCATTTTACTGCCAATATTTTAATGCTTTGCTATTATTTCAAAAACCCCTTCAATTCACAGTAGTAAGATGTTTCTGATGTGTACAACAAGTGGTTTGATACTTTCCCCCCAGACCCAACACTCCTCCTCTTCCCTATTATACAACCATGTCTTCCTTTGCCTCCTACTTTGTCAGACCTATTCATACAATTAATTTATATACCAATTTTATTATTTTTATAAATATTCAAGGTGGTGGATGTATCTAATACTCCTTCCTGCTCCTATTTCCTCCACAAGTACAACCTTGTAAGGTGAGTTGGACTAAAAGAGCGTGACTGGCCCAAAGTCACCCAGCTAGCTAGAACATACCGTCTCCTGCTTTCTAGCTCTGTGCCTTAACCACTAGACCAACTTGGCTCTCACCATTAGACCAACACACCACTGCCTTGCAATAGTGAGCACCCTACAATGAGAGCACCCTACATAGCCCAAGATAGACAATACACATGTACATGCCTCTGTTGTTGAGCTGTGAAGAAAATGGCAAAGCTGACCCTTACATGACTGGATGTACTTATAATTGGCCAATGGGTTGCCCTTTGCACAGGCGTGCAACTTCCACAACCCCAGATGAGTGAGTTGGGAGCACAAATATCGATCGGCAATCCATGATCATCAGAACTGCACGTGCAAAGCCAAAACCTGAAAAGATTTCTAACCTTCCAGGACCAGTCAGCTGCTGGTCCATCCAGGCATACTACTCCCAGTCATCAAACTTCAGTGGCCAAGTCCTCTCAAATTTGCAATTCCTTTTGAATATGCTCCTGACTCTCAAAAGCAGGGGCATCCAAGCATGGCAACTTTTTTTTTTTTTTTAAATTTGATTTATATGCCGCCCTTCTCCGGAGACTCAGGGCGGCTTACAATGCGTTAAGCAATAGCCTTCATACTTTTGTATATTTATACAAAGTCAGCTTATTGCCCCCACAAACTGGGTCCTCATTTAACCTACCTTAGAAAGGATGGAAGGCTGAGTCAACCTTGAGCCTTGGAGAGATTCGAACCAGCAGTAAATTGCAGGCAGCTGTGTTAATAACAGGGTGCGTAGACCACTGTACTATCAAGGCTCGATTCCTCAGCCAGCCATACTGCCTGGGGAATTCTGGGAGTTGAAGTCCACAAGACTTCAAGTTGCCAAGATTGGGCACCCTTGTTCCTTTCGGACCTCAGGGACCACTAAATTCATATTTTTAAATCCCGCGGACCACTAATATGATCTGCCTAATCACCGGCTGGATGGGCATGGCTAGGTGGTCATGTGACTGGGTGGGCGTTGCCAACTCGATGTCACTCACATCGAGGGGCGCCTTGCCGGCCTTTACTCACCCCTCTCCTGCCAGCTATTCCTCGCCTTCCTGCCTGGGCTCCTTAGGGTCCCAACAGGAAGCAGTTGTTGGAGCTAAGCAGCCACCAGGAGAAAGAGTTGGCAAAACAGCTCAGTTCAGATTGGATCTGACTGAGAAGGAGGCTCAGCAAAAGCACCTCACTCAGGACTATGAGTATAGGCTTTCCAAGCAGAGGGAAGACCTGCGGGAATGCAAGGCCAGGTACTGATACCTGGAGGCTCAGCGGGCTGAGATAGTCAGCCAGTTCCAGGCCATGATGCAGTCCCATTGGAACAAGGTCCTCCGGCTCTTTGCCACCAGTGAGGCTTCCCTCCAGCCTTTGCGCAAAGCCCCACACCAGGAGGCTGAAGCAGACCCTAAGTCAGAATTTCTGCCCCCCTCCGACCCACACAAAAAGCCCCTGAAGGGGGAGACTCTCTGCAGCAACACAAACGTTCATTGCATGTATCCGGCCCAAGGGTTTAGTTTGAGGACCCCTGATTTAGTGAAATATATAAAAAAATGCAAATAATTTTTTCTGTGGACCACCAAAATTTTCTCACGGACAACCAGTGGTCCACAGACCACCAGTTGGTGACTGGTGCTCTAGACGGCTCCGGTAGGAAAGAACATAAGTAGCTGGAGGTTGCTAGGTTCTTCTGAATGTGGTTGTCTCCCTGCAGGTGTTTCATTACAAGGCTAGATAATCTTAGTGTGAGGAAGGGTGAGGTCTGCTGTCTGTTTATATGTGGTGGCTTGTCCTGTCTGACTTTGGTGGGATGGGGTTTGTAGCTTGATGAGGATAGTGTTTCTTCCTTGGTATTGTTCTAGTAGTGTGTCCCACTGACCTGGATAGTGGCTGCTTTTGACTTTGGATCTACAGTTGGAGAATCTCTGCTGTATGGATCTGAAATAGTAGAATAGCACTTAACAATAGCTTTTAGATTGCTTATATACTGCTTAATAGTGCTTGTTGTGACCTAGGCTTCCTGAGTCATTAAAACACACGAGTAGTCCTAAAAACCTCTTTTATTGCAACAGCTGTGAATTAGGTTCATTCACAGCTGAGTCCCAATTAGTTGCAAAAAGTCCTTTGGGAAAAGTCCTTTGGGATAATCCCCAACCTTTATCTCCCTTGACACTCTGGCAAAGACCTACTTGGCAAAGCCACACGGAGTCCAGAATCTAACAGAGATACCGACTGGGAACAGAATTAACAATGTTGCTTTCCTGCAAAGGGCCCACGTGCCTTTGTTCCTCTTTTAAGCCTTTTGGGAGGGACCAGTCATCTCCAAGCCTTACTCCCGAGTCGTCCCTTTAGTCTTAACTGTTCTTGCCTTCTGGCAGCTCTGCGCATGCACGCACTATGCCTCTCTGATGTCCGACTCTGGAGGCTCCGGAGTCCGTGCATAACTCTCTCATTTTACTGACCTCGGAAGGATGGAAGAGTGAGCCGGTCAGGATTGACTGCTGGCAATCAGCAGAATTAGCCTGCAATACGGCATTCTAACCACTGTGCCACCATGGTTTCTTGTTGTGTAGAGTAGATGTGGATGTAGATGTGGATCTAGAGAGAGGAAAAAACCTTGTCTATTCCCCTGACTGGCATTTGGGAGATTCACCAATGGGAGCTTTTATCCTAATGCCAGTTGTTGTGATGGGGTAATGATGGGAAATTTCATGGCTTTGGTCACTCCCTCCCACAGTCACGTGTCCCGGTTTACTGACTGTTCCTTGTGAGTTCTTTATACCAGCAGGATTGTCATAATGTCAACATACTGCCCTCAAAATACCTGTATTGATTTTTAAAGCACTTTGGGGGGGAAATCCGGTCTTCTATTATTGAGTTACATAAGCAGCTTTGGCCACTGTACCAGATTGGTTGGCTTTTGCATAGAGGAAAATAATAATAGAATACCTCCCGAGGCTCTCTCTTACAAGGTATTAGATGTTCCTGAGTCTCTTAATCTTCAGAAGTGATTTAGTACTAAAGGGGGCATAAAGAGATGAAGTAAAAAGGCTCAAAAAGCCTTCAAAATAATGGAAGCCCTTGAAAGCTTGTGATGGAACTTGAAGCAATTCGTGTAGTTATAGTCAATTTTAGGACTCTTACATGATTTTCTCTTCCATTGCTCATTATTGCATGTACAAGTTGTCCTTACCTTAGAACCATTTGTTTAGTGTCCATTCAAAGCTACAGCGGCACTGAAAAAAGTGACTTGTGACCATTTTTCACATTTACAATTAATTGTTGCAGCCTCCCCGTTGATCATCTAATCAAAATTTGGACGCTTTCCAACTGACTCATCTTTATGACGGTCGCAATGTCCTGGGGTCATGTGATTCCCTCTTCTGCAACTTTCTGACAAGCAGAGTCAATGGGGCAGCCAGATTGGCTTAACAAGTGAATAACTGTAGTGATTCACTTAATTGTGGCCTAGAAAGGTCATAAAATGGGACAAGACTCATTTAACAACTTTGTCTTGCTTAGCAACAGAAATTGTGGGGTCAGTTGTGGGTTGTAAGTTGAGGACTATCTGTACTGTAAATACGGTTGCAAATACCAAGTGTGAAAATTGGTTGAAATATTAATATCTTGTTTTTATTAACGAGCTGTTATAGAGCAGTTTTCTGTTTTTTAATATTGCATGGTTGCTGTAATATTTAAAAGGCAATGGTACTAAATTCCCTTCTCCTTTGTTCTAGATATGAATTGCGAATTCGATACTTACCGAAAGGATTTCTGAACCAGTTTACTGAAGATAAGCCAACGTTAAATTTTTTATACCAGCAGGTAAAAGCAAACAGAAAAAAAAATGTAATAGATTTTGATAATAGTTTTCAAGAATGGAAAATATATTTTGCTCATGTAAGGAATTAGTAAAAGCGTTTTATTTGAAATAATATTTTTTAGGGAAAAAGGGATGTTAATCTTGCTATTTCAGTGCATTAACTGATTGATTATTTTAGACTCTTCCAGAATTCCAAGTTTGGGTGAATTCTTCAAATTTTCCAGACATTTATTGTGTAATGTTATTCATTTTTTTCAGATGTTGCAATGTTGTAAGTTTTAAATTTGTGAGAACTTCAGTAATAATTCAGGAAAAAAAAAACTTACTTAACTTTATTGCGGTGATTAACCAGCACAAGAGAATTGGTATTCAAATATTCAAAACATCCAAAACTAAATTGACAATGCCAGGATAGTTAAGAAAAGTACATATTGTACTGACAAAACATGGAGTAAATTCTGATTAATTTGATTTTTTTTAAAAAATATTTTTCTGCAACTTTGGGGGGAAAAAAGATACCACTGCTTTCTGTGATCTAGTTCTTAAAGCATTAACTCATTTTTCTGTCTTGTGTGGAAACCTGGGAAAAAATTGTCTAATTTAATGGATAGCAAAGATATATTACATATAAAACACTCATTTTCAAAGCATGAACAGCCATACAAAGTTCTGAAATATTTTTTTGTGTGACACTTTATTACAGGTTTGATGAATACATTATTTTTTAATGTTTTTTTTTTTGTATGGATGAATAATACATACCCGTTTCTTGATTATTCCAGCATTGTATTTATTGTGATTTTTAGACTGTTCTTTTACTTGTTCTAGTATTTAAACCTAGGTGATCTATTATGCTCTTTAGACTGCTGCTCAGCTATGGATTTGAGCCCCATTCTATCTGGGTCTCAGTTTGCTTCAATTAAGCATCACAACAGAGGAAAAGAAAGCTGTCAGGCAGCTCTCGTTTTAGGTCCTTTCTTGTCTAAGGCCATATTCTCTCTCTTGCTTTTGGAGAAGAGAACAAGGAGAAAGAAGTAGGTTTAATCACACAAATCCTGTAAATTAGGCAAAACAATTCAAATGTTTTAAGATCGGCTTGGTAGGTATTTTTATAAGGGGATGAGTTTTAATCCCTATCGGAGAAATATGTTGTCTTTAAGAAACATTAATGGTAAGTCATGATTGTTAAATAAACCGGTTTACATGCTTATACAGTGGTTAGATAAACTTTATGAACTATCAATCCATACTTCTGCAGCATTATAACAAAATAGGAATTCATTAAGCAGAAGAATATTTGCACTGGAATCCTATCTTGAGTTTATACAACTCTTAACTCTTGTGAAATTCCTATGGAATCCTGTGAATTGTAGTTTGGAGTGAGCAGTGGAATGCTGTGAGTCCGCTAATTGATTTATAGATAATCGGTTTTGAGGATTGCTTGAGAAATCAATTTTCAAGCACCTTTTCTTACAGTTGTAGATATGATGCTTGCTTTTTAATGATACATTTAGTGATTGTTGGAAGTTACAACAGCACTAAAAATCAAGCTGGTCCTTGTATAGCAGGGGTGTGAAACTCACGGCATCATGTTGTCACGTGACATATCACGACTGTTTTTTCCTTTTCTAAACCGGGGATGGGCGTGGCCAGCGCATGACGCATCTGGCCTGTGGGCTGTGAGTTTGACACCCCTGTTGTACAGCATCCCCGCTGTTGCATGATCAAAATTTGGGTGCTTGACAACTGGCTTGTATTTACAACAGTCCTGAGATCACCATTGGTGATCTTCGGACAAGCAAAGTCAATGGAGCAAGTTGGATTTATTTAACATCTGCACAGTTCAATTAACAATTGCAGTGTTTGCTTAACAACCGTGGCAAGAAAGATGGTAAAATTGGGTGCAACTCACGTTGCCTTGCTTAGCAATGAAAATGTTGGGCTCAAATGTAGGTGTAAGTTGAGGACTACCTGTAAGGCCAAGGGCCCTTAGAAGATTGCTTTAAAGGGTGGCATACAAAACTATAATATAAACAAAACATCATTTTATAAATGTATTAGCGTCATCTCTTAGATCCACAAAGCATACACAGGTAGTCCTCGACTTACAACCACAACTGAGCCCAAACTTTCTGTGGCTAAAATGAGACAGTTGTTAAGAGAGTTTTGCCCCATTTTATGACTTTTTTTGCCACGGTTGTTAAGTGAATTGATGCAGTTGTTAAATTAGTAACATGGCTGTAAAGTGAACCTGGCTTCCTCATTAACTTTGCTGGTCAAAAGGGCCACAAAAGTTGATCACATGACCCTGGGACAGTGCAACTGTCATAAATATGAGCCACTTGCCAACATCCGAATTTTGATTGTATGACCACGGGGATGCTGCAATGGCCACAAGTGTGAAAAGTGGTCATAAATCAGTGCCATTGTAATGTTGAATGGTCACTAAGTAAATTTAAATCAAGGATTAACTGTATAAGATTCCCTTTCTTGAGCTAAATATACAGGAAAATGTCATGAGAAAATGGTAAGAATCATATTGGTAGGCTTATAGGAATGTGAAATCGAATTTGGGTGGGTCACCAGAACCAGAGATTTACTCTTCCAATCTTTCCGACTCATGCTGGAGCCCATCCTCAGGGAACTTCTCTCTACTGAAACAAGTGCTTTGGGCTATTCTATGAGTCGTGTTTACGTGGTGCCTTCCTATTGGCTAATTGGTGTGTTGATGGCTGGTGATTGGCTGTTGTTTCCTTGTGCTGCCAAGCCCTCGGCTCCTAACTATTTGATAGGCTGGAGGTAAATCAGCACCCCTATTAACCGACAAGGCGCCCATTTCCCAGCCTTCAATCATTTTCCTGGCTGTTTTTGTACCTGCACGGCCAACAATCTTAGTTGCTGCGTAATGAAAGATGGGTTCCAGCATGAGTCAGAAACCTCGGAAGAATAAATCTCTGGTGACCGACTGAAATTCGCATTATTATCCTGGGACACGTATATTTGCCTTCATGTCAGGGGTGAAATTCAGCAGGTTCTGACAGGTTCCGGAGAACCAGTAGCGGAAATTTTGAGTACTTTGGAGAACCGGCAAATACCACCTCTGGCTGGCCCCAGAGTGGGGTGGGAATGGGGATTTTGCAGTATCCTTCCCCCAGGAGTGGGGAGGGAATGGAGATTTTGCAGTATCATTTCCCCTGGAGTGGGGTGGAAATGGAGACTCCTTCCCTTGCCATGCCCACCAAGCCACGTCCATGGAACCGGTAGTAAAAAAATTTGAATTTCACTACTGCTTCATGTGCTTCTGGGAATGATGCAGATCTGAAGATTCTGCACATGTCTCTTATCTGCTCCCCCCATGTGGCATTCTGAGTTTGACAACAACTTGAGGAGTGGAAGAACAGAGACAGCTGGGATTTCTCTGAGGGGGGGAAAGGACAATTTTAAAGTCATTTTGCGTTGCACAGTGCCTGTCAGCAATCAATTCCTGTCCCTAGTCATTAACATCCTTACTATTGTGTGACGCCTGTAATTAGGGAAAAATGTCAAAGATCAGCTTGTCTTAATGTGAAAACGGTGATCTTGTTGATGAAGCAGCTGAAGACAGATGGCCGATTGTTACTACTGTAAGGCAAATAATATTTTGAAAGTGCCACGAAGAAAAACAGCGTTAGTTGGTTTTATCGGAGGCACACGTATTTTGTTCAATTATTCATCTCATCACGAAGCAGGGATGGGGGGGGGGGAGGCCGAGGGAGAAATGTGGTGAATAACTTTCTACACTCCATGTCTCAGAATTTATGGTGATTTCATAGAACAATAAATTCGCAGCCATTCAGGAGAAGGTATGAAATTAGATTAGCTTGCTTTTTGAGTGATTGAAATCTACAAACTCTATCAATGATTGAAATCTACAAACTATCATCAATCCAATGCGAGGGATGTGATATTTAAGGAGATGACTAATTAAAATATTACGAGGACTCTTTGTTGATGAAAAAAGGTTAAACGTATAAAAGCATCACATTTTGTAGATAGTAGGTTTTGCAGCTATAGTCCTTTCAGAATTTCAAGAGGTGCTTCTCATAATGAATATTGAGATGTGGATGCAGATTTGCATGCCTTTAGAAATTAGATCCGGCTAAATTAGAATATTTCTGAATGTTACTTGTTTAGAATCGAATAATACCATGTATGTTTTTAAACATCTCATATCCAGTCCTTGAAACAGGGTTCGATATACCTGGTCAGTCTTTCATGAAGCTCACCTCAAAATTTAGAACATATAATAATAGGGTTGGAAGGGATGTTGAAGGTCTTCTAATCCAGTGGTTCACAATCTGTGGTCCACGGACCCCTGGGGGCAGAGGTGAAATTCAGGAGGTTTTGACAGGTTCGGTAGTGGAAATTTTGAGTAGTTTGGAGAACCGGTAGCGGAAATTTTGAGTAGTTTGGAGAACCCGTAGCGGAAATTTTGAGTAGTTTGGAGAACCAGTAGTGGAAATTTTGAGTAGTTCGGAGAACCAGTAGTGGAAATTTTGAGTAGTTTGGAGAACCGGTAGCGGAAATTTTGAGTAGTTCGGAGAACCGGTAGCAGAAATTTTGAGTAGTTTGGAGAACCGGTAGCGGAAATTTTGAGTAGTTTGCAGAACCGGTAGTGGAAATTTTGAGTAGTTCGGAGAACCGGTAGTGGAAATTTTGAGTAGTTCGGAGAACCGGTAGTGGAAATTTTGAGTAGTTTGGAGAACCGGTAGTGGAAATTTTGAGTAGTTTGGAGAACCGGTAGTAGAAATTTTGAGTAGTTCAGAGAACCGGTAGTGGAAATTTTGAGTAGTTCGGAGAACCAGTAGTGGAAATTTTTGAGTAGTTCAGAGAACCGGCAAATACCACCTCTGGCTGGCCCGAGAGTGGGGTGGGAACGGAGATTTTGCAGTATCGTTCCCTTGCCACACTCACCAAACCATGCCCATGAAGCCACACCATGCCCATTAAGCCACGCCCACAGAACCGGTAGTAAAAAAAAATTGGATTTCAACCACTGTCTGGAGGGCTGCAATGTTGTTACAGGGAGTACACGAAGGCTTGAAGAAATGTTATGTTTTAAATCTTGAGTTAATTCTTGGTGGTCAGTGGTCATGCTCTGTGGCCACAAAAGCTCTTTAAAGGGCATCCGTGATGAAGAAAAGGTTGAGAACTAATGTTCTAGTCCAAGCCTCCGCTCAAGTAAGAGGCCCTATACCAGTGATGACGAACTTTTTAGACACCGAGTGCCCAAACTATGCACCCGCACATGCCCAAACTGAAAGGTGTACACATGCGCATGAATATGTGCAAGCACTGACATGCGCATACGCCGACATGCACATATTCTCTCCCTCCCTCTCTCCTTCTCCCTCCCTTTCTCTCTCTCTCTCTTCCCTCCCCCCCGGTTTTTGGCCTCCTGGGGCCTCCGCATGTCCTGTTTTTGGCCACCTCGGCCTCCAGAAGGCAGGTGGGGGCTGGCAGTTAGGTGGGGTGATGTGGCTGGGGCAGCCTCGTAGTCCCGCACGGGCCAGATTAATGGCTTCAGTGGGCCATATTTGACCCACGGGCTGTAGTTTGAGGAACCCTGGCTTAGCATATAGCAAAAAACCCAGTAAATTGTGATTATTTCACACTCTTATTTTGCTTATTGTGCTCTCTAAGTTCAGGGAAACCTAATTTCTTCTAGGCCAGGAAGGGCTGGGGAAGTATCTTCAAGGTTGCTGTGAAGATTGTTTTTGGCACCCAATGGATAAAATTGCTCCGAGTTAGACTCCAGCTGAGTTGAACTCAACAATTTGGAGTTTCACAGAAGGAATTGCTTGAACATGATCTGAATCCTGCACAGATTGTAATCTACTTGGAAAAATGTTGGATGATTGCATCTGACCTTTGAATGTATTTGAAATAATTCTTGTCATTCACTTGTATTTATGACCCATCCCTGCTTGCTTTGCTCTAGGTGAAAAATGACTATATGCTAGAGATAGCAGATCAAGTGGACCAGGAAATTGCCTTGAAGCTAGGTTGCCTTGAAATTCGGTAAGATCACCTTTTAAATATTTATTACTAAATAGAACAACTTCACTTTAATCTTAATGTCCCCATCGGTATGTTCAAGCAGAAATTTCAAAATTTATTGGGGGCATAAACAGTAGAATTTTAAAATTTGGATGGTTTTGTGAAACGCAATGTTATGCTATATCTGTTCCATTCAAACCTACAATTAAGTAACTTTTTAGCAAAGCAGTTATTTGCAGGTTTGAAAGTAACGTTAAAACAGCCACGTTTATTCCACTAATATTGTGAGTTGATCCTAATTTGTGAATGGTAAACATTCTGGCTAATCTTTAAATAATAATTTGTTTCAACCTCCTGTAGTAACCTCCGGCCCAATGTTTCATAATTGTTTAAAGAAATTGGTTTACAGAGCAAAAGACAAAGAAAAGCAAGTTCAAGAACATTTGAAATTACTTATTACAAAAAATAGAACCTCTCGGAACCTAAGAAAAATCCGTCAATCGTCTCTGACTTGGAACCGTTTCCTAAAAAGGGGAGATTTTGGAACTTCATAGCTTTTTCTATCACCTTTCCAGGCTTAAACTGAGCAAAAGAGATTTTGTGTCCCTAGTACTGTGCAGTGACTTATAAAAGTTATCAAGTTGTAGATTTTTCTTGCTATGAATGTGAAAGGCCACAACTTAATAGGAAAACAATTTTCTTTTGTGTAAAGGATCTTACGCATCTCACTTCCTGGTTGGGTTGGAGGAAAATTCAGATTGAGGGCTCTAGCCAACAGGAGCTATTAACATATTTTACCAGTTTTAAAACCTTACACACATCACTCAATCAATTGTATACTAGGACACTGAGTAGAACTTAACACTGGGATTTAGGTAACCTATTCCCAACTTTCAAATCTAAATAAACAAAAGCATAAAAAAGAAGACAATGTTAGTAAGTTCACCTATAGTGCGAGAGCAAATTTTAGAATCCCTAAAGCGTATTTTCATTGTTTATTCTCTTGCAATTTACACCATTGTGTGAATTTTTCATCTGTCTTGTACAGTAAGGTTAGGAAAGCAGCAATTCCTATGAATTTAGGAGTAAATCAAGCAACAGAAAAAATAGGAAGGAGAGGCGGAATTGCAGTTTGGCATTAAAGTCTCAGAATAATGGTGCTTTCCAAGAATACTAACAACTACCGAATAGTGATGGGAATTACGTATTAGAATTAAATTTTTAAAGGGTTCTACAGATAAGGGTCTAGGAAAGACTGTAGCTGATAACCCAAAATTTGATGTCTTAAAACCGTTCAGTTGGTTATTCCCAGAAGTTCTGGAGCACTTTAGAAGGACCTTTTCTGCCAGAGCTAGAACAGAGCTTGGCTGCCTGGTCAGAGGAACAGTAGAATGAAAGAATTGGAAGAAATAAGCTCCAGGAACAAAAATCCTTTATACCTGGTCAGAACTAGTTTAGTGGGAAGTATAAATTGTCTGTGAGATTTACTACTTACTACTTACTATCGGTAAGTAAATAAATTAAATTTTACCCCGCCTTTCTGATTATATAAGCACTCAAAGCAGCTTTCAGAAATAACAGATAAAAGCCAAAAGCTGAAGTATAATTAACATCAGATTTGAAATCAAGACAGTTTGGCTTAGCATTTAAGAGCACTGCCCTTTTTTTTTATAATTTCAGGAGATCATACTGCGAAATGAGAGGCAACGCATTGGATAAGAAGTCAAACTATGAAGTCTTAGAGTAAGTATGTGGTTGCATTTTTGTCAGGAATTCTTTCCATTGGAAGGAACACAATTGTTGCTCTTGGAAGTAAGAATGCAAAGGTTGCCATTAGTGTTCTAATTAAGGTGAGAATTTGTAAAACCTAGTAAATTTTTGACCTCTGAGCTTAGTGAGGAAATAAGAGCTCATTGATTCTGGCCTGACCAAGACAAATTGGGTGATATATAGGCTGGTGATACACAGGATCATCATTTTGGGGGGTGGGGGGAGGTGGCCATCTGCATTCTGTTAATACTTGTGGGATCAGCTGGTTAGAAGCCCTTTTTACAAAATGGTTTCTCGGTATGTGATTAATGGGACTAAATTATGCCGAGTGTTTAATTATTGATTAGTTCCTGGAAATTTACAGTCTATGACAGAGGTCTTCAAACTTGGCCGCTTTAAGACTTGTGGACTTCAACTCCCAGAATTCTTAAAGCGGCCATGTTTGAAGACCTCTGGTCTATGGCTTTGTCTCTTTAATCCTGCCCTCCCTGTCCTAACCTAGAATGCGGTTAGCAGAACAAACTGCCCAGCATGGGCTTAAAAAGCCATTGGCATGGGCTGCAGAATACAGTTCTAACCACAGTTCACCAAAGGCCTTGAGGAGCTTTGTATCCAGTCCCACGAAAAGGACCTGTTTTGCTATGGCCATTAAAGAGTGGTTTTCTTTTCATTGGCTTTAATGAATTGGTACCATCACAAGGTTCCCTGGAATTTAAAGGGGTTCATTGCTAAAGCTTTTGTGGTGAGCAGGAAATCATTATACATGATGACTGCATTTATAACTTCAAGGGATCCTTTGTGGGTCTAGTACAAAGAATCACCACTAACCAGAACATTCAATCTGGACAGGAGAGAATAAGGACATATATTTTGGATGATTGATTGATTGATTCGATTTATATGCCGCCCTTCTCCAGAGACTCAGGGCGGCTTACAATGTGTTAAGCAATAGCCGTCATACTTTTGTATATACCTGCATAATAGGGCTTTTGGCCCCCCCTAAGCGGTGTTCTTTTTTATACAAAGTCAGCTTATTGCCCCCACAATCCGGGTCCTCATTTTACCTACCTCGAAAGGATGGAAGGCTGGGTCAACCTTGAGCCTGGTGAGATTTGAACTCGCAGTAATTGCAGGCAGCTGGCAGCTAAAGGGCTTAACAGCACTTTAGTCTGCTGCACCACCAAGGCTCCTTACTTACTTGTAAGAGATGTATGGAATGACTTGGCCCTGATTGACTGGTTTAGAGAAGGGCTGGTTGAAGATCTGAGAGATGAGCTGGGAAGGCAGGGCACACTCAAGGTTTAATGGGAATAACAATTTTTTAAAATGAATTCGATTGAATATTGGCATCTGTATTTATATACTAACACAACAATTCTTCTAAAATATAGTGTATTATTATTTCACATGATTAAAATGCACAACATTTTTCAGGCATCACTTATTTTTGCTTTGCATATTTCAGGAAAGATGTCGGTTTGAGAAGATTTTTTCCAAAGAGTTTACTGGATTCAGTAAAGGTAATGTTGCATTCTGCTCATACATTAGAAATTATTGGACCCTAAGTTTTGATCATTCTATTTTTGGCTATCTCCCAAGTATGTATTTTGATTCATCCATGTATATGACATTTCTCAAAAATGAGAGGTTCTTTTTCTAATGACTTAAAATCTCAAAAATGGAACTAAAGATTTGTGGTATTGTATCGAGTGCTTTCTATTAGTTCCTAGGCTAGGTGGAACCATGTTGGTACTATGGCTTGGATGTGGTGCATACTAACATCTGACTATTTCATTATGAAGGCCAAAAATCTTCGAAAAATGATACAGCAAACGTTTCGACAATTTGCCAACCTCAATAGAGAAGAAAGTATTTTGAAATTCTTTGAGATTCTCTCACCAGTATACCGATTCGATAAGGAATGCTTCAAGTGTGCCCTTGGAGTAAGTATGTTGCTTTGAACTACTGGGACATGGTATAGAATAATTCTAATTGTTAATGTTGAGTTAATGTTGAGTTTAGCCCTTTATTGTTAGCTTATCTAGGCAGAATAGGGATGCGGTGGCTCAATGGTTAAGACACTGAGCTTGTCGATCAAAAGGTCAGCAGTTCAGCGGTTCGAATCCCTAGTGCCGCCTAACAGAGTGAGCTCCCGTTACTTGTCCCAGCTTCTGCCAACCTAGCAGTTCAAAAGCACGTAAAAAATGCAAGTAGAAAAATAGGGACCACCTTTGGTGGGAAGGTAACAGCCTTCCGTGTGCCTTTGGCATTGAGTCATGCTGGCCACATGACCACGGAGACGTCTTCGGACAGCGCTGGCTCTTCGGCTTTGAAATGGAGATGAGCACCGCCCCCTAGAGTCGGGAACGACTAGCACAAATGTGCGAGGGGAACCTTTACCTTTACCTTATCTGGACAGAAGACAGATGGGCTGGATCTTTGTTTTAAGATGCTACTAAATTTTCTTTACTGTGTGTACTATTTATTTTTAAATTGTTTAATTCTTTTACATTTCTGACAGATCAGGAATTTAGGAACTGCTAACTAGGTTAAAGAATTGCAAGGTTATGGGGATGTGGAATTATTTTAAAATGGTCATAGTGAGTTTAAATGCAATTTAAAGGCTAGCTAGAGCAATAGTACTGGATAATAGGTAACTATGTCTCACCTGTTGTGTTTCTGCTCCCTATTAAAGGGATTGAGGAAATGATTTAATTTTGAAAAAAAATGTGCTATGGTCAAGCCCATGTGTGGCACATGTGTTGCAATGACCATTGAAGCAGGGGTGAAATCTACTTACTTTCCCATGGTGCGTCACATGCGTGCGCGGACCCTCTGCGCATGTGCAAATTCTTTTGCGCATGCGCAGAGGGTAAAAAACAGGTTACTTCCTGGTTAAAGACAGGAAGTAACGACGACCAGGAGGGTGGGCGGAGACTCGCGCTACCATTGCTACCGGTTCTCCGAACCACCCGCCGCCATTGCTACTGGTTCAGTCGAACCGGTCTGAACTGGTAGCATTTGTAGCATTTGTACCTTCTGCTTTTAAAATGGGGGCAGCTCCTCATGATGTTGGGAGTTATAGCTCAGGAATATTTATTTTATTTAAATTATTTATATTCCTGCCCCTTTTACAACAGTGGATCTGGGTGGATTACAAGATTAAAATACAAACCACAACATATAATCCATTTTGCCCAAGGTTGAAGCAAGAAATCTAGTGACTGAAAAACATGTCATCATTATCATCATCATCAGAGGTCCTGGCCCAAATGTATGGGAAATCAGATCTTCACTCTCTTGTGAAAGGCTAACATAAATTTATCTACTAAGGTTTATCCAGTGTTTGAAATGTAATTTATTAGTCTAGTATCAATTTGTTTCATTGAGTGATAATAAAGATCTTTATTCAGTGTTTAGTTATTTTCTTTCCAAATGTTCACTGCTTCTTTTTCATATTAACCATAAAAGTCCAGCTGGATTATTTCAGTGGAATTGGCCATCGGTCCAGAAGAAGGAATCAGCTACCTTACAGACAAAGGCTCCAATGTAAGTCCTACCATGGGATATGATGACTTCGTATCTAAGCAGACTTTCATATTTGCCATTACTTTCTGTGGGAACCGGTCCAGGAAGCTTTTTTTTTTTTAATCAGGATACAAAGAAACCTGTGAATAAAACACTTGGACCTAAGTCCAGAAAAGAAGCAGTACTTTAGTTGATACTGCTTTTTCTTCTTCTTCAATTCATGAGTGTTACTCATTCAGTATGGTTTTTAGATTTACTTCTAATTTACTGTCACTTGTTTTACAGTTAATGCATTTTTGCACTTTCAGTATATCCTTTTTCATCTTGTTTGAGAGGTTGGATTTTTATTTTATGGGGGCGGGGGTTGGTAACATATTATTTAGATTAACTGTGATGGCTCAGCAGTTCAAGACCCTGAGCTTGTCAGCTGGAAAGCGGATAGCCTGGGTTTCAGACCTAAGCTCTGGGCAACAGGGTGAGTTCCCATTACTTGCCCAAGCTCTGGCTCACTTAGCAGCTCAAAGCATAAAAATGCAATTAGATAAATAGGTACCATGCAACTCGAAGCATGAAAATGCAAGTAGGTAAATCGGTACCACATAGCTTGAAGCATGAAAATGCAAGTAGATAAATAGGTACCACTTCAGTGGGAAGGTACAGCATTCTGTGTGCCTTTGGCATATAACCATGCTTGTCACATGACCATGGAAAATGTCTTCGGATAATGCTGGCTCCCTCAGCCAAGAAACAGAGATGAGCACCACCCCTTAGAGTTGGACACAAGTGGACAGGGGAAGCTTTTACTTTTACCATTAAGGTACTTTATGTATTGGAAGCTGATCAAATCCCCGAAATGCATTATTTGTATTCCCGGGTAGGTTTACAGTCAGTTTTCATGTGATCTTGGCCAATATTACTATCACTAAACAGCAGCCTGATCAGGCAAACTATTGCCAACTATTAATTGTTTTTTTTGCCCTTTCAATAGTACGTAAGATGGACATAGATAGGGCATGAATAACAATGGAAGGTAGCAAAGTACCAGAATGCCCAGAAAAATAGAATTTATTTGTGTATCCTGTGTTTCGTCTCTGATAGCATTTGCATCTACACCGATTCTTCCTTCTTATATTTTCCTTTTATTTTTTTCTAGCCTACCCATTTGGCAGATTTCCATCAAGTACAGACCATTCAGTATTCAACTAATGAAGACAAGGACAGAAAAGGAATGCTACAGATGAAAATTGCTGGAGCACCAGAGGTAAGTCGCTTGATGTTTCTTCCAGGCGGGCAAGAAGAGTAAACAAATTCCTTCTGCATGTTTTATGAATAAAGCTAGGTGCAGCAGTTCCCGTTTCATATTATAAAAGCATGGGATATAAATAAATTAACTTCTTGCATAAGAGAATAATCTCAGAGACTTCTTTATCCAGAGACAAAAATGTTTCTGGTCTTTAATTATGAAAGATGCTATATAGCAGGGGTCGGCAACCTTAAACACTCAAAGAGCCACAAAGGTCCTAACCGGAAACCCCTGTTCAATTCTGGAGCCGACCGGAAGTCTGGTTTCCCCCGTCATAGTTTCCTCCTAGCGCAGCGTCCTTTTTCCTCTGCCGATTAGAAGTTGGTTTCCCCACCATAGAGTCTCCTCCTAGTGCGGCATCCTTTTTCCTCTGCCTGTCCTAACCGAAAGCCCTATCAATTTTGGAGCCGATGGGCGACAGGGAGCTGCAGCAGAGGGATGAAAGAGCCACATGTGGCTCCAGAGCTTCGGGTTGCTGACTGATAAGGTTTTACATTTACTGGAGAATAGAATGTACTGTAGAAGAACTGTAGAAGTTACAACATTCCTATCAGGATTCACAGATTACATATCTCCACTGACCATTGGTGCTATTATTTTTACAGTCGTTCATGATGACGTATGGAATTTAAAACAGTACTTACTTGTCAGTACGTTATTTTTCACAGACACTGCTTGGAAGTGTGTGGTTAACAAAGACCAATTTGGTAACTATAATGAAAATGTCTATGGAGATTCTCAGTCATCTGGGTCATGGTTGTCCCAAAGGTGTTTTTTTCAAGAGGCACCTGTACTTTTTTTGTGACTTTCTGGTTTTTACTTTGAAGACGTTTCACTTCTCATCCAAGAAGCTTCTTCAGCTCTGACTGGATGGTGGGGAATGGAAGGATTTATACTTCTTGGAGACAACTGGTCATTTGCATTTTTTAAGAGCAGGGGTATCACACTCAAGGCCCGCGGGCCAAATCCGGACCACGGGGTGCTTAAACCTGGCCTGCGGGGCTGGCCTAGAAATAGCAAATGACCGGCCCCCATTTTTGGCCGGCATGGTGCTGCAGGAGGCATCCGTCCCATCCTCCCCCCTCTCCCTGGCCTACGGAGGAGAAGTACAATGCTGATCCTGCCCTCGAAGAAATCCAGTTTGACAGCCATGGTTTAGAGAGTTGTTCAGGCCACCTGAAGGTTTATCTGTGTCCTCAGTGTCACTTGAGTGGTGCAAATGGGTGTGGAGCCTTCTTGGAACTGCTGAAAGGACTGTGTTGTAGACTGGAGAGAGATGATGTCATATCCCTCGCCCTCTGTTGAGAGAGGGCTGTTCAGTTTTGAGCCTCTTTGAACCCTCCTTCAAACCAGCGAGCCTCTCTATCCAAAATGTGGACTTTGCTGTCTTCCAAAGCGTGGCCTGTGTCTTTTAAAGGCAGTTGGACTGCTGAATCTTGTCCTTTGGGCTTGTTCTCTTATGTTGTGCCATGCATTTGTGAAGCAGTATAATGAAAACAGTGGAATTTGGAATGTAATTTGCCTAATGTAGCTTTATGCCTGATATAATCATTAAGTGAATAAAAATGGCAAGGGAAAGGTAGAAAAGAATGATATTTGAGAACTACTGTAGGCTGTGATATTGTTTAAAACATGGGTGTATATTTCTGATTTGGAGGATTTTGCTTCTGTCGTGAACTACACAGCATTTATGGAACAGTCTGGGAAAAGATATCCTTCATTTAAGGCTGCCATCTCCTTAGTTGCTGCCATAAGCAGCAGCAGCAGCTTCTTCTTCTCCTTCTCCTTCTCCTTCTCCTTCTCCTTCTCCTTCTCCTTCTCCTTCTCCTTCTCCTTCTCCTTCTCCTTCTCCTTCTCCTTCTCCTTCTCCTTCTCCTTCTCCTCCTCCTCCTCCTCCTCCTCCTCCTCCTCCTCCTCCTCCTCCTCCTCCTCCTCCTCCTCCTCCTCCTCCTCCTCATTATTATTATTATTATTATTATTATTATTTAATCTTTAGTGAGATTCACAGCCTTTGAGGCTGGTTAATAGCTCAGCAGCTCGAGTCCTAACCAAGGACCTAGGAACTGTTAAGGTATCACTGTCCTATAGTATATCTTGGGAGTCCATCAAAAAGAGAAGAAAGTATTACAGGGGAATTTTGGCCAGCCTGAAAAAAAAGGCAATGCGCACTTCTTCAAGAAGGCCTGGTTGGACCCAATACTTTTAGAAAACTGTTGCACAGTCTCCTTCCCTTTTTAAAGGAAAGATGATTAAGAAGATGATGGGTGTTGGTATCCTCATGGAGCCAATTATCTAAACCTATTTCAGTCTGGATTCAGAGCTAGTTGTAGGACCAACATGGCATTGGTTGAGCCGTGGTGGCGGAGTGGTTAGAGTGCAGTACTACAGGCTACTTCTGCTGACTGCTGACCGATTGCAATTTGGCAGTTCAAATCCCACCAGGCTCAAGGTTGACTCAGCCTTCTGTCCTTCCGAGGTCGGTAAAATGAGGACCCAGATTGTTGGGGGCAGGAGGCTGACTCTGTAAATTGCTTAGAGAGGGCTGTGAAGCACTGTAAAGCGGTATATAAGTCTAAGTGTTATTGCTATTGCTATTGGTTACAGGTAATCCTTGGCTTATAACCGTTCATTTAGTGACCATTCGAAATTACAACAGCACTGAAAAAAGTGACTTACGACCGTTTTTCACACTTACGACTGCTGCGGCATCCCCTTGGTCACATGATCAAAAAATCCAGATGCTTGGCAACTAATTCGTGACAATTGCGAGGTCATGCGATCACCTTTTGTGACCTTCTGCAAGCAAAGTCAGTGGAGAAGCCAGAGTCACCTAACAACCGTGTTAACTAACATAACAACTGCAGTGATTCCCTTAACAACTCTGGCAAGAAAGGTCGCAAAATGGGGCAACGCTCACTTAACAACCGTCTTGCTTAGCAAGAGAGATGTTGGACTCAGTTGTGGTCGTAAGTCGAGGACTACCTGTATCCTGGTTTACCCTTGTGGACATCAGTGTGGGACGAATGTACTCTCTGGTTTCAATTCGAAGTGCTGGTTTAAAACAATATAGCAATAGCACTAATATTCTGCTTCATAGCGCTTTACAGCACTCTCTGGACTGTTTACAGAGTCAGCATATTGCCCTCAAGAATCTTGGTCCTGTATGTACCCAAACCTACAACCCAAATGTTGGAGATGTGATTGCGTTGATGCTACCTATTTTCATGTTTGGTGGACTTGTAAAAAAGTTAAAACATTTTGGATAAAAATATGGTGGATTATTCAAAATATTTTTTTAAAAAAGGATAAAGTTTACCCCACAGTTGTTTTTGTTAGGTATAATTACAGATTGCACGGCTATAGAGACTAATTTGATTTTGAACTTAATAACTGCAGCAAGACTCTTGGTGGCGCAGTACTGGAAGAAGGAAGATTTACCTACTATTCAAGAATGGACATTAAAAGTAGTAAATTTAGCAGAAATGGTGAAAATTTCAGCATATCTAAAGGACCATTCAAATGAGAAATATATGTTAGAATGGAGAAGATGGATTGATTATATTCAAGGCAAATATCGGACTAAAAATCTTGAAATAGCTTATGAATGATCAAAGAGATTTTATAAAGTACTTAAATTTAGTTTAGTAAAAGGGGAGTTAAAAGTTCAAGAGGGGGATAGGAGGCTATAGATAATTAGCTTATGTTAGCTTATGATTGTCAAATGTTATACCCTGTATTTTTGCTCTGGGAAGTGAGGGGGGGGAGGGAGGGGAAGGGGAGGGTTGGAAGGGGAGGGTTGGAAGGGGAGGGGGGAAGGGGAAATGTCTGTAAAACTTTTTAAAACTTTTCAATAATAAAAAAAAAAGAATCTTGGTCCTCATTTTACCAATTTTGGAAGGATGGAAGGCTGAGTCAACCCTGAGCCAATCAGAATTGAACTCCAGGCTGTGGGCAGAGTTAGCCTGCAATACTTCATTCTAATCACTGCCTCATGACCATATCACGGTATATATTACTTGGATCGCCTAACCCCCATAGAAGCAGCCCACCCAACTGGTAGCATCTTTGACATTCTTCTAGGCCAGAGGTGGGCAACCATGGCCCCTTTATGACTTGTGGACTTCAACTCCCAGAATCCCTGAGCCCCAACCATAGTGGCTCAGGAATTCTGGGAGTTGAAGTCCACAAGTCATAAAAGAGCCATCGTTCCCCACACCTGTTCTAAGCCTGTAAGATAATGCAGGCAGTGCGTTTGAATTGCAACCTCCATATTATGGGGCAGCCCATCTCTGGATAAGCTAAGATTGGATTTCTGGCCCTAGGAAGCTACTGAAAACTGAACTGTCCCAGAAGGCATTGGGATTTGTTACTCTCATTCATTTGATTTTTTTTTTTTAAATGCTGCTTTCACATTTTGATGTCAACCACTATGGAGTGATTTTTGAAATCTGGAAGAACAAAAAGTAGAATTAGTAACCCGTTGGATACATAAGGATTAATTTCAAAATGTGTAGAGCAGGGGTGTCAAACTCGATTTCATTGAGGGCCGCATCAGGGTTGTGTTTGACCTCGGGGGGGCCGGGGTGGGTGTAGTCAGGGTGGGCGTGGCCAGCTTGACGTCACTCCTGTCGGGGGCACCTGTGGTGGCCCAAGCACTCTGCCAGTGAAACAGGCTCTCGACCTCCGTTTTTGGCTACCACGGCCTCCTGCAACCCTCTGCAAGTGAGCTGCCCTCCCGAGCTCTGTTTTCACTGGCAGATGGTTGCAGGAGGCCGTGGTAGCTGAAAACGGAGCTCGGGAGCCCATTTTCTCTGGCAGAAGCACCACGGGCTGGTCCTTCGCTGTTTCCAGGGCAGCCTGGTGGCCAGATCTAAGTATCCCTTGGGCTGAATCCGGCCCCCGGGCCTTGAGTTTGACACCCCTGGTGTAGAGTCTATGGATGCATCTGTGCCTAGAAGCCCTCTCCTCTCATATACCTGGAATGGTTCTTCTGTTCCCTGAACAAAATTACTATGCTTCTGTTAGAATTGGCACTAATCTCAATGGCCACACTTTTCACACACTTTATGTGCTTTTTGGGAGTTCCTTCGGATGGAGGATTTTAAAGCATAAGAAAAGTAGCTATTTTTTCCAGCCATCCAAGTCCTTTTTTTCTCTTTACTGCTTCTCATTTGCATGCTCTTCTCTGATGTAATAGTTCAGCAGCTGTGCTAAATGTTTGTGTCTGCAAGAAGGCCTCTTTGTTCAGTGTGCTATTTTTTTCCTCTCTCTCTCTCTCTTGTAGCCTCTGACAGTGACGGCACCATCCTTAACCATTGCAGAGAACATGGCTGACTTGATAGATGGCTATTGCCGACTGGTCACGGGGGCGACACAGTCTTTTATCATCCGGCCCCAGAAAGGTAAGGGGAAGCATTTTTGTTAAGTGTTTTTGTCGTGGCTGTTTGCTGGGATGTCTTATAATTGAGGAAAAATCAGTGGCAGCATCTGTTCACGTGCAACTGATCAGACATATAAGCAGATGAAAGCCAGAAGGATTCTGGTACTGTGTTTTCAGATTTTCAGATGTTATTAAAAAGTATACACTTTCCTGAACTACAGCTTGCTTCCTCGGATGCATAACATAAGCTTATGGGTGTTTTAAAAACAAAATTGGATAAGACTGAAAAAGTGTGACCAGAGTCCTGAATGTTGACTAACATAGCTCTTACAATATAGCTAGATAAAAATACATACAATTTCCACAAGAGACTATATAAAGACAAAACTAAAACAGCTATTCTAGTAGTTACTGTGATACCGTAATTCTGTAAATTTAAAACACTTACTTATGGGTCACTCACTTATTGAATAACAATTGGTGCTCTCAATTCTCTTTCCACCCCCCACCCCCCACCTATAATACAACTTGCCTACCTCTGTTTAGTTCATAGTTTTGTATAGATATGTAATTCATTAGGAAATACTCCTCTTGACACTGGCATTAACTGCTCAGATATAATTTTGTTTATGTTTATATTTTAATCTCCTCCTCCAAAGTGTTAGTGAAGCATGCCTGATTCTTCTGTCCCTCATCCCTTCACAGAAACCACGGGGAAGGAATTAGGCTGATTGTTCCAAATTGCCCAGTAATTAAAGAAGGATTCTAATTTTAGTCCTGTCATTAGAAATCCAGTCTTAAAAATTATGGTTGGAAAAATAAAAACTAATTCAAACCAATAAAATAAAGAAATAAATAAAAAGGAAAAAAAAATAAATAGAAATGCAGAAAAAATAGGAAAGGAAAAGAATAAAGAAAAAAGATATAAAGAATGACTCTTATCACAATAACTATAAAACAATTTTAGTAATTTATCAGCTTTCTTAAAATATAAGAAATTATCTCTTTTTCCCATATCCCATCTCTTTATCTATAAAGAAATCCTTAAAGCCTTGCCATTTTAGTTCTGATCAGCACAAGTCCATTAAAGGTAACCAGAGATAATAACATATCTACTTTAACCTTGTTCAAACAAACCAGATTTATATTCCTTTGATTTTTATCAATCTTCATTTTTAGTCCCTTCAAATACTGTGCTAGAACTTGATTCCTTTTCAATTTTTTCTTTGTGTCTTCCACAACGTTCTCTAAAGCTTTTAACAAATCTCTTTTGTAAATCTAATATAAGAAGAAGCAAAAAGATGACTATTCCCTTATCTCTCCCAGACTGCTGCCTTGCCGTCTTCTTGTGAGGAGTAATTGGCTAGAGCACTTGTGGGTGATCTCAGGTCTTCTCCTTATCCAGAGAGGAATTATGAAGAACTCGTCTACTGACAGCTCTTCATTCTGCCACTGTCATTGGCCCTGCTTTTAAGATGGCTCCCATCTTTAATTCCCCATTTCTTCCCCAAAAGTGAGAAATCCAGCACTCTTTACTAACTATTATACCAGAATGGATAGTGACTTCCATCAGTATACCATTTACCTTATATAAAACATACTTTGGCTAATAGCTTTGATTTTATTTTAAATCTGAGAAAGGAATGTTAGATTGCTTATTGACAATTTTACATTGGATTTTTTTTTTTAAAAGTATGCAGTAGAATAATAATCTCCCAAATATGCTTATTTGGATGGGGGGGGGGATTAGTGCCATCATACATGTTTTGTCATTTCTGAAAATTTATTTTGGCTTCCCCGAGACCAAAGATGTGGCTGTGACTAAAGGAGGCACAATTTGCACTGAATGTTTGTTACTAGCTTTTTTCCAATATTTTACTTGAGCTTCACTTTCTTCCGATGTATTGGCTCTACATATCTTTTGAGAAATAGCATGGCAATGTGAAAAAGAAATTGTCTGTTTCTACAGAACATAAATTTAGGTTCTTTAGAAAGCCCAATACTTCCTCTATAGTTTTAATTTTCTGAAAATATAACACATTTTTGCTCGTTTTCAGTTTTAAGCCGTAGTGGTACTTCATATATCATTCTTCATAAAGAGGTTTTGTGTAAATGATCACAAAACCATAATATTGTAAGGAGGTATCAAATACAATTACTTTAAGTTAGCGTGTTCTACTCTTAAGCAAAATACTGGTGTATGTATTTATTGATATGTCGCAATAAACTTGTTTTTCCTCTTCATTTAGAAGGTGAAAGAGCTTTACCATCCATACCAAAGTAAGTTTGAATGTTTTTGTTGGAAGTTTAAAACAGTAAACTGACTACATTATTATTTTGATTTATACTCTCCAACTATAAGTCTCCAACTATAACCAATTGCAAATGTTGACCATAAGACCCATACATAATTCAGTGTGAGAATGAAGACTTTGTACCCAGAGAACTTTACATACAAACCTCAGTTTCTATTGCTAAAAGGATTTTGCTAGCATGACTTGATAATGCCTTTTGCTTCAGAACCCAAGAGAATCAATTCTATAGAGGAGGTAATACTAAAAAAAAAAAAAAAAATAGAAATATAAGAACGGTATGCAGTATTATTCCAAATCGATATGGTATAATTTTTATATTCTCCATTGTTTTAGGTAACTATATGTGCATATAAGTAATCCTGGACATAGTACCACAATTGAGCTCAAAATTTATGTTGCTAAGTGAAACATTGGTTAAGTGAATTTTGCCCCATTTTACGACTTTTCTTGCCACAGTTTTTTTTTTTTTTTTGCTTTAATTTATATGCTGCCCTTCTCCGGAGACTCAGGGCGGCTTACAATGCGCTAAGCAATAGCCTTCATACTTTTGTATATTTATACAAAGTCAGTTTATTGCCCGCACTATCTGGGTCCTCATTTTACCTATCTTTGAAAGGATGGAAGGCTGAGTCAACCTTGAGCCTGATGGGATTTGAACTTGCAGTAATTGCAAGCAGCAGATGTTAATAACAGTGCATTAGTCCACTGTGCTACCAAGGCTCTTGTTGTTAAGGGAATCACTGCAGTTGTTAAGTTAGTAACATTGTTGTTAAGTGAATCCGGCTTCCCCATTGACTTTGCTTGTCAGAAGCTTTCAAAAGGGGATCACATGACCCCTGGACACTGCAGCTGAAATTTTAATCATGTGACCAAGAGGATGCTGCAATGGCCATAAGTGTGAAAAACACTCATAAGTCACTTTTTTCAAGGACATTGTATAAATGAACTATTGTAAGTCGAGGACTACCTGTATGTGTTTATTGCCTATTCATTATATCTTAATTTTGCTTGGGAAACCAAAATTAGACCTAATTCAATCATCTAAGGAGCCACCTCGCCCCAATGGGATTGGCCCAACCCACTCATTCCAGCGGAAGAGGTCTACTCTGGATCCCATCTGCCAAAGAATTTTGGCTACTGTGATCCAGGTGAAGAGCCTTTTCTGCTGTGGCCCCTGCTCTTTGCAATATTCTCCCACAAGAGGTGAGGTTGGCCCCAATACTCCTGGCTTTCAGGAAGAGCCTTAAAACCTAGCTCTGTTGGCTGGCATAAGGCCACAATATTTCTTTATTTTGGGGGTGGCTGATGGGTAGAGAGAAGATCTCCACCCCTATGTGGCTTGTCTTCTTGGTTTTTAGTCTTTTATTTAATCTTTCTTAAGTGTAGTTCTTTTTTATCATTTTGTAAGCCACCCAGAGTCGCTGCAACAGCGAGATGGGTAGCAGATAAATTTAATAAATGCGTACATTATATACCTAATTAAATGTCCATGGTTTTTACATTATCTGTTGCCAACATCAGCATCTGATACCTGATGGGCAGCTGGCAGGACTCGGTGCCTATTGCTGAGGCTTCAAAGAAATGTAGCCTTGTACTTCCACACATTTGTTTTCACTGTATCAACTCAAGAAATCAAAATAAGCGGAATGGAAAACTTAGTTAAATTGCTCAGAGATGATAATGATGTCCATCCACAAATATCACTGAATATTCCAATCTCTTCTTAACTCGCAGTTTCAGTCTATGTTTACTTTTTTAATCCAAATGGCTCTGTGCAGTGTATATGAGAAGTCCATGTGAAGAATACATTAAAAATATGACCAGTGCTCATAGAGTTATACCTGTGATCTGTCTTATAGATGTCCATCCATCCATCCATCCATCCATCCATCCATCCATCCATCCATAATCATTTCAGCTAAATAGTGCTTTTCTGAAGACTGATTACAGATTTATAGCGTGATTTTTGCATATTACATTTTTGTCAAACTACGGTAATTGTGGTCTTCTTACAACACATATATTACATATACACTGCTGAAAAAAAATAAAGGGAACACAAGCAGAAGACATCCGAGATCTGAATGAATGAAATAGCCTTATTAAATACTTTGTTCGTTACATACAGTAGTTTTGTGTTCCCTTTAGTTGTTTGAGCAGTGTATAAACTACTGTATGTAAAGAACAAAGTATTTAATAAGGCTATTTCATTCATTCAGATCTCGGATGTCTTCTGCTTGTGTTCCCTTTATTTTTTTTCAGCAGTGTATATTACCAGTACATATACAGTACTACAATATTTATAGCCATAATCTATTAAAATATGAATATTTTTGCTTGTAACGTCCTATGTCTACAAACAAGAATTTTTAAACAATGAAATTACCTTAAAGTTTGCTAATTGTTCTTTCCAGTAGTAAAACCATCTTTACATGGGGCTCCCCTTGAGGAGCACCCGGAGGCTCCAACTGATGCAGAATGCGGCCGCGCGGGGGATTATGGGAGCAATGGGGCGGTCCCATGTGACAACCCTCCTGCGCGAGCTGCATTGGCTTCCGGTGGTCTTCCGGGTGCGCTTCAAGGTGTTGGTTACTACCTTTAAAGCGCTTCATGGCATTGGGCCTGGGTACTTACGGGACCGCCTTCTGCCACCGATAGCCTCCCACTGGCCAGTTCGCTCCCACAGAGAGGGACTCCTCAGGGTGCTGTCAGCCAGGCAATGTTGGCTGGCGACCCCCAGGGGGAGGGCCTTCTCTGTGGCAGCACCTACCCTCTGGAACGACCTGCCCCCGGAGATACGTAGGATACCAGATCTCCGTGCTTTTCGCCGTGCCCTCAAAACTTTTCTATTTCACCAAGCTGGGCTGGCGTAACCGCCCCCCCCCCCTTTAGATATTTTTTAATTGTAAATGGATTTTAGTCGGGAGGTTTTAAATTTTGGGCCAAAACTTGTTTACTTCTTTTAAAATTTAAAATTTTGTATTGGGATGTTTTTTACTCTTGGCTATGCACCGCCCTGAGTCCAGCAGGAGAAGGGCGGTATAAAAATTTAATAAAATAATAAAATAAAATAAATAAAATGGATAACTTCTCTACATTTAGCTCAGAATATAAAACTTCCAGATAACATGCTTAAATAAGACAGTGTTTTTTCCCCTTCTTAATATAAGTGATGGATGCAATTCAAATGGTTGTTGCTAGATAGTAGATAATTAGAAGAAATGCAAAACTACAAAGTTGTTTGTTCATTCAGCTTTGAACATTGCCATTTTGAACATCTGGTGGAGTTTTAAAATGGGATTTTCAGAGAAATTATTGTACTTTTGGTTCCGAGCTGAATTTAAGGTAGTAGAATTTTCTTCACTGCAAAATTTAGTTCTCAACCTTGGCAACCTGAAGATATAAGGACTCCAACTCCCAGAATTCTCCAATCAGCCATGCTGGGTGAGGAATTCTAGGAGGTGAAGTCCTCATGTCTTCAAGTTATCAAAGGTTAGAAACGCTGGTATAAGACATAGATCATTCACAGATTTGAACTATTGTGTTACAGGCTGGCCAACAATGAGAAGCAAGGAATACGATCACATACCGTCTCTGTATCAGGTAGGATTTTTTTTTTATTATTATTATTATTATTATTATTATTATTATTATTATTATTATTATTATTATTATTATTATTATTATTATTATTATTGGTTTTACTCACTTCCTGCCAGCGAACCCTCAAAGAGAGAAAAAAAGACTGGAGGAGCTTTTGTGAGAAACGAATTGGAAGCAAATATTATTGAAAATCCTTTTAACTTGAATTTTGATATTAAAAGCCAGTGTAGGTATTGGATGCCGATTGTTTTCATGTGGATTAATTTCACAATCGAGGTCTGGGAGCTATCCTATAGGAGAAATAGCTGTAAAAAAAAAAATCCAGCTTTAATGTTGTTATGAAAAAAAATATTGTATATCTTGTTATGTAGGGCCTATTGATTGTTGACTGAAAACGATAGAGCGTGAAGTAAGAGTTTAATGCTTCATTTTCTGCTTGTCAATTCTCTTGTTGCTTTGAGTCACAGGATTTAGGATTGTTTCAATATAAATAGTAAGTGAGATCTTCATGAAGTGGAAAGCTGTGTAACATCGATAAATTAACCGCTCGGAAAGAAATTAATAGCTGTTGTTGTATATTGCAGTTCTGCAGAGAGTGCGTGTCAGGTGTAGGAAGTCAGGAAACAGGATAGATTTACTACAAGTTTACTTCATGCTACCTGTCCACAAGAATCTGAACTACTAACGGTCAAGGCAAATTGGTGCCAGATAAGAGTCAACAAACTTCAAGGGGTGGGGGGCAGGGGAGGCTGGACTTGGATCTCTTAAGGGGGTGTAGGGACTCCAGACTGATGATGCATTTGACCCCTCCCTCAGGCTCAGCCTGGTTGCCTCCTACATTACAAGATACTGGACCAGGGCTTAGAACCCTAAGTTAACCACTAACTAGTAATTACAGGTAGGCCTTGACTTATGACCAGAATTTCTGTTGCTAAGCAAGGCAGTTGTTAAGTGAGTCACAGCTGATTTTACGACTTTGTTTGCCATGGTTGTTAAGCAGACTACTGCAATTAAGCAAATCTGGATTCCCCCATTAATGTAGCTTGTTGGAATCCATCTGGGAAAGTCATCTGACACCCCTCCCCCCCCCGCTGCTGCAACCGTCATAAGTACATGACAGTTGCCAATCATCTGAATTGTGATCGTGTGGGGATGCTGCAGTGGTTATAAGTGTGAAGACCGGTCTTAAGTCCTTTTTTCCCCAGTGCCGTTGTACCTTCAGACAGTCACTGAATGGTTGTTGGTTGAGGGCTATCTGTACTTTGTTTGACATCCCTGTGAGTATGTGATAATGATCATACAAGACTTAATTCTACAGAATCCTCCTGAAATTAGGGTTTCAGATGTTACACATGTCAGGATACTCTTTCGAGCATTGTAATTAAAATTCAGGCTGCCGATCACGACTGAGTCCCCATTCAGCTTAAGGTGTTATCATATAAAAGCAAAGCGAAAAAGGAGAAAGGAAGCGACCATCTTCGGGCTCTGTCTAACTGTGCAGTTAATTTTTCTGTCTTTTATTTTTTTTCTTTTTGCCCGTCTTCCTCTTTCATTAGTTTCTCTGGCTTGATTCAGGAAAAAGAGAATAGAAGAATAGAATAGAGCTGGAAGGGACCTTGGCAGGGGTGAAATGTAAAATCTGTTACTACCGGTTCTGTGGACGTGGCTTGGTGGGGGGGTAGTAATGTGACGGGGTGGGCATGGCCAACTTTTTTTTAAACTTTTCAAAGTATTTTTTCTAATGCTTTGAAAAGCCTCTCTGCCGATCAGGAACTCGGCTGGGATTGTCAGAGAGGCTTTTTAAAAAATGCCTCTCTGCCAATCAGGGAACTCAGCTGGGATCGTCAGAGAAGTTTCAAAGCATTTTTTTAACCACCTCTTCGGCCAAGAGGTTGCAGAAAAAAATGCTTTGAAAAGCCTCTGATGATCCCAGCTGAGCCCCGCGATCATCAGAGCCTTTTTTTTTTTTTTACTTTTAAAAGCATTTTTTCATCGGAAGAGGTTGTAGAAAAAATGCTTTTAAAAGTAAAAAAAAAAAAAAAATGACCGTGCAGTTCAGCTGGGCATGGGGGACGGGGGCGCAGGGATTTTTGCTACCGGTTCTCTGAATCACCCGCTGCCATCGCTACTGGATTGGGTGATCCGGTCCGAACCGGGAGCATTTCACCCGTGTACCTTGGAGGTCTGATTTCATTAATCAGATGGAGAGAAGTTGAACTCTGATGCCATCCTGCCCCACATGAACCGAATTTAGCTTTTTTACGGACTCTTTTGTTCAAATGTTATTGGTCATGATTTAGTAGAACGGTTGGAATAGTTTCCCAGTGTACTTTCTGTATGTCTTTCTGTATAAATAGAAAATTCATCCTCCTTGCCTTATTTCTCTAGATCAAAATAATTTGTTCATTATCCTGTTCTGTTAGTATGATCTAGCATCAGTTCGGTCAAGTTTGTGCAAGAGAAGGATGGGGGAATAATTTGGAAGTGAATGAGCCAAGTAATATCAGTTGTCCAGTCCTTGAATTGAGATAGCCTTACTATACTAAGGAGCTTTCTGAGACACTGTTTTCCCAAAAGTAGTTTAAAGTAGTTTAGAGTGAACTTCCTTCCTTCCTTCCTTCCTCCCTCCCTCCCCCTAAGGACCATTACTTTTCAATATCTTCATAAACGACTTAGATGAGGGAATAGAAGGGGAATTTACCAAATTTGCAGATGATACTAAGCTGGCAGGAATAGCTTACACCCTAGAAGATAGGCTCAGGATCCAGATGGATCTTGGCAGACTTGAACCCTGGGCCCTATCTAACAAAATGAAATTCAATGTAGAGAAAAGTAAAGTCTTACACTTAGGCAAGAAAAACCAAAAGTACACATATAAACCGGTTGAAACCAGGTTTAATAGCAGTGACTGTGAGAGGGATCTTGGAGTCCTAGTGGACAACCAGGTAAATATGAGCCAGCAGCGTGTGGCGGCAGCCAAAAAAGCCAATGCGATCCTAAACTGCATTAACAGAGGGATACAATCAAGATCACGTGAGGGACTAATACCACTCTATAAAGCCTTAGTAAGACCACAGCTGCATCCAGTTTTGGTCACCACACTATAAAAAAAATGTTGAGACTTTAGAAAGAGTGCAGAGAAGAGCAACCGAGGTGATGAGGGGACTGAAGGCTAAAACATACAATGAACGGTTGCAGGAACTGGGCATGGCTAGTCTAGTGAAGAGAAGGATCAGGGGAGACAGGATAGCAGGTTTCCAATATTTGAGGGGCTGCCCCAGAGAGGAGGGGGGGTCAAGCAATTTTCCAAAGCACCTGAAGGCCAGGCAAGGAATAATGGATAGAAACTGAATGAGGAGAGATTCAATTTGGAATTAAGGACGAATTTTCTGACAGAACAGTCAAACAATGGTACAGAAGTTGCCTTTGGAAGTTGTGGGAGCTTTATCACTTGAGACTTTCAAGAAGAGATTGGACTGCCATTTGTCAGAAATGGTGTAGGGTCTCCTGTTTAGGCAGGGGGTTGGACTAGATGACCTACAAGGTCCCTTCCAACTCTGTTAATCTGTAATCTAAACCTTCCCCCCATCCCACCCTCTCTCCTTCACTCTTATAACCAATTCTGGGCAGTTCCCAATCAATTAAATATCCTCTATTAAAACTTATGATATATATTGTTTGCATCTTGTTTAGTCTATACACCCATATGAAATTCCACAGTTGGATAAATTGTATGAGCTGTTATAGTTTATATCTTAAAATGTCTTAATCTTGTTGCACTTCAGAAAGGGATGACAGACTTTTACATTTTCAGTAACTCTTCTTGGCTCCCCTGCTTTTCAGAAAGCCAAGCGGAAGTCAAAGCTTCACTCCTGTAACAACGGATAAATACAGATATTATTTAGATAAATATTCGTTAGAACTAACCGACTGCCCTATTAACCTTGTGCTTGCTTGTGTTCACTGCTTGCAGGTGTTCTGACAACTTTTGTTCTTTCTTCCTTTCTATTTTCTGCTTCTTGATAAAGGAGTCAGTCACTGTCAACATAAAGTAAAGCGAGCCAGACACTTTCTCCCTTTTGTCTTGTGTTCACATGAATCACCAGCTAAGGGTATTTAGCCTTGCGCTTTCTTTAGGTTGCCTGATCCGTTCAACAGCTGCGCTTTGCTAACCATGTTAAAATTTGGTTCCCTTGAGGCTACAGTAAAATTGTAAAGTACCAAGAACTTAAAACCTACGTTGCTAAAATTTTGAATCTGCGTGCCATTTGGTTTTGTTTTTTTTTTTCTCCAATTGTTCAGTGAGTCCTAGGAAATATTTCGAATTGTGCAAAGCTGGAACTTTGGTGGTGTTGAAAACCTATGGAATAATTCCTGTGGAGGAAAAAACTCCACATTTTTTTTTACTTAGTAGCCTGCTTGGGCCAATGCATGAACCCCTGGCATGATAAACAACGTTGCGTCTTAGAGCAGCAGCTATACAATATATTGAAGTCCTGATTGTTGTATATCGATCTAAAGGATGTGTAGGCATTAAGTTGGATAATGGGGATTGAGCGTTGGCAACCTTAAGATCTGTGGACTTCAGCATGGCTGGCTGGGGAATTCTGGGAATTGAAGTCCACAGGTCTCCCAGTTGCTGTGATCTAGTCCATTGGCAAACTCAGCCCCACCTGTTGGTACCAATGAAATAAATTCCAGGAAGAAAGCCAAATACAACACAGGGAGTCCTCTACTTACAATGACAGTTGCGCCCAACATTTATTTGCCAAGCGAGACATTTGTTAAGTGGCTTTTGCCCCACTTAATGACCTTCTTGCCACAGTTGTTAAGTGAATCGCTGCAGTTATGATCATAACATGGTTGTTAAGTGAATCTGGCTTCCCCATTGACTTCGCTTGTCAGAAGGTCGCAAAAGGGGGATCGCATGACCCACAGGACGCTTCCACCGTCCTAAATATTGCCAAATGTCTGACTTTTGATTACGTGACTGTGGGGTGCTGCAACAATCATAAATGTGAAAAAAACGGTCATAACTCACTTTTTCAGTGCCATAGTAACTTTGAACGGTCACTAAATGAACTGCTGTAAATCGAGGACTACCTATATTTGATTGTGCCCCACTTGGACACTTTTTCAAAAGGCCCTGAAGTTGAGGTTCTGACAACGGCCCCCGGGGACCCCAGTGTGATACAGAACCCATCAAGTGGGTCCGTCTGATTGTTGTTACAAAATGGATGGAAGTTTATTGATTTCTGTCTTGGGGTCTTTATCTTTGTAAGCTGCCCCGAGACACCGCAAATGAGTTGGGTGGCTGTATAAATGTTCTTTATCAACTAAAGATAAAATAAATAATCGTTTTGTTGAAGTGCAACCTTGGGACAATCCAGAAAAGCCTCAGAAATAAAATGGACAAGTCACATGTCACCAAATACTGATGATTGTTCTCAGTACCAGAGACTGAGTCAGGGAGGGATTTATTTTTCTTGTGTGTCTAATGAAAAAGAAAAATCAATTTTCAGTAAAGTGTCTAGTTTAACAACTTTCAAAATTAATTCAATGCCTTCTACCTTTAATGGCAACTTTTATTTCATTGACGTTTAAAAGAATATCTAAATCGTAGAATTGGATGCCTTGGTTAAGGTTTATCGAACAAATTCATCCTGTTGGACGGGAGGGGAGAGGCTATAATGGAGAGAGAAAAAACAATGGCCTAGTTTTTCTCCCCAAATTGTACTAAAATGAATGTGTTGTCGGCTGCCTGCACGTTCTGATGGGCTGTATCGAAATAAACTATTGGATCCCAATAAATGCCTTAATTGCCACTGCTTTGTCACATTTCCTTGGAACTGGGCATGTATATGACTGTAACAATATGTTTTTTATCCTCTTTGGCTTACTTGTGATTTTAATACTGTATTTTCTGATTTTCTCCCCCCTTTTTTCCTCTGTCCGTTCCCCTCCTGCTCTTTACCTTCTGCTTTCTCTCTCTTTTTTGCATGCTACCCGGATCGACAGATGAAATTAGTGGGGACGGTAATATGTGGTTACATTTCCTTTTAAACAATTTGTGTGTGATGAAAGTACCGCTTGCAACCTCAATAACTCATTTGCCACTTTTGTTGTTTGTAATGAAGGCACATGCCTCGGCCTTATGTTTATTTATTTATATTAGACATATTCAGCTATGCCACAGTCATACAATTCCACAACATGGTGCGTGCTTCCTTGGGGGAAAAAAAAAACGAAGACACGAAGGAAAAGAGATGAAAGGAAGGCAGTTGAAAATGTATAGCTGTATATCCTAGAGCCCTTTCTTCCTTTTTAAATATCTGGTGTAAGTTACATTTTTGCCATCACTTCATAAGCCTGTATGGCTACAGTAGTCCTTGACTTGCGACCACCATTGAGCCCAAAATTTCTGTTGCTAAGCAAGTCAGTTGTTAAGTGAGCTTTGCCCCCATTTTACGACCTTTCTCACCATAGTTGTTAAATGAACCACTGAAGCTGTTAAGCTAGTAACAGGGTTGTTAAGTGAATCTGGTTCCTCCATTGATTTTTTTTTGTCAGAAGGTCGCAAAAGGGGACCACATGATTCCTGGACACTTCAACCGTCATAAATATGAGTCAGTTGCCAAGCATCTGAATTTTGACCTTGTGACCACAGAATTGCTGCAATGGTCATAAATGTGGAAAAATGGTCATAACTCATATTTTTCAGTGCCGTTGCAACTTTGAACGGTCACTAACTTGTGGACTACCTATACTGTTTTACCTCGTGGTAGAGAGAGAGGGGGGGGGGGGAAAGCTATACTATAATATTCAGAGCAGGAGTGTCCAATGTTGTCAATGGCAAAATTTATAGCCTTCAAGTCCCAGAATTCCACAGCCAGCCATGGCTGTGGAATTATGGGAGTTGAAGTCCACATGTCTTAAAATTGCCAAATTTGGACACCCATAATCCAGAATATAAAGAAGAAATTAAATGCCCAACTGTCAGTACGGTTTGGTTCTAGAACATGCCTCTTTCCCTACCCCATTAATAAATAAATATGCCCCTTTTTCTTTCTGAATTAAATCAGCTCTAGTGGATTTGCATGGGTGGCTTCTGAGATTGTCCTGAGCATTTTGGTTCTCTGTTGCCTTTGCTGGTCTGGCTTAAATTGAGAGAAACAGATTAGAGATAGTTCTTGAGTTACGACCCTTTGTTCAGCCACCAGTTCTTGCAGAGTTCAATGAATGGTACTGATACCAGTCTCCAGAGTTTCAACCGTTGCGAGGCTGCAGCAGTCACGTTATCAAAATTTGGCTTGGCTTGGCCGTCTACCTCAGTCAGACCATCTGAAATACTAGCATCGTTTATCCAGAGGTGAAGATGCTTCCTTAACTCTGATTTCCTGTCCCGACCCTGATCGGCCTTAACTCTGCAATTCGTAGTTTTTTAAAGCTTTGGCAATAAAAGTCAAACATGGCCATTGGTCTCAAATTTAACAGCATCTTAGGCTACCAGTTAACAGTGTCCCCCAAGGCAGCGTTTTAGGACCCACACTCTTTCTACTTTACATAAATGACCTTTGCGATCATATTATAAGCAGCTGCGTTCTCTTTGCTGATGACGTAAAACTATTCAACACCACCGACAATACTGTTGCCCTACAAAGCGACCTAGATTATGGTCAAACAATTGGCAACTACAAATCTCAACTAATAATGCTCTGTCTTGGCAACAAAAATCAGAACACCAATTACAAACTGGGTGGATACGACCTTGTAAACGACCTTCACTCTGTCAAGGACCTTGGAGTACTCATCTCAAACGATCTTAAGCGCCAGAGCTCACTGCAATAGCATTGCCAAAAAGGCATTAAGAGTTGTTAACCTAATCTTGCGAAGCTTCTTCTCCAGTAACATTGCACTGCAAACTAGGGCATACAAAACCTTTGCTAGACCAATTCTCGAATACAGCTCGTCTGCCTGGAATCCACACTGTATATCGGACCTTAATACATTGAGCGAGTCCAGAGGTATTTCACGAGAAGAGTCCTCCACTCCTCTGCTTGCAATAGAATACCTTATACCACTAGGCTTTAAGTTCTGGGCTTGGACAATCTAGAACTACGCTGCCTTCGGTCTGACCTAAGCGTAGTACATAAAATTGTCTGCTACAACGTCCTACCTGTCAATGACTACTTCAGCTTCAACCACAACAATACATGAGCACACAATAGATACAAACTCATGGTAAACAGCTCCAAACTCGATTGCAGAAAATACGACGTCAGCAACAGAGTGGTCCATGCCTGGAATGCTCTACCTGACTCTGTGGTTTCTTCCCCAAACCCCCAAAACTTTAACCTTAGACTGTCTACTGTTGACCTCACCCCATTCCTAAGAGGTCTGTAAGGGGCGTGCATAGGAGCACCAGCGTGCCTACCGTCCCTGTCCTAATATTCCTTTTTACTTACTCTTTTCATGTATTCAAATTATGTTTATACTTATATCTGTTATCTCATACATGTTTGACAAACCAAATAAAATAAAATAAACTTCCTTGGTATAAAAAAGTTTTATAGCAGATGCGAAACATTAAAGAAAAGAAATGAAGAGGGTGGGGGAGGTAGATAAATCAGTGGTGCCTCCTTCCCTCCCACTTAGAGCATTAGCATTTTCTTCAAAGTCTGTGAGCTTCTTTTGCATCCCTCAAGTGCTCAACATTGGAACATTTGCAACTTTTGAAGTGTTGATGCCTTGAGCAAAAATATTATATTACGAGCTCCCCCCCCCCTTTCTCCAAGTGGGCTCAGGGTGTCTGGCTTTAGGAACATCTCTTAATCCAGGGGTCTCCAAACTTGGGAACTTTAAGACTTATGGACTTCAACTCCCAGAATTCCCCAGCCAGCCATGCTGTCTTAATCTGACCCATCTTAATCTGTTAAAAATGTCTGCTAAAATGAGTTACACTAATTTTTGTTGATGGTTAAAATTGATTCTGCATTTCCCACGTGTGCTTGTTTTCTCAAAAGTGAACGAGGAAAAAGTGAATAATAAACTCAATTAGGCTGAGAGGGAGGTTTTAAAAAATTCAGTAAACCAAATAATTATGGAACTAGGTAACGTTAATTGTAAACTGGCTAGAAAATTCTTCTTTATAGCAAGTACTGTACAGAGATGTTTAATTAAATTAAGCAAAATTTAAATAATTCAAAACCATTATAGAGACAGAGAGAGATCAATTTTATTTTGCCAGAAAAAAAAATCTTATCATTTAATGATATAATGTTCTTATCTTATTTGAGGATTCGCTTGTCAAATACGAAATACAGGTAGTCCTCAACTTATGACCACAATTGAACTCAAAATTGCTGTGGCTAAGTGAGCCATTTGTTAAGTGAATTTTGCCCCATTTTACGACTTTTCTTGCCATATTTGTTAAGTTCATCAGTGGAGTTCTTCAGTTACTAATACAGGGTTCTTAAATGAATTTGACTTCTTTGTTGACTTGGCTTGTCAGAAGGTCCCAAAAGGGAATCACATGACCCTGGGACACGGCAACCGTCAAAAATATGAATCAAGTTGCCAAGTGTCTGAATTTTGATCACGTGACCCTGGAGATGCTGCAGCGATTGTGAGAGTAAAAAAACTGTCATCGTGCGAAAGGTCACTAAACAAGCTGTTGTAAGTTGAAGACTACCAGTTTAGCCTTCAGTGCCTGGGCCATGAAGTCCTGGATCCTCTTCAAGGACAATGTCACATGAACCACATCACAATAGTCTATATGGGAGGTGACTAAGGCATGGGTGACTTCCTGGTCCAGGAAAGGTTGTAACTATCAGGTGGAACTGCAGGAGTCCTCCTCTAAATCAGTTCCCAGTTCAAGTATAGCAGTTTCTTGTACTTTTTCCTTGGAATTCTGCCCTTTCTTTTTTTCTAACTTTTTAAATGATCTAGGTGAGGATGGCTTGAGGAAATCTTACAAGTGACCAAAATCCTGTTCCTGAGAGGAAGGGATTGTTTAAACTCAAGTGCTATCAGATGACAGGGAGGATAGATATTTTGGGTTTGAGCTAGCAATTCAGAGCAGAAGCGATAGTGCAGTTTTGGGTGTTTATGAATGTTAAGCATATACGGTACATTTAAGATTTCTAGCCGGAATGACAGTTATACACATAAAACTAAGCTCTTTGCATAATAAAAGCTAAATCTTGATGAAAATATTGAGGATGGAGTAAGGATAAAATTGAACAATAATATTAAAATAATTAGAATTTGTTAAGAACAGACTTGTAATACATAGATTAACAGAGTTGGAAGGGACCTTGTAGGTCATCTACTGCAGGGGTCTCCAACCTTGGCAACTTTAAGACTTGTGGACTTCCACTCCCACAGTTCCTCAGCCATTTACTCTGGGAGTTGAAGTCCACAAGTCTTAAAGTTGCCAAGGTTGGAGACCCCGATCTAGTTCAACCGCCCTGCCCAAGCAGGAGACCCTACACCATTTCTGGCAGATGGCAGTCCAATCTCTTCTTGAAAGCCTCCAGTGATGAAGCTCCCACAACTTCCGAAGGCAACTTCTGTTCCACTGGTTGATTGTTTTCACTGTCAGCAAATTTCTCCTTATTTCTAGGTTGAATCTCTCCTTGATCAATTTCCATTCATTATTCCTTGTCTGGCCTTTAAAGATGATCCTTTAAACGACTATATTGGTTAAATTTATATAACTGCTCATGACTCTCGGTGGCCAACAGTACTTAACAACGGAATAAAGCAATGTAACATTTTAAATAGCATAAATAGCAGCCAAGAAATACAACCGACAGCAGCAATTAATAATCCTTCATAACAGTTAATGGAATCAAGGAATGGGCTCGCCTGCACCATCAGGCCTCCATGCTCCCAACACAAATCTAAGTCTTCAAGGCCTTAAGAAAGACCAGCAGCGTCTCATCTCTTTCGTATAAAGAAGTCATAGAGAGAGAGAAAAAAGAGAATATCACAGACGTTGCTATTTTGGGTGCAAATATTCACAGTGCAGCTGTGTATTGAGTTCTGCCTTGTTTGTCTACGCTGGGCCGCTCTACCCTTGCAAACTCTCTCATCCGTTGGCTTTATTGTGAATTTTCTTAACGGGGAATTTGCGTTGACGATTCAGACAGGATTACTCATGTTTTGACTGCTGGGTCTAAATAGGGGGACTGTCTCCTGATAATAAAGATGCCGTTCAGTTTCTCTCTCTAGTCCCTGAAAAACAAACTTGGTTATGTAATGTAAGGTGGTAATGAGGCCATCTTCATGTCCCTGAGTTAACCTTGTCTGGAGAGAAGATTTTAATCACGGTGGCAGATGGAGATTTATATCGGTGAAAAGGTTGCAGGTTTTTGGATTTGGACAGAAAAGCAGTCTCTGTGTGTATGTGTACACACACACTCTCTCTCACACACAAGTCTTTTTGCTTTGTTTTGCAATACGGTCATTTCCTTCAGATTCTCCCATTCTTTTCATTTCAGAAACCGATGACTATGCAGAGATCATAGATGAAGAAGATACGTACACCATGCCTTCAAGTAAGCCATCCTTTTCACTCTGGACACCTGATAGACTCGATAAACATAGTTGTAGCTCTATTTAATCAAGGATATTTGAGATGCATCCTTGTGGGCCTAGAAATTGGAAAATAAAAGGTTTTAAGTGTCATTTGAAGAATTGACATACCTCCACTGGGATTATTATTATTGTTTTTGAAATAGTAGATGTAGAAGCACAGACTCATGTAAGCAACTGAGAGAGAGCAATTTTCGATTGATGGCCAGGTGGGAAACTGCGAGTAAGTCCAGGCACTGTGCTGTGTCTTACTCAGAAGAATAAACCCCTTTTAGCTTTAGGATTATCTGTGCTTCTCTCCAGGTTCTTATACTTCTGTGCATTAAGGAAAGGAAGGAGGCAGGAAACTCCCACTTTCATCCTCAAAGTTTCCCTACATCTAGTAGTTAAGGCACCAGCCTAGAACGTGGGAGACCGTGAATTCAAGTCCCGCTTTAGCCATGAAAGCCATCTCAGTGATTTTGGTGCTGATCCACCTGACAAAAGCTTGTTGCTGTGGGAAAAATAGGAGGAGGAAGATGCGTTGGATACGTTTGCTGCCTTGGGTTGTTGGTAAAAATAATAAAGGTGGGATACGTATAAATAAATAAATGGCAATAAGAACAAAATCCAATTTCCAAAGTGCAGGTATAATGGAAAATCTCAGCTTGCTCTAAAGCAGGTGTGTCAAACACAAGGCCCGTGGGCCAGAGCCAGCCCGTGATGTGGTCGGATCTGGCACGCAGGGCTGTCCTGGAAAATGTAGGGGGCGGCCTATATAGCTTCGGCCCGGTCTACCCAGTGCGAAGAGGAAACATGCCAGGAATTTAGGGAGTGCCGTCAAGCTGGCCACTCCCACCCAGTTGACCACACCCATCCAGTTGGCCATGCCTGGAACCCAGCACCGCTCCTAGGGCAGTGATGGTGAACCTTTTTTTCCTCGGGTGCCGAAAGCATGCGTGTGAAAGCACACACATGCACACAATAGTGGGTGCATATGTGCCCACACCCATAATTCAATGTTCCCCCTGCGCACAACCCCCCGCGCATGCGCACACGACCCCCCCCGTGCCCCGTTTTGAGCCTAGCAGGCCTCCCTGAAGCCTCCAGAGGCCGGAAACGGCCCATTTCCAGACTTCTGGTAGGCCCAGTAGGCCTGTTTTTTGCCCTCCCCAGGCTCCAGAGGCTTTCCTGGAGCCTGGGGTGGGTGAAAATGTCCTCCCCTACTCCCCACGGAGGCCCACTAGAGGCCGGAAATGCCCTCCCAGAGCTTGCGTGCGAGCCCTGTACTTACCTGCCATCCAAAATGGGCCACATGGAGACTCCTGGGAGAGGAGGGGTGGCATGGGCACGGCTCTGGGTGCCACTGGTTCACCATCACGGTCCTAGTGGTTATGCAGACACATCCATTTGATTTTCTTGGCAACAAGATGGATGTGTTTTGTTATGGCCCTTTTTTTGGATATGTTTGGACAGCCTGGTCTTGCCCGCAGCCTCAGTATCCCATTGAGATCTTCTTCCAAGTGATAATCATATCGGCCTGGGCTTAGCACTTGAGATTAACCAGGGATAATAAATTATTTTTTAAAAAGAGTATTCTTTCAGGGGAGAGGGAATGAATGACTTTTTAAAAATTGTTAGCCATTGTTAATGAAAAACATAGCTCATAATAGTCAGTATGTAAATGGATAAATGTAACCACCTCATCCTAAATTGTGTTATAATATACAAAGTAAAGTTGGATGGCATCTGTGCCTCTACAGTGTTTTGAAGATGATGTCATAAATGTAGATCATGTATTTTGGGGTATCTGCAGAAATTTCAAATGCAATGTCTGTGTGTGGGATTTTGAATACTGGAAAAAAAATTTTTTTCCAAATGTAATTTGCATTTTAAGAAGCATTTTCTAAGCCGGTGTTTGATTTTTCTCTTAATTGCACTGCAGAAAGCTATGGAATAGATGAAGGTAACAGGAGATCCTTTAATTATCTATCTGTTTACAATTTTGGAGATACCTTAAAAAAAAAAAAGGAACGATTGACTTTCTATTAATAAAGTGCTGGCTCAATTGTGTATTTTTAAGCCAACACGTTTGATAATTATGAGATTATAAAGAAAAAAAACTGCTTTGTTCAAATAAAAATGGATATATAAACTACAGAAGATTTTATGCCTATTCTTACTTTTTTTTTTTAACTCATCATAATAAATCATTTCCACTTCTCCCTTTGGAAACAAAAAAGCATGTTTCCCACTATTTTATTTGAAATTCGGAAATAAAAATAGACAATTCAGTTGGCAATGAATAATGCCTAATGATTTTAGGAATAAGCAGTTTACTAAAGAAAAAATATAATAAAATATGTATGAAATGTCAGCAGAATACATTGCATAGGTATTTAGGGTAGGTCTTTTTCAGGCTTATTAAAACTGTTCTTGGCCTGTTTCCTGATTAACAGGAAACGTAATATTTTGTATTTTTACTTGGCTGTAAATTTCACTCTAGAGTGGGGTTTATTTCCAGGAATGTATGCATAGGATTAAAACCACAAGCCCCTAAAATATCATGTAATGGAGACCTCTTAAATATGCCATTAGCAGGAGCTAATCAAAATAACCTACCCTTTTTGCATTTCTTTCCATGTGAACCATTGGTCATAATTCAGTTAAGATGCTTTAATTACATTGCTTGCATTAATGTAACTAAACACACTGGAACTAATTCAGAACTAGACGTCTCATATATCTTTTCTAGGATTTCCGTTTGAATGAGTGTTTAAGAGGATTCCACTATAGAGAATGGTACTTATATGGCTTGCTTGTGGGGCAAATATTGGTCTATTTTTCATGTGGGTAATCATTTTAAGCGACCTTTGATGGTGTTTTTGTCTTTTGTGGGGTCTTTCATGGGGAAGCTATTTCATCATTGGATTTAAATTTAAATGGATTGTATTTTAATAGCCAGGGATTATGAGATTCAAAGAGAGCGGATTGAACTGGGACGCTGCATCGGTGAAGGGCAGTTTGGCGATGTCCACCAAGGAGTTTATGTCACTCCAGTAGGTATTCGTAACGTTTTCATGCTTTTTTCGTAAGTAGAATTCGCTTCCTTCCAATTGTGTGAGATTATCCACTATACATTCTTACGTTCTAGTGAAAGTGCAAATATGTTGAGTTTTGAACTTTGTTCTCTTATGCGGTAATGGAAAACTTCTTAACCCAATGCATAGTGTCTCCACCAACCTTTTATCTTTATTGAATAAAATTCCTTAAATTACACATCCTCACACATTCATATTTATCAAACTATAATACTGGCCAGGTGATGTAAGTAGTGTTGGAAAAGACAGAGTTCTTTATAACCGCAGTTGTGTGTATGAATGGTTGAATTTTGTTTCGTTCTCGCAAACCTTCATATATACAGTATGCTCACTTATTTTTTTCCTGTGGGGTTCTTGATGCTCTCTCAGCTTGGTTGCCAGCATTTCATTACCAAACCCCATTCCCTTCTAGCGCTGATGACGTTACCCATTTGGGTCATGAAACGTCTGCAAGAACACCACCTCAGAGAGCATCAAGGACCCCACAGTTTAACCCTGAACTACTAATATTCTCTTTTGATGGAATTTTCTTCATGTTCGTTGGCTGTTTGTTTATTTTATTTTATTTTATTTTATTTTATTTTATTTTATTTTATTTTATTTTATTTTATTTTATTTTATTTTATTTTATTTTATTTTATTTTATTTTATTTTATTTTATTTTATTTTATTTTATTTTATTTTTTTATTTTATTTTATTTCTATACCGCCCTTCTCCTGAAGGTCTCAGGGCGGTGTACAGCCTGATTAAAAGCACAAAGACAGACAAAATTTAAAAATAATTAAAATTATTAAATAGTTGGCTCAATTATAAAATCCCCAAATTTAATATCCCATATTTAAAACCAATTAAAATCTTTACATTGATAGCCCGGCCTGGTGGAACAACAAGGTTTTGAGGGCACAGCAAAATACACGGAGATCGGAGATCTTACGCATTTCCAGGGACAGTTCATTCCAAAGGGCAGGGGCTCCCACAGAGAAGGCCCTCCCCCTGGGTGTCGCCAGCCGACATAATTTGGCCGATGGCACCTTGAGGAGACCCTCTCTGTGGGAGCGGACTGGCCGGTGGGAGGCTATTGGTGGCAGAAGACAGTCTTGAAGGTACCCAGGTACCCAGGTCCAATGCCATGGAGCGCTTTAAAGGTGGTAATCAACTTTTGGTTTACTGTGACTGAGTTACGTAAGACTGGTTGCTTAATGTCTATGGAAAAAGAATCTTTTTTGAAAAAGCATCTTTCGGACAATTGGTTGCTTGGAAACTATTTTCATTCCTTGTTGCCTTGTCATCTCATCTTGATTGGTGTCAGCCAATTTCAGCTGGCTGCTCTCATGCAAATACGTCAGATTAAGGCTAAATCATTTCCTCACTTGACCCTGAAGCTCATTGTGCCATTCCGTGTACCTAAGCTCTTTCACAAAAGAAAAAAAACCAGGATAATGCTAAGAAGGAGCAGTGTAGTGTGTAGGCGAACTCCAGTTCCTGGACTTTAGATACACACTGGAATTAAAGATATTTGGGAATAAGGGGAAATCTTTTTGGTGTTAGTTTTCCAAAAAATGTACGTATTGGAAGAAACATGTACCAAGTCTTTGGTGGAGACTTGTAAGGCAAAGTCACAAACTGTTGGTTTAAGTGGAATAATAAAAACTTAAGATGGGAGATTAACTCATCATCTCCCTGATAATATCAAAGCCTAAATGCTCCGATAAACATGCCCAGCTGTTACACGCAGTTGTTAAATCGTGACATGGTGGGGATGTGTGTGGAGGAGATGCTGTCCAAGGAGTAGGGAAGTCTCATTTGGCCTGAGGGTCTAATTAGCTGTTGGTAATGTGTGAACGTTTTAAAATCAGAGAACCGCTGCCTACCAGCAGCTTCTGATTTAAGCCTGCTGTGGGATACATTTGAACTTTTCAGCAGGAGCTTCAGTTTCCAGTTCCTTTGCAGAGACGCATGAATGCGCCGAGAGAAATTTGTTTGTCTTCTCATATTTAGCAATTAGGTTTTAATTAGCTTCCTTTGATCGGTTGAAACCTTGAAGCTTTCAACCCAAAAAAGTTATTTATGAAACTCTTGACACTTGAAACTGGGGTCTTCGAAGAAACATAAATACTGTACATTTGAGTGTAGGGCTGTAAAAATATTTGGCTTAGAGGACGAACAATAAGATTAGATTTAGACGTAGAATAACTTTATTGTCACTTTGAATGTACACTGATCGGCATAGATTAAAATGAAATTTCGTTGCATACAGCTCTCAAAAGATGTTCATTTAACTTTGCATTTGCACATGGTTTCTGCAATTTTAGAAGCGATAAGGGATTATTTGTGTTTCATTAAATCCTGCAAATATCTTCGTGTCACAGGCAATCTACTTTTCTCTTTTAAAAGAATGGTGTTATATGATGCTGGGTATGCAGCTCAACTAAACAAGTTGCTCATGGGCAGATTGAAATTACCAGAAAAAATAGTTGGTGTGCAATGCACAATTGATCACTGCAACTTTTTGGTATGTTTTCTGTGTAGTCTGAGACAAATCTGGCTAATTTAAGCTGAGGTTGAACACAGTGTTAATGGAATAATAATGAGAACTCTATTCCTTCTTATATAACAAAAAGACAAAGTTAAGTTCTAATCAAACTCAAGCTTACTCTTAGAAACCTGAAATTGGCCAATGCCATTTTAAGATTAATGTCTTTTTATACTTTTGAAGAAATGAGTGCTAGCATTATGCACATAGCCTTTGAAGAAACATTTAGATATATCTAATATAAAACAGAAACAAAATGTTTTTAAAAACCCTTCCACAATATTAAATTAAAATTAAACATTAATAGTTTGGTCAGGTTTGTTTATTTTAGTATTTACAGAATTTCAGATTACTTTGTTATAAGCATTAATTAAGAGAAGAAACCAGGGGTTAAATCTAAAATTTTTCCCTACAGGTTCTGTGGGCGTGGCTTGGTGGGGGGGAATGTCCTGTGACTGAGTGGGCGTGGCCAACTTGATGTCACTCACAGCCATGCCCACTCAGTCACAAGACCCCCTTCCACCAAGCCACGCCCACAGAACCCGGTAGGAAAACTTTTTAAATTTCTTTCTCCCGCGGCTCCGCCCACCCGCCCCATTCCCCGGATTCCTACTGCTCACCTTTCTCCTGCAGCTGGCTGTCAGGGAAGGCAAGTGCCCGAAAGGTACTGGAGTCGCTCACTCTCCTTCTTGAATGAGCCACTCTGGTCCATGTGCCAGCTGTGCAAGCGCACATCGTTTATTTAATTCAGCGGCAGGTTGGATGTCATTCAAGAAGGAGAGTGAGCGACTCCGGTACCTTTCGGGCGCTTGCCTTCCCTGACAGCCAGCCGCGGGAGAAAGGTGAGCAGTAGGAGTCCGGGAATGGTGCATTCCCCGAGTCCGGGGAATGGGGCGGGTGGGCGGAGCCTCCAGCTGTCATTGCTACCGGTTCTCCGAACCACTGGCCATCATCGCTACCTACTCGCCCGAGCCGGTCCGAACCGGGAGCATTTCACCCCTGGAAGAAACCATTCCCAACCCATTCCTACCTTTCATATATAAACTGGCAGCCCTTTTTCATATACAGTTACATAGTTCATGAGAAAATGCTAACTGTAGAAAACTGCCACCTTTTCTTTGCAAAGTCTATGAAACACTGTTTTTTTTTTAAAAAAAAAACCAACTTCGTAATCAATGTCTTTATCTGTGTGATTCCTTTCATTTGTATAACGTGGGTTTTTCTGTCTTGTAGGAAAACCCTGCCATGGCAGTTGCAATCAAAACGTGTAAAAACTGTACCTCGGACAGCATAAGAGAGAAATTCTTGCAAGAAGCCTGTAAGTTATAAAAAAATGTTCTTTTTTCCCCCCAAGCTTTGGTAGATTTAGGGTGAACGTGCGAGGAGTTCTTTGTGCAAAGGCTGGAAACAAACACCACGACTTAGCTGAAAACTGTACACTGCATCGTAGCACCCGCCATCCCCAACCATTGGCTCTTGCCCTCTTAAGCAAAGTTCTCAGAGTGGCATCTAGTCCTCGTTTCCCCCTCCAGAAGTGCTTGTACTTAGAGGGGATTATGCGCTGCCTCGGTGGGGGTTTCTCCTTTTATAAACACAGCTGCAGAATAAAGCTTCTGCAAAGCTCCCAGCTCTTTTTCACAAGCACTGTGACTACTGAGTTGCAAAGCCAAGCTGGCTTCAGGCAGGGATCAAACCAAGGTGGACTGTTTCCTGTGGCTTATGGTCTTGGCAGTTGACCGTTGGCTCGCTTGCCTGCTGTTTGTCCTGGCCCAAATTTTGCTCCCCCACTTCCACGGCTGCTTGTATCTCTTCCTCTTCTCCCACTTACCCATACGCACTCTGGCTTGATCTTCCTTTTTCCAGGCACGGGTGAAGTAAGGTGTGCTAACCAGGCTGCCTATGGATGTTGGCATGTGTTTGAAAAAGCCAGGATGTGGCTCACCTGGCCACTGGGGGCGCTGTTACACCAGTCCAATAGCTGGGGAATTTGGGGAGTTGAAGTCCAATCATCATAGAGTTGCAGAGTTTGAGCAACAGTGCATTAGAGCAGGGGTCACCAACCTTGGCAACTTTAAGCCTGGTGGACTTCAACTCCCAGAATTCCCCAGCCAGCAAAGCAAAGCTGGCTGTGGAATTCTGGGGGTTGAAGTCCGCCAGGCTTAAAGTTGCCAAGGATGGAGACCCCTGCACTAGAGATTATTCTGTTCCATCAAGCTTTGGGAGGTTGTGTGGATGCACAGGGTTGTCCTCATTAGATTTTATAGACCTTCATTATAAATAAGAGTTTATAATAAAATATACATATTTTTGGATTTATTTGGATGGCTTTTGCTGAGATGCTTTTGTTAGGGTTTTGCATTTATCCTTTTTTTCCCTTTTTGCTAGTGTGATCTCCCCAGAGAATGGGAAGATAAACACATGAGTGCCTAAAATTAAGCAAACAGTCAGACAGGTTTGCATTTCTGTCCTTGGATAAAAAGTCTCTCAGTTGAAAAATACGGGCTGAGATTCGATTCATAAATCCAGATTTGTAATACTCTGTCCAAACTGAAGAACGACGCACGTTGTTTAGAACGGGGATCAAATCACGAGCAGCCAAGATAAATCTGCTACTCTAATAATGCATGTTTTTTTTTTAGAATGTTTGGCTACGGAGTTGCTATCTCTTCCACAGCACAAGCAAACCAATTTCCATTTCATTTGGTGCGAGCTTTTTAACTCCTGTGCTCTTGAGACAGATAATAAAGCAATTATACTCCTCGTCAATAAGGCTTGATGCCAGCCAAAGAAGTAAATGAGATTTTCTTGTGGACATCATATTCATGTCAGGGTTGTACTCCATCACAACTCAGTGCATCTGTCTGAGTAGTGTTCCATTTGTCTTCTTTCTGCTCTAATGAAGAAATGCCCAAATGAAGCGGAGACATTGTGAATCAATAAGATTTTTTTTTTTAATAAGGCGGGTTGGAAGCTTTGAACCATAGTTAGTGATAATTGTCGCCAATTTATATTTTGCAAGCCATCTGTTCTTGAACTGAATCAATTTAGGTGGATCGAAAGATATTAAATTGTTGTCACACTTTAGTGGCTCCCTCAGAAGGAAAATTCTCGGCCTTTACCTTTTCAGCATGGTTGTGAAATCAAAAGTTTGTGTTATGCTTCTGCACCTCTCTTCCAGTGTCTACCTCTAACCCGTTTTAGTGTTATTTTTGTGCTTCGGATACTGAAATCGTGGCTAAATATGCTTTCGTTTCAAGAGCTGGTGTAAAAGTAATCATGATTAGCATTAGTATATCTGCAAATATAGTAGATATCACATCACAGTAGATATTGGAAATGGAAGAGAAATTAAAATAGATAGCTGAGCTGCAAAACAGACAGTACATGGAACGGTGAGAAGGTTCAGCCACGTAGCCCATTTCCCAGAAAGAATGGTAGTTTACTCTGAAAACAAAATGATTTCCTTCCTAGGAGCCTGAGTGGCGTAGGAGGTTAATGCCTCCTACTAAGGCAGCATTTAACATCCAGCTGCCTGCAATTACTGCGAGTTCAATTCTCACCAGGCTCAAGGTTGACTCAGCCTTCCATCCTTTCTAAGGTGGGTAAAATGAGGACCCAGTTTGTTGGGGCAATAAGTTGACTTTGTATAAATATACAAAAGTATGAAGGCTATTGCTTAACGCATTGTAAGCTGCCCTGAGTCTCCGGAGAAGGGCGGCATATAAAAATAAATAAATAAAAATAAAATAAATAAATAAATAAATAAACCCTTTACAGAGAGTCCTCAGTTTATGGCCAGTCAGTTAGAAACTGTTTGAAATTATGACCGATCTGCTGTCACCCAGGACACATTAGCAGCTGCTTGTACCTTCCTGTGCTCCTTTGATAGTATTTTACATTAGTTTTACTAAAAATTGACATTTCTGCTTTTCGGCAGCAAACCGCGCCCGTAGTAAGCCATCGATTCACTTAATGACCACCACCAAAAAAAAATCAGGTTGTTCATGTGACCGACCCACTTTACGCCTGTCATAAAACCATAGGGCTGGAAGGGATCTCAGAGGTCTTCTAGTCCAAACCTGCTCAAGCAGGAGACTCATATACCATCCCAGTTAAATGGTTCTCCAGTCACAACTTAACAAGTTGATTAACGGTCGTAAATCGAGGACTGTCTGTAGGTGGGAAACGTGTTTGAGGAAGCATTTCTAGCTAACCTAAGTTAGAGCTCTTGGGGGCACAATGTTTAGAATACAATATTGCAGGCTAACTCGACCCACAGCCAGGAGTTTGGCCATGGCTGGTTCAGCCTTCCATCCTTCAGAGGTCGGTAAAATGAGGATCCAGATTGTTGGGGGCAGTGGTGAAATCCAAATTTTTTTACTACCGGTTTTGTGGGCGTGGCTTGGTGGGCATGGTGTGGCCTGGTGGGCATGGCTTGGTGGGCGTGGCTTGGTGGGCGTGGCAGGGGAAGGATACTGCAAAATCCCCATTCCGTCCCCACTCCTGGGGGAAGAATACTGCAAAATCTCCATTCCCACCCCACTCTGGGGCCAGCCAGAGGTGGCGTTTGCTGGTTCTCCGAACTACTCAAAATTTCCGCTACCGGTTCTCCAGAACCTGTCAGAACCTGCTGGATATCACCCCTGGTTGGGGGCAATAGGCTGACTCTGTAAACTGCTCTGAGAAGGCTGTGAAGCACTGTGAAGCGGTATATAAATCTAAGTGCTAGTGCCAGTGCTATGGATGAAGAGAGCTTGACTTCCTCAGTCCTGGACAGTCTCTGTGTGATCTAAGACAGGGGTCTCCAACCTCGGCAACTTTAAGACTTGTGGACTTCAATTCCCAGAGTTCTGGGAGTTGAAGTCCACAAGTCTTAAAGTTGCAAAGGTTGGAGACCCTTGATCTACCCTGTTTCCCTCAAAATAAGACATCCCCTGATAATAAACCCAATCTGGCTTTTGAGCGCATGGCAATAAGGCCAAGCACTTATTTCAGGGTTCAGAAAAATATAAGACAGAGTCTTATTTTCGGGGAAACACGGTAAGAGAAAGGGTGTCATTCAATCAAGCCATCAAATGTTGGCTCCTCAATCACTGTTTTTAATAGCAGAGGAGCCCCGGCCTCAATTCTGTGAAGTGGCATGTAAGTCTTAAGTGCTAGTGCAGTGTTTCTCAACCTTGGAAGCTTGAAGATGGGTGGACTTCAACTCCCAGAATCCCCCAGCCAGCGCTGCTGGCTGGGGGATTCTGGGAGTTGAAGTCCACCCATCTTCAAGCTACCAAGGTTGAGAAACACTGTGCTAGTGCTAGTAAGTTTAGAATCTTGTTTTTCAACCCCTTGCTACAAAAAGAACCCTTTCCCCCCTGTTTTCAGATTGCCCGTCACCCAGCATGCCTCTGTTTAACGAGAACTTTTGCTTTCCCCATTGCAGTAACGATGCGTCAGTTTGATCACCCACACATTGTGAAGCTGATTGGCGTCATTACGGAAAATCCCGTCTGGATCATTATGGAGCTCTGTACCCAGGGAGAGGTGAGAAGAATCCCTCAAGATGCGTCCGTCCTCGGGGGTTCGATAAAGACTTTGGGGGACGTGGAAGGATTGTGTGGACGTCTTTCTTGAAAGGAAGAAAGAGTCATCAGCCTTTGGCAATGGAAGAATCGTAGTTTCGAATTGAGCCCTGGGGGGTGGGAGAAGAGAATTGTGGAATTGGAAGAGGAGAGCCTTGGTAGTACAGGGGTTTAAGGCACCCTGTTATTAAGCTTATTAAGACCAGCTGCCTGCAATTACTGCAGGGTTCGAATCTCGCCAAGGCTCAAGGTTGACTCAGCCTTCCATCCTTTCTAAGGTAGGTGAAATGAGGACCCAGTTTTGGGGGCAATAAGCTGACTTTGTATAAAATATACAAAAGTATGAAAGCTATTGCTTAACGCACTGTAAGTCACCCTGAGTCTCCGGAGAAGGGTGGCATATAAATCAAATTAAAAAAAAAAAAAAAACCAAAAAAAACCTGTTCTTCTCAGTGTGGAATTGAGTGAGAGCTCTCTGCTTTTCCACTGGGAAGAAGAGAGCGGAAAAGGATCGTAAATAAAAATCTTCGTGCACCGTACATGTAGTCCTTGACTTACAATAGTGGCCATTCTAAGTGACAGCAGCACTGAAAAACGTGACCTATGACCATTTTTCACACTTACGACCGTTGCAGCATCCTAAAGGAGTCATAATTGGCCACCCCTGGTTTAGAGTATGACGGTCCGAGCTTTTGTAAAACATGTACGTTTTGATTGGAAGGAAAGTCATTTAATTAACCCAAGCCGGGCTGAGTTAAAAATCTTTTAATTGGGGAATTTTATGGGTAAGGGGTTTTAAATTGGGGAAGCCAAAGATAAATTTAATTTCGTTTAAATGTATTTTAAATATTTGTATTGTGTGTTATTAATTTTGGCTGTTCACCGCCCTGAGTCCTTCGGGAGAGGGGGCGGTATAAAAATTTAAAAAATAAAAATAAATAAAATAAATAATAATTCTAAAGATCAACAGCCCAATTTGAATATTGTCATCGCTTTCCTTTTAATAGTTGAGCAACCCAACGATTGAGGCCAGAGTGATGGCCACTGCCAGGACTGCTTGCAGAAGCCCAGTGACTCTTTAGAAATCACAGTTTCTCTGCAACAGCCCAGTGAGAATTGAGCATGCTCAGTAGCCATGAAAAGGAAGACAGTGGAATGGAGAAGAGAGAGAGAGAGAGACGAGGCAGTTGGGATTCTTTACGCTGCAACATGTTGAATCGAGATCCTTTATTTTATTTATTTATTTATTTATTAGTTTGTCAAACATGTACAAGATAGCAGGTATGAATATGAACATGGACATGAACGAAGGAAATGAATACAATAAACAGGGGCAGTAGGACAGAGACGGTAGGCAAGCTGGTGCGCTTATGCACGCCTCCTTTACGGACCCCTTAGGAACGGAGTGAGGTCCATGGTAGACAGTTTGAGGTTGAAGCTGTGAGCGTTTGAGGCTGTAACAACGGAGTCAGATAGTGCATTCCAGGCGTTGACCACTCTGTTGCTGAAGTCGTATTTTCTGGAATCGAGTTTGGAGCGGTCTACCTTGAGTATGTATCGATCGTTTGCCCTTGTATTATTGTGGTTGAAGCTGAAGAAGTCATTGACAGGCAAGACGTTGTAGCAGGCAATTTTTTTTTTTTTAATTTGATTTATATGCCGCCCTTCTCCGGAGACTCAGGGCGGCTTACAATGCTCTAAGCAATAGCCTTCATCCTTTTGTATATTTGTATACAAAGTCAGTTTATTGCCCCCACAAACTGGGTCCTCATTTCACCTACCTTAGAAAGGATGGAAGGCTGAGTCAACCTTGAGCCTGGTGAGATTCGAACCTGCAGTAATTGCAGGCAGCTGGTCTTAATAACAGGGTGCTTTAAACCACTGTACTACCAAGGCTCCTTGTGTACTATGTACACAAGTTACTAATTACTATACTAATTTTGTGTACTATGCTTAGATCGGAGTGCAGGCGGCGCAGTTCCAGATTGTCCAAGCCCAAAATTTCAAGCCTTTGCGCTGCAACATTCTGCTGCTGGATTCCTTTTCGCTTAGTCTGACTTTCCCCTCTCTCTCCTTTATCCTGTAGCTGAGATCGTTTCTGCAAGTCAGAAAATACAGCTTGGATCTGGCGTCCTTGATACTTTATGCTTACCAACTTAGCACAGCACTGGCCTACTTAGAGAGCAAACGGTTTGTACATAGGTAAGATCATCACCTCCCTGCAAAATACTATCCTCTAAAAATTGTATACATCGCTGCCTGGTTTAACAGCCACGTTGGGTTCGGTTTTCTTATCCCGAACTCCCTTTTCCATTATTCCACGTGTTGATAAAATTTGCATAGCTGCCCATCTCACCAAAAGCGATTTCCTTTATGTTGATTTAATGAACAAGGGAGAGCAGTAATTTTAACATCTTAGAATCCACTTATTTTCATCCTTGATTTGTCAGTCTCTTTGTGAGCATTAACTGTTCCGAATCCAGCAGCATGTGAGAGACTCAGCAAAGGGTGACATCTGCTGGGCAGCCTCTTCCAGTGTTTGTTAAAATAGTAGCAGCAATTTCCAATTTCCATTTTGAAATCACTTGCCACCTCCAAAGCATGAGATACAGTGGTGGGTTGCTACCGGTTTGCCCCAGTTTGGGCGAACTGGTAGTAGTGGCGGCAGGAGGCTCCGCCCATCCGCCCGGATGTCCTCAAATGCGCTCTGTGCATGCGCAGAAACTTCTGCACATGTGCAGAAGTGATACGTGCGCAAGCGAATCAGTAGCAAAGGTAAGTGAAACCCACCACTGATGAGATAGCAATAAGAGTTTCCCTGAAAACTGTTTAACCAGTGAATGGACTGCTAACATTTTCATGGTAATTAAAATGGAAAGCAATCGGAGGAATACTTGACATCTTTAAGAGTAAGGAAAATACTCTATTAAACATGGAGGTCAAACACACAGTATAAAACTTGGAGTTCATGCATACTCGTAAAAGTTTCAAGGTGGTTTTGGATGCAGTATCTTCTAATCCTTGCAATGTCCTTGTACAGTAAGGTAAAGGTAAAGGTTTCCCTCGCATGTATGTGCTCGTTGTTCCCGACTCTAGGGGTCGGTGATCATCTCTGTTTCAAAGCTGAAGAGCCAGTGCTCTCAAAAGACGTCTCCATGGTCATGTGGCCGGCATGACTCAACGCCAAAGGCGCACGGAACGCTGTTGCCTTCCCAACAAAGGTGGATCCTATTTTTCTACTTGCATTTTTTACGTGCTTTCGAACTGCTAGGTTGGCAGAAGCTGAGGCAAGTAACGGGAACTCACCCCGTTACGCGGCGCTAGGGATTCAAACCGCTGAACTGCCGACCTTTCGATCGACAAGCTCAGTGTCTTAGCCACTGAGCCACCGCATCCCCCCCTTGTACAGTAGATTATTTTTTTTAATAAGAACCTGACATAATACTAAGGCAAAGATGCAATCAAGATTCAGAACTCAGATTCAGATTAGGTTCTGCCAGGTTTTTAACTAAAGGGGTCAAGGAACCATAAATTAGTCTTGTTTTTCTAAACACAAAATCCTGGATTTTTTTCCCCTTGGTTTAGTTGGAGATGTCTTAGTAAGTGCTAAACTGTGTAAAATTTGGTTGCCCTTATATTCAGCTACAACTATCTAATCCAGCTAGATTTTCATACTATATGTAACGTGATATATTGTGCCTTTTTGTTGGAAGAGAGCAGGAATGTGATAGATGTTTGATATGAAAATAATCCGATTAAACGTGCTCCAGATGCGCTCAGGTGCTGATGCCTTAAACGGGAAGGATTAACGTTTTATGTCTTCCACCAGGGATATTGCTGCTAGAAATGTGCTGGTGTCCTCTACAGACTGTGTGAAACTGGGTGATTTTGGTTTGTCTCGGTATATGGAAGATAGCACTTATTATAAAGGTAAGTAAGGGATGTGTCCACACAATCACCGTCTACAGCCTCTGTTGAGTAAAAAGTCTATCCTGTCCTAGACTTACCATAGGACATTGGCCAGCAGTCCAGAATTAAAAACCAGTATAGTCAAAGTCCATTTAAGTATTTTATTTTTAAAAGGTCAGTAATTGTGTTCTCAGGTCTAGTTCAAATTTGGCATCAAGTAACCAAGTGAGGCTGCCACAGAAATGCTGAGATCGAAGTCCAGGATTGTAGGGTTAGAGCAGGGGTCTCCAACCATGGTAAAGCTGGCTGGGGAATTCTGGGAGTTGAAGTCCACCAGGCTTAAAGTTGCCAAGGTTGGAGACCCCTGGGTTAGAGGCATTAGAAAATAGCTTATGAAGATCTCACTGGTGGTTGGATCCTGGCACCACTAGATCAATGCTCCAAAGATTCTTCTTCCTCCTTGACAGAGGACTTGTATCAGGGGTGAAATCCAGCAGGTTCTGGAGAACCGGTAGCGGAAATTTTGAGTAGTTTGGAGAACCAGCAAATACCACCTCTGGCTGGTCCCAGAGTGGGATGGGAATGGAGATTTTGCAGTATCCTTCCCCTGCCACGCCCACCAAGCCATGCCCACCAAGCCACACCCACAGAACCGGTAGTAAAAAATTTGGATTTCACCACTGACTTGTATAAAGGAGCCATGGCAAAGAATTGATCTGTTTTTTCTAAATTTATTATCAAATTGATTCTATTCTGTTGAACAAGGAGAACTGGAAACCATGCAAGTGTTCTCCATGTGCAGTATTATATATCTGTAAAATATGCTATTTTACAGGTAGTCCTAAACTTATGACTGCAATGGAGCCTGCCCATAACGGTCGCAAGTTGTGAAGGTAGTTAAGCGAGGCGCCCATTGATTGCCTTGCTTAACAACCTCCATCCCTGCTCTCCCTGATGTGTCGTTAAGCAGAGTATGGGGGTGCCTCAGAGATAGCACAGACATAGGCCCACCTACCCCAGACCTCCCATTGCCTCCCCTACCCCACTGAGGCACCCCATGCTCTGCTTTCTACCCCTTGAGGTCCCTGCAGGCCACTGATTTTATAGTCTTGATTACATTCGATAAAAATTGGGGCATGTATTGAATTAGGCATATCGTATTTGGTGTGTAAACATCTGGATGACAGCTAGATGGTATTTGATAGATCCTGAACACTGTTAAGTCTTTACTGCCATCTTGTGGTCATTCATATTTTTGCAGCCCAACTATGGAACGACTTTGTGAAAATTGTGCTGCTTTCTGTGCAACACTTTGTGGCTAGGTCATCTTTGATTCAGGTCATCTTTATTCACTTAATGTTCAAATGTCCAAGAGATACGACAGTATATGGTGAAGGCGAGGGTGAACCCTACACAGCTCATTTATAAGAAACAGTAGCATAGAGTGTATTTCACTGTTATGCCTTCCTGCTTTTCAGCAATGATGGGGCCCAAAATTCATTTTGATTGCTCTATGGCAGGGGTCAGCAACCTGTGGCTCTGGAGCCGCATGTGGCTCTTTCACCCCTCTGCTGCGACTCCCTGTCACTCAAAATATGTGTCACAACCGCCAATGTGCGACACCCACCGACACACGATTTATTGAGCTTTTCAACCCCCGGTAGGCCAACCATGGATAAATCCAAGAAAAGAAAAGTTTCAGAAGAAAATAGAACATTTAATTCAACTACATATGCTAGTTTTGTGGCCGCTCAAGAAATAGTCAGGCACGGGAAGGGTTTTGTGGCTCCTGGTGTTTTCTTTTCTGTGGGAAACGGGTCCAAATGGCTCTTTGAGTGTTTAAGGTTGCAGACCCCTGCTCTATGGTATATTCAACAATAACAACCCAACGACCCAAGTTGGCGAAAAATTCACCCAGCGCATTTAGATATGGCAAATATGCATGTGGATATACTCACCAGTGTAAAATATATTGAGTGGAGCAGAGTAATGATGTTTAAGATGTCCTGAATACATTTCATTTGTGCGCTTTAGCTTCAAAAGGCAAATTGCCCATCAAGTGGATGGCCCCAGAATCCATCAACTTCCGACGTTTTACCTCAGCCAGTGATGTCTGGATGTTTGGTAAGGGAAGATCAGCACGTTTCCTATATCTCTGCTTCCATTTTAAACTGTTTGTTGAATGTGTACAGGTAGTCCTCGACTTACGACCACAGTTGAGCCCAAAATTTATGTTGTGAAGTGAGATGCTTGTTAATTGAGTTTCGGCCCATTTTATGACTTTTCTTGCCGCCGTTGTTAAGTGAATCACTGCAGTTGTTGAGTTAGTAGCACATTTGTTAAGTGAATCTGGCTTCCCCGTTGACTCTGCTCATCAGAAGGCCGCAAAAGGGGATCACATGACCCTAGGATCCTGCGACGGTCATAAATATGAATCAGTTGCCAAGCATCTGAATTTTGATCACGTGACTATGGGGATTCTGCAACGGTGGTAAGTGTGAAAAAGGGCCCTAAGTTATTTTTTTTTCATTGCCATTGGAATTTTGAACGGTCACTAAACGAATTTTTGTAAGTCAAGGACTACCTGTATCACCCTTGCCTGTTATTGCATGGCACTCAAACAAGTGTACAACATGTACATTTACCCAGATGTAATATTGAATTAAGGGACACGGTGGCTCAGTGGCTAAGAGACTGAGCTTGTTGATCAAAAGGTCGGCAGTTCAGCGGTTAGAATCCCTAGTGCCGTGTAATGGGGTGAGCTCCCGTTCCTTGTCCCAGCTTCTGCCAACCTAGCAGTTCGAAAGCACGTGAAAAATGCAAGTAGAAAAATAGGGACCACCTTTGGTGGGAAGGTAACAGCGTTCCGTGCGCCTTTGGCGTTTAGTCATGCCAGCCACATGACCATGGAGACATCTTCGGACAGCCCTGGCGCTTCGGCTTTGAAACAGAGATGAGCACCGCCCCCTAGAATCAGGGACGACTAGCACATATGTGCGAGGGGAACCTTTACCTTTACCTTACTAGTATTGAGTTTGTGCTACTCTACCTTTCATTTTCTATTGACATTCTAGTTGTTCCCTCTTGTTTGTTTTTCTGCACTAGATTGCATTTAGAAGATTTTATTCACGAAATAGATTGTTATACAGTTATGCAGTCTTGGATTTTTTTTCATCCAGCAGTGGTATCCCTATTTACTATACATTGCTTAAATTTATTTCGCCCCCTACTTTTGTCTCTAAATGAACAGTGGGTTAGAGGTATATAAGTAAATATAGGAGAAGGAATGGCAGAACCTGGGGACAGAATTAAAAGAGGGATCAGCCTAGAATCTCTACATAGCCACAAGCGACCAACCTCTCTTCAATTCCATTGACAGTCATCTAATTCCTAGCTAGGTGCTAACCATTAGTTGAGAAGATTCCTGTGAATAGACACCATTAGCAATAAATCAGTTTAGCTGGATTTTCACATGTGGACCTGATTTTTCACACCTGACATTATACAAATTTTATGGTAATTAATATTTAATGAGGATGTAGTTGATTTGTAATAGGAACCTTCTTTATATTTTAAGATCAGTATATAAATCGCATAATAGCATAACCTTTTGGGAGTTGAAATCTACAGATTGTTAAGAGGCCATAGTTGCCCATCTCTGGCTTACAGACAAGATGAAGGCCATCTACATACCTTCAGCTTCATTAGAAAAATGCTCTTAGCATGCATGGAAGCTAGCCAGCCAGTTTAGAGATCCACCCTCCAACCGCTAGCTTTGACTGCCTTAGGCACGACTGCAGGGTACCCCATGATCCTCACTGAAACTGGCCACAGGGGTGCCTGAGACAAGCAGCCAATGACGCATCATCTCACTGAACCCCCTCCTCACCGAAAGTATGCCATAACTCAGACCAGTGGTGGAGAAAGCTGAAATGGCCTTCTCCTACACACCTATGGAGATTCTCAACCATCCAGGTCATGATTTTCCCAAAGGATAGGGTAGGGTAAGGTAGGGTAGGGTAGGGTAGGGTAGGGTAGGGTAGGGTAGGGTAGGGTAGGGTAGACAGACAGACAGAAACAGAAACAGAAATAGAAATAGAATTCTTTATTGGCAAAGGGCCTGGTAGCTCAGCAGACTAAAAGCATTGTGATTAACACCAGCTGTCTGCAATTACTGTAAGTTCGAATCTCACCAGGCTCAAGGTTGACTCAGCCTTCCATCCTTTCTGAGGTAGGTTAAATGAGGACCCGGTTTGTGGGGGCAATAAGCTGACTTTGTATAAATATACAAAAGTATGTAGGCTATTGCTTAACGCACTGTAAGCCGCCCTGAGTCTCCGGAGAAGGGCGACATATAAATCAAATTAAAAAAAAAGTGTGATTGGACACACAAGGAATTTGTCTTCTTTTTTGGAAAAAAGGTGCTTTTTCCAAAAGGAACTGGACATTCTTGGGTTTTTTTTTTTCCTTTGAAAATGTTTCACTTCTCATCTAAGAAGATTAGAACTGAAGAAGCTTCTTGGATGAGAAGCAAAACATTTTCAAAGGAAAAAAATCCAAGTAAGTCCAGTTGCCTTTTGGGAAAAAAAGCACCTTTGGGTCTAGTGCATCGTGTCTTTTTGGCACTGTATGAATTGGTTTGATGGAACCTCTTTTAGTCATTTCCTACAGGTCTAGAAGAGAGAAAGGCAGTAAAAAGCTCTGCTTGCTATGTGTATCTCCTGAATTACAAGGACATTTAGTGTGTTGACATTAGTCGGGGAAAAGGAGGCGGTTTCTCAGTCTAACTATATGGGTAATCCTCAACTTACAACCACAATTGAACCCAAAATTTATGTTGCTAAGCAAGACAGTTATTAAGTGAGTTTTGTCCCACTTTACGACCTTTCTTGCCATTGTTGTTAAGTGAGTCATTGCAGTTGTTAAATCAGTAACATGTTGTTAAGGGACTCTGGCTTCCCCATTGACTTTGCTCCTCAGAAGGTCGCAAAAGGGGATCACATGATCTTGCGGCATTGCAGCCGTCATAAATGCAGGCCAGTTGCCAAGCGTCCACATAAGTATGACAAATGGTCACAAGTCAGTTTTTTCACCGCCCTTGTACCTTGGAACGGTCACTAAACGAACGGTTGTAAGTCAAGGAATACTTGTAGCAAAAGGTGGGGCATAGGGACCTGCTTTGCTCCATTTTAGGTATGGAAATTATTTGTATAGCCAAAAAAAGAGTGTCTAAAACCTTGATTGTTCCCCCATGATGTCTCATCAATTTGCATGGAAGCAAAATTTCCCTTTTTTTTCTTGAGGCCGGTCTTTGGCGGCATCTTTTCCCTGTTAGTTGATACCATAGTACTGTTGTGGCTCAGTTACCTGAGCCTGTGTCATCGGCAGGAGAGGACTCTGAGAGTGAAGGAGAGGAGTTGGCAAGGCCTCCCTCTCCAGGACCCTCCTCTCTGGCAAGGCCTTCGGTGTCCACCGAAGGGCAAGAGATAGGGCCAGGGCCAAGCATGTCCACGCAGCCACAGGTGGACAGTGATGAGGGTAATGAGTCTTGCCCGGATCCACACCAGCGTCGCAGAGATAAGCGCGCGCAACAGAAGAAAAGGCGTGCCCGAGATTAGGCTGAGTCACTGGACCACACCCCACAGGGTATAAAAGGGAGCATGGTGACCAGTCAAGCACTTGTGACGAACAAAGCTGAAAGCTTCCACGCCATTCTGCATTGCCGGACTTTTGTTAGAGACTTTGCTGGATTATCTCTGGACTTGATTGACTCTGTAATTATTGAGCTGTTTCTTTTGATGTACCAGAAGCGGGGAGAAGTTATCTCTCCTCTTCGTAAGTAATAAACTCTTGGCAGGCAGCCACTAGGTTGTTGCCAAGTTCCGTTATCATAAGGAAAAGGATTTTGTCGGCTGGTTTAGTCTTTAGCTCTTGAACGTCTGTTGGTGTGTGTGCGTGTGGGACGGGGACAGAATAAGTACAGGGGTATCAAACTCAAGGCCCGGGGGCTGGATCCGGCCCATGGGGTGCTTAGATCTGGCCTGCGGGGCCGCCCTGGAAATAGCCAAAGACTGGTCCATGGTGCCTCTGCCAGCGAAAACGGAGCTCGGGAGGGCCGACTGCGGCCCTCCTGAGCTCCGTTTTCGCTGGCAGAGGGTTGCAGGAGGCTGTCACAGTGAAAACGGAGCTCGGGAGCCCTTTTTCGCTGGCAGAGCGCTTGGGCCACCACAGGCTCCCCCAACACGAATGACATCAGGTGGCCACGCCCACTGTGGCCACGCCCACCCCGGGCCCCCAAGCTCAAACACAATCCTTATGCAGCCCTCAATGAAATCAAGTTTGACACCCCTGCCATAGTAAATTGTAACATTTATTTTTTTTAAAAATGGGCATGTTCAGGGTTCATTTCTGAGAAGTAGCTTGCCAGCTCGTGTCATTTCTAATAAATCATTGCTTACCCATTCTCAGACAGATAGTCATCAGCTACCTGGAGACGTGAGTAAGAATTCCAGTTTCATGCTCTCAGGACGTAAGCTGGCTGATGCCTTTTTCTGAAGGCAGTGTTCGGTTTCACTTCCACTGCTGGCTTTCGGAAGAGTTTGCTGTTCTTTTTTTTTCGTTTCCCAGGTGTATGCATGTGGGAAATCTTAATGCACGGCATCAAGCCTTTTCAAGGAGTGAAGAACAACGACGTGATTGGCCGGATCGAAAACGGCGAGCGGTTGCCGATGCCGCCCAACTGCCCGCCTACTCTCTACAGCCTCATGACCAAATGTTGGGCTTACGATCCCAGCAGGCGTCCCCGATTTACAGAACTTAAAGCTCAGCTGAAGTAAGAATTCCTTTTCTCTTTGTTCGTATGTAATGCGCTCATTTTTTTCCGTGTGAAAATAATAGTCTTTATATGGGGTGGGGCGCGGTGATGGAGATTTGTTTGGAGCAAGGGATCCGGTAGCGTTTCTTTGCAAACCAGGTTTTCATTAGTCTTGATTGCAATTTGGAATGCCCTCGTTTTAAATTAACGCAATGTACCCCAAGAATAACAAGATTAATTTGTAATTTGATGACATAATTGTTCTGCTTTATATTTTTCTGACAACATGTGAATTTCTGTTCGATTGCTGCCAAACACTTTTCTCGTGAAAGCCTCGTTTCCTTTTCATAGTTCCTTGTTCTCATAGCGACCATGTTGCACTATTGTGTTTTTTTATTGGTTGTAAGCAGAGATGGTCCCAGGGTAGCATTTGGGCTACGGAGACATTGCTTTTCTTGTTGCTTAAACAAAACTTTCCTTAAAATTTTTAACTTTCTTTGTAGAAGCTAGATCGAGGTACCTTCTAAATCAGTTCTGAAGCTAGGACCTTAAATCTTCAGATTTTGTTTATTCTGCTTTTCTGTGACATAGTTGTCTAATCATGTGGTACAATTATTAATAATGGGGATAAGCAGGATAACAATATCAGAAAAGTAATAAAAGCCAAAGCAACCCCCAAATTCCACCCTCCAAATACCAAAGCAGAATTGTACTATAATTTATATTCAAGTTGTCCCTGACTTATCATCACAACTGGGACCAGAATTTCCATTGCTAAGGAAGGCGGTTGTTAAGTGAATCGCACCTGATTTTAATGGTATTTTTGGCCACGATTGTTCAGGACATGGCTGCAGTTCTTAAGTGAATCGCGCAGTCGTTAAGCGAATCTGGCTTCCCCTCCCCCCCCATTGACTTTGCTTGTTAGAAGCCAGCGGTGAAGGTTGTTGCAGATGGTGGTCAGGTGACCCTGGGATGGGCTACGGTGAATACATGCTTGCTGTGAAGCGCTCAAATTCAGATCACATGACTGGAGATGCTGTCTCCACTGTCTTGTAAGTGCAAGAACCAGGCGTAAGTCACTTTTATAACTTTAAACGCTGGCGAAATAAATGGTTGTAAATCAAGGGTGATCTGGATATATGTAAATGGATTAGTGTCTTCTCAAAGGTGCTTCAGAATAATTTGTTTTCTATAATTTTCCAGAAAGGGCGAAGCAACAGGGCTTGGCAATTCCCCCTCCCCCTGTACTTTAGGTGTACTTGTGGATTTACAACTATTCATTTAGCGACCATTCGAAGTTACAATGGCACCTACAAAAGTGACTTATGACCATTTTTCGCACTGAGGACCAGGGATGGGCTTCAAAAATTTTAGCAAGGGGTTCTCTGCCCGGTTGCTGGGTGGGCGTGGCCATGGTGGGCGTGGCCTAGTCTGCCTCCTGCACCATGGCGGGGCTGGGTTTGCCCTCCCCAGACTCCGGAGGCTTTCCTCGAGCTTCCGTGAGGGTGAAAACGGCCTCCCCAGGCTCTGGAGGCCCTCCGAACTTCCGGTAGGCCCATTTTTCGCCCTCCCCGAGCCTCCATGCGCGCCCTGCACTTACCTGCATCCAAAACAGGCCACGTAGGGACTCCTGGGAGGGCCGGGGGAGGGGGGGATTTGGGGGTTCTCCAAACTGCACAGAATCTTAGCTAGAGGTTCTCCCGTACCCCTGCGAACCCCCAGCAGCCCACCCTGCTGAGGACCATTGCAGCATCCCCAGGGTCACGTGATCAAAACCTAGATGCCTGGCAGCTGGTTCATATTTATGACCGTCGCAGTGTCCCAGAGGTCACGTTTTGCCACCACCTGACAAGCAAAGTCAGCGGGGAAGCCAGATTCACTCAACTCACTTAAAGGCTTTGCTTGCTTAGCACTGGAAATCGTTGGGCTCGATTGTGGTCGTAAGTCGAGGACCTCCTGCATTCCATATCTGTGAAGCTGCAACTAAAAAAGCTCCTGTGTCTCAGGTCACCACAATAGTGATGAAAAGAGAGGTGTAATCCTTGAGGTTGATACTTGGGAAGAAATGGACTGCAAGAGGTCACGGAATACTCTGCGTTTCCAGTTGAGCAGAATAAAATAAAATACTGCTGGTTTGGTTTTGTTTTTCACCAGAGGCCCAGAAATGAGTCACATCTCCGATTTCAGCCAGTCTAACTTTAAATAACTTCCATTCACTTTTTATTTCCCCCCCCCTTCTTCTTTTCTCTGAACAAAGAGAAATGCTTTTGGCTTCCCCATCCTTCCATAAAGGCCAAGTCATCCCTTTTTGCCTGAAGCGTTTGAGAATTCCCTTCTGGTGAGGCAACTGTGGGCAGTTGAAGCAAGCGCATTTCAGAGTTTACGTGATGATGTGCCCACAAAAGCAACGTTGCGTTCCACTTCAGAGTTCACTTTTTTGTGTGTTTTCTGTTGTCACCTTTTGGGTGTGATCTCTACGAGAAAGAAGTTCTAACATAAGGATGTGTTGGGTCCAAAGCCGATGATTTCAAGATAGGGAACGAAAAAAATGGAGCAGGGAGCCGTGATGATCTCGGGCAAGGAGCTTCTTCCGTAGATTTGACAAGCTGGAATTCTGGATCCTGGTGTAGGAAGTTAACACCCACCCCTTTCCTGGAAGAATGAAATATTTTAGGAAATATTAAAAAGGCAGAATATTATGTTTCCCTGGTTGAGAAATGGAGAAACATGTTTTAAAGACAAAGCAACTCCCACCTTCCTGCCTCCCCCCCCTTTGTTAATGGGCCAGAGGCAGAAACTCAATCCTTGTCATTGGACCTTCATCTGCAACACAATAGGACCCATCTAGGACAGAAACTCACCACATGGCACCTGGGAAGATTACATCAGCCAGCAAGGCTAGCTAAGTCCCCCACCCCCTGGGAGTCTTGACAACCAATCAGGATATTCTTTCGGGGCCCCAGGAAATTCAAAGCCAGAGAAAGCATAAAACCTGGAGACTCGTTGTATCTCGTCCCCTTTTCTGTTCAGGAACTCAAGCCATGTGATCCTGTCCACCATTAAACATTCTTTCCAAGCAGTCTCCATGTTTCCAGTGTCTTTTTCCCCACTTGGAGCTGAACCCAGAAGGATATTTCTTCCTACACTGGAAAGCCTAGTGTGATGAACCATCATTTTATATATTTCAGTTCTTTTCCTGCCTGGTGGGCACACTTTAGTGCAGGGGTCTCCAACCTTGGCAACTTTTAAGACTTGTGGACTTCAACTCCCAGAGTTCCTCAGCCAGCAAATTGTGCGGAAATGTCTGTGGAGATTCTCAATCGTCCAGGTCCTGGTTGTCCCAAAGGTGCTTGTTCAAAAGGAACTGGACTTTGCTTTTCCTTGAAGAGGTTTCGCTTATCATCCAAGAAGCTTCTTCAGTTCTGTCTTCAGTTCTGACAGTTCTTCAGTCAGAACTGAAGAAGCTTCTTGGAAGAGAAAGCCAAACGTCTTCAAGGAAAAACAAAGTCCAGTTGCCTTTTGAACAAGCACCTTTGGGACATTGTGCAGAAATGTTCGGATTTTAAAGGTCTATAAAATCTAACTTTCCAAAGTGTATTTCTAGTTGCTGTACTGCAGCTCAGCTTAATGGTAAATTGGCTTAAGTACAATATCCACTGGAAAGGATTTCCTTTAGCTTTTATTTATTGATAAATCTTGTATGTTCCACTTTGAAATCTGCCAGGACATTTATAAAAATATAGAGGCAGAGGGCAGGCACAAAAGATTTCTGAAGCTTTTTAACTCTTTTCTCGTGGTGAGTTAGTAGTTTTATTTCCTTTAGTGGTGAAATATGGGTAGCCACTTTTCATGTTAATTTACCTTTTTTACTTAGTAAGTTGGGAATGATTTAGTGATGGCAATGGTGGCGGTGTCTCCATCTCTGGAAGTCTTTAAGAAGGGACCGAAGAGCTACTTCTCATAGATGGTTTAATTCAGGGGTGAAATGCTACCGGTTCGGGGCGGTTCTCCCGAACTGGTAGTGAAAATGCTACTGGTTCACCTGAACCAGTGGTAAAAAAATGCTTTAAAAAGGGGGAAAAAAAAGTTCAGACAATCAGCTGTGCCCCGCGATCTTCTGACCTTTTTTTTTTTTTTACTTTTTAAAGCATTTTTTTTACTACCTAATTTTATTTGGGGGGGAGTCCGTTTTTGCTCCCAGGAGGCTTCCTTGAGGCCTGCTAGGCCAAAATACGGGGGATGGGGGGGCGTGCTGCGAAAGAAAGAAAGAAAGAGAAAGAAAGAAAGAAAGAAAGAAAGAAAGAAAGAAAGAAAGAAAGAAAGAAAGAAAGAAAGAAAAAGAGAGGGAAGGATGGGAGAAGGGAAGGGAGAAAGAAAGGAAAGAGAGAGAGAGGGGAGGGAGGGAGGGAAAAAGGAGAAGAGGAAGGACCACAAACCTGGCACTAGAGGCAGCTTCAGAGGATACCTTGAAAGAGCACAGCAATCCAGGGCTGGAATGGACCTGGAGGTCATCTAGTCCAACCCCCTGCTCCAGCAGGACATCGTTAAAGTGAGTTTCTGTCTCTTGACCCCCCCAGTCACATGATTACATAGCCACACCCACCTAGTCACATGACCCTCCCCCCCACCAAGCCACGCCCACAGAACCGGTAGGAAAAAAATATATATTTCACCATTGGTTTAATTCATTTTCATGCACATTGTTGAGGGTTGGATTCTATTTTTCTTCCGACGCTCAGTGACGAGATGAGTAAACTAAATTTAAGAGGAGCTTTGGAATTTCTTCCATCCATTCTGAACTCCATAACTTTGCCTTATCGCAAGGGTCCGAAAGAGATTGAAAAGCTTTTGTTGACACAGAAGAATTTGCTTAAGGTAACAGTGAAAAAGAACAGAGGTTACCCAGCACAGGGAAATTTCTATTCGAAAATACGATTTTCATTATTTTCAAATCTCTCAACTTCGAGACAATGTCTTGAAGCTGCTTTAAAATTCTGGCAGACTTGCAAGCTGCATGACACGACATGCCCTTTGACTTGCATGCTTTACCGTCCTTACAAATAACATTCCGTTTGGGAAAATATAATTCAGTTTGACTTTCCTAACCTCCTGCGAGTTCTCATTTTTAAAGAAAATGCTTAAGAGTGCATTCAAAACAGACGTCAAAAGGGTAATGGGGAACATCTCTAGATGGTGAGGTGTTCCCGGCTGACGCTTCAAGCGCTCACACAAAAGACCCAGCTTTGATTATTTTTCATCCTTGGTTTGGGACAGTCCACAGTGTCTCACAGTTGCTTCCGTTTCATGCTTTCTTCTTCGTCAGAGCAGAGAGAAAAGCATCTGAGGATTGGCTCCATTTCAGCTGCTTTGGATTTGGAAGTGGGCTTGCCTTAAACAGAGCAGGAAACCTTGTACCATTTCAGACAAATGATTGTCCAATCTCTTCTTTAAAAACTTCCAGTGTTGGAGCATTAACAACTTCTGGAGGCAAGCTGTTCCACTGATTAATTTTTCTCACCATCAGGAAATTTCTCCTTAGTTCTAGGTTGCTTCTCTCCTTGGTCAGTTTCCATCCGTTGCTTCTTGTCCTACCTTCAGAGGCTTTGGAGAATAGTTGCCTCTCCTTCTTCATGGCAGCCCCACAAATATTGGAACACTGCTCTCATACCTTTTAACATTGTAAGCTGCCCATTGTTACCCTGTGGTAAGATGGGTGGCCAATAAATTTAATATTATTTTTTATTATTCATATTTCTGTGCTGCCCGCTCTCCGAGGACTCTGGGTGGCTTAGAACAATCAACAGTATACTAAATAGCATATTGCCCCCAACAATCTGGGTCCTCATTTTATCCACCTCGGAAGGATGGAAGGCTGAGTCAACCTTGAGCCAGTGAGATTTGATCTGCTGATCTGCTGAACTAGCAGTCAGCTGAAGTAGCTGCAGTACAGCACTCTAACCACTGCGCCACCTCGGCTCATACCTCGGCTCAATAATCAAGTAAAAATAAAAATAAAATAAATTATTAATGCCACTCTTCTTGAAGGAAGAGTATCTTGGGGGGGGGTGAGGGAGACTTTGGAGGCCACAGGGCAAGTGGGCCTCCCAGGGCCTCCCCCATCTCTGAGCCGCCCTGTGCTCCACTTAACAACCCACATGTTTGTTTAAAGGCCACATGAGTGAGAGCAGGGAGTAGGGGTTGTTAAGCAAGACTCTCTCACTTAATGGCCATCATGAAGTGACCATAATGGGCAGACTCCATTGTGGTTACATGTTGAGGACTATCTGTGGTAAAAAAAAAAAAAAAAAAACTTTAGTTTTTGAACAAGCAGTGGACTTGCACAGCTTATCTTGTTCCTCTTGTGCCTTAGAGAACCAGACAAAAAGGATGTAAATTCTAAATAGCTTGTAGAAAGTCTTGACTGGCATCCAAAGCGCAGTAGTTGTTCCCGTGCCAGGCTGAGTAGCTTGCAGCTCTGGAGAGGCTAGGGTGGAAATGATCAGACCAGTTTCGAAGTCCTGTGATTACACAGAGCAGGGTTCTGTTATTGCTTAGTAAATCGTGAAAGCTGCAACTCAAGGTTTTCAGGATGGATAATCCAGTTGGCTAATTTGCACGGCAGGAAGAGAGTTGGTAAGTCTCTGAAGTTAAAAAAAAAAAGGATATTTAAGTAGATCCCACCCCACCCCCACCCCACCCCCGGCAAAGCAATTATTGCATTTCTGCTTCTTTAAGGAGAATGTTTCAAAAATGAGGTTATTTGCTATTAGATTTGTGAAAGTCTTCCTTAACTATAAGGAGAGTCAGAAGATTTTTCAGTCATAAAGTAACCTTATTGTCTGTGTTCATTTTTCCCCCCAAAGCAAATATCTTTTTCCCTTGCTCTGTTGGAGCTTTTTCAATCAAAAAGAATGAGAGACACATTCATTCATCCCTACAGATTTTCTTTCTTCTTTGGGAATCGCTCATAACTTTCTAAAAATACCTTTCATTGGTATGCGTGTTAGTGTTTAAAAGTCTTACGTTTCAATGCCGAGTTGCTAATTTTGCAAAGGCATGCAATTCCCCCCACCCACCCACCCTCATCTCCCATTCCTCCAGAATAGCCTTATAAAAGTCTAACCGTTTCTGTTGCTGCCTGAAAAAAGAGAAGACATATTTGTCTACCGCATTCCTTCCTTGTCTGCAGTCTGGAACCCCTGATTTGGGGAATGCACTTGGACGAGACTGGAGGACCACATTTATTATATTCCCGAGACATAATGTCATTTATCTTCAGCTCGCTGCTTATTTCCCCTTTAGTACGATCCTGGAGGAGGAGAAGCTGCAGCAGGAAGAACGAATAAGGATGGAATCAAGGCGACAAGTCACCGTGTCCTGGGATTCCGGAGGGTCCGATGAAGCTCCTCCCAAGGTAGTATGGAGTGAAGATCAGTTTTTATCCCATATCCTTTATCCCCCAAGAGTGTTAAGCGCTTCGTTTTGCTCGGTTGTAAATTCACGGGATCAGCAGTGCTGAGTCCACATACAGACCGAGGTTCCCTTTTGTTAAAAATTCAAGCAACATTTTATTTTTGTGGTAAACTTAATAACTACTAATAGAAAAGAATATTTTGCAACTCAGGGTTGATCTTAGTGCGCACTGAGCATGGCTGTTTTCATGAAATAAAAACTGCAAGAAAACAACCAAGCTCAGAGAGCACCAAGGACCCCTCAATAACTACTGCCCAGCTAAGTTTGATAAAGTAGAAACAAACAACCAATAACAAATGAGGATCAATATCTTTAATGATTTGTTAACTTGGAGGAAAGAGTCTTTCTGGCATGGTTTTTATTTGTTGTTGCAAGGAGGTATAGTTCTACTTGGGAAAAAAAAATAATGCAGCGATTATTTCTGATAGCCGTGTAGTTTTTTGTGATGTTGAAGCAGGTTGCTAATTATTCTTCTCTACATTCAACAATTTGTCCTGCCTGGAGGGAATCCAATCTTTAGATTCTTTTGCCTTAGGTAAAACATTTGCTTTTGGGTCTGATTTGTCATCTCATAAATGACCGATTAGAGAGAATCCTTGACATCCATAAACTTATATTGATGACATCCCAGAGAAATCTTTCAAAATTAGTTTCTTCCATTCTACTCTGTGCTGGGAGAAATCCTTATTCTGTGAATCATGAGATTGTTTGCTGAAGTTTTGTTTACATCTGTTTTGGTTTTTGTCTTTTGAGAGGTTGAAGCCCTTGGCGTCGTTGCTCATGGCTCACTTGTGTTGCGTTTCATATCTTGACGTGTGTTTGTGTAGCCACTTTTTAACTTGGGTCTTAAGAAACGGTGTGTCATAAGTTTGCCAGGCAAATAGGAGTCCGTGTGGAATCACAGGAATTCATTTCTCATTCTATACATAATAGAGCAGGCGAGATAAAATCCAGAGCAGAGGTGGAACAGGATAGGATAAGACGGGGTAAGAACTGGGAGGAGAGGATGCAAGACTGATAGCATGGGAATGGGGGTACAAGCAAGTCAAAGATAGCTTGCTCACTGACAGAAAATTTTTCAGTTGGAATGCCAGGTTTCCCTGAGTCTGCTTGACACTTGGAAAAGATTTTTCCTACTTTGAATACCATGTATTCCTTTCTGTACATTAATTTTTGAAATATTTATATCCCCATTCTGCATATGTATGTTAATTATATTTTTTTACAATGTTTACAATATATTTACAGGGATAGTTTTATTTCAGATAACTTGTCAAATGCATGACAAGGAGGGTCTCGTGTCTGCAAGGGCCCAGTAAAAAGAATCACACAAAAACCGTAGATAGGATATTGAGTTCCACCATCATTCCATTCTAAACTAGGTCCCTGATTTCCACAAGGGTTGACTTGAGAAATAAAGGCTTGTTATGGATGAAGAATAGGCTTTGGTTGAGAGCCATTGAAAAATTGCGAAGTGTAGGAGACGTGTGTTAAGTGTTGGACTGGCCACCTTCTCTAAAATCTACCTTTTGAATGCTTCTGTTTGACCTCAGCAGAAGTGGTCCATATTATCATCATCCTGCATGTTTCATGCACAGTCATGCTTGGACCAGAATACAGAATAATGAAATTGGATGGGAACTTGTCCGAAGCCTTCCCAAACAGGAGACCCTATACCCGTGATGGCGAACCTATGGCATGCGTGCCACAGGTGGCACGTAGAGCCCTCTCTGCAAGCACGGGAGCCGTTGCCCCAGCACAGCTTCGCTGCGCATGCGTGCGTGCATACCTCCCGCTGGTCAGCTGGTTTTTGGGTCCCTGCAGAGCGCAGGGTGCATGCTGGAGACATGCGCACATGCCTGGGGGGTGGGGTGCACACACGGGGGTTGTGCTCGCATATGCAGGGGGTGGGGCACACGTGAGAGATTGCGCGCAGATATGCGGGGGCGCATGCAGGGAGTAACGTGCGCGGGGGGCAGGGCATGCAGGGGGTGTTGCGCACGCATTGTATTATGGGTATGTGCGCACGCTTTCGGCACTCAGTGCTGAAAAGGTTAGCCATCACTGCCCTATAACATTCTGAACAAATAGCTGTCCAGTATCTTTTGAAAAACCTCTAGTGATGGAGAACCCACAAATTCTGGAGATAAGCCGTTCCATGGATTGACTGTTCTCATAGTCAAGAAATTTCTCCTTAGTTCTTATCTCTTGCCATCCATTACTTCTTGTCCTGCTCTCAGGTGCTTTGGAAAATAAATTGAACCCGTCTTCTCTGTGGCAGCCCCTCAAATATTGTAACCTGTTAACATGTCACCCCAGTTCTTCTCTTCATTAGACTGGAGATACTCAATTCCTGCTATCATTCTTTGTAACATTTAGCCTCCAGTGCCCTAATTTGTTTTTAAAATTATTGGGTGTTTTAAATTTGTCTCAGCCAAATTGTTTAATTCAGTTTTATTCTGTTTTTAAATTTTGTATTTATGTGTTTTATTCTGTGGCTGTTCACCACCCTGAGTCCTTCGGGAGTAGAGCGGTATATAAATCCAATAAATGAAATGAAATGAATGAAATGAAATTATGGTGGGTTCGCAAGAACCGGTGTCACGCACGCATTTGTAGTAGTTTGGAGAACCGGTAATAACATTGGCTGGCCATGCCCCTGAACTGGTCCCCGGCCCGATCGCCGCTCACTTACCTCGCCCACCTCATCAGAGGCTTTTTTTTTAAAAAAAAAACTTTTAAAAGCATTTTTTCTACAACCTCTAAGGCCGAAGAGGTTGTAGGAAAAAAAAAATGCCTTTAAAAGCCTCTGGCGATCCCAGCTGAGTTGCCTGATCGTCAGAGGCTTTTAAAAGCATTTTTTTTTCTGCAACCTCTTAAGGTTGTAGAAAAAAATGCTTTTAAAAGGGGAAAAAAAATATTGGCCACGCCCACCCAGTCACAGTATCCCCCCCACCAAGCTACACCCACAAAATAAGCCACGCCCACAGAACCGGTAGTAAAAATTTTTAGAACCCACCCCTGCCCTTATAATTATCTTTGTTGCTCTTCTCTGCACTTTTTCCAGAGTCTCAACATTTTTTTTTGTATTGTGGTGACCAAAACTGGGTGAAGTATTCGAAGTGTGGTCTTATAAAGTATAATGTGGTCTTATAAAGTATAAAATGGTTCCTTCATGTGATCTTGAATGTGATCTTGATCTCTCTCTTGATGCAACCCAGGCCTGCATTGGCTTTTTTAACTGCTTCAGCACAATTCTGACTCACACTTACGTGATTGTCCTAGACTAGGACTCCTAGATCCCTCTCACAAGTTAGTGCAGCTGAACCAGGTGCTGCCTATTCCATACCTGTGCATTTGGAGGTGAGCCAATGGCAATCGTGTGAAAACAGAGACATTGCTAGGACCATCGATCATGAGATTTGATTGTAAAGTTAGTTTTTCAGCACTGTCATAACTTCAGATGGTTGCTAAGCAGGGCAGTTGTTAAGTGAGGACTACCTTTATTCCGGCATGCTTACATGGTTTTCGGTTCAGCCACTGGCATCTTGACTCAAAAGGGGTTAAAAGCTTCTGAGAAAAGTGTTGTGTTAACTCTTGTGTAGCTGGTGGTCAGAATAGACTGCATTTATACCGTAGTTAAGATAGGTTAATTTAACCTCCATATGAATTAAAATTGGAGCTTTGTCCTGGAGGGCAGGGATTTGGGATACCCCCCCCCCCACTCCCTCCTCAACGGGTTCTTGAATTATTTCAAAAGAATTGGATCAACATTGAGGAAGCTGTGACTAAGTTCTTCTGTAACCTTTTTTTTAAAAAAATCTAGTCTGATTTTAATAAAACACTATCTTCCTTCTAGGATAAAGTAAATTATGCATTGAAAGCAGGAGTGAAATCAGGGGTGAAATGCTCCCGGTTCGGACCGGATCGCCCGATCTGGTAGTGATGGCGGCCGGTGGTTCGGAGAACCGGTAACAAAAATCCCTGCCCTCACTCACCCACCATGCCCAGCTGAGCCGCACGATCATCAGAGGCTTTTTTTTTTTTTAAACTTTTAAAAGCATTTTTTCTACAACCTCTTCTGACGAAAAAATGCTTTTAAAAGGAAAAAAAAAAAGCCTCTGATGATCGCGCGGCTCAGCTGGGATCGTCTGAGGTTTTTCAAAGCATTTTTTTTCTGCAACCTCTTGGCCGAAGAGATGGTAAAAAAAAATGCTTTGAAAAGTCTCTGACGATCCCAGCTGAGTTGCCTGATCGGCAGAGGCTTTTCAAAGCATTAGAAAAAATGCTTTGAAAAAAAAAAAGTTGGCCACGCCCACCCAGTCACATTACCCTACCACCACCAAGCCACGCCCACAGAACCAGTAGTAACAAATTTTTACATTTCACTCCTGGGTGAAATCTTACCTTCCCAACCTGTTCGGAAGTGCGCTTGCCGACCCTCTGCGCATGTGCAAACCGTTTTGCACATACGCAGAGGGTAAAAAAACAGGTTACTTCCTGGTTAAAACCAGGAAGTAACAATGACCGGGCGGGTGGGCGGAGCCTCAAGCTGTCATCGCTACCGGTTCTCCGAACTTTTCCGAACCAGGAGCATTTCACCCCTGATTGAAAAGAATGAAATCTTATTACTGGTTATCTTTGCTATCAATATCAATTTACTCTGGGTGCTTTGAAAAAAAAAAAAACAGAAGTGGCTTGCATTCTTCATTTACAAAAGCAAATAAATGGTGCAAATTATCACAGCAGGTTGCCGTGCCTATCAGCCGGCATTGTTAAAAGGCATTTGCATGCTAAATTCTTAGAAATAATCAGAGCAGATTTAGTAGTTTTCTTTAGCATAATTAAAGCTTTTCAGAAAAGAACATTACCAAATCCTTTGAAAGCTCTGATTAATGAGCAAGTGAGACCTAATTAGCACATAGCAGCTTGCCGTCTTTTTTGTTTTGTTTTGATTTTGTTTTTTCCTTGAGATTAAGATGAAAAGGAAAGTCTTCCAAAAAATAATTTTTCCCTTCTGCTTTTGATTCTTGGATGACAATTTCAGCTGCCCTGAAACTTCCCAGTAAAGTTTAGGATGAGCCCATGGAAAAGCAGACGCTGAATTCAAAGAAGAAACCGTGTCTTATCTGTTACTTCCCGATTATTCCTGGCCAATTTGGCAACGGGAATGGTCGTCCAAGACACTGCTGGAATCTCTGGAGCCCCCTCCAGTTGTTCTCATCTGTGTCCAGCGGTTCCAGCCGTGCCAAACATCACATCGTGTTTTGACAACCTGATCTTAACAAAAGACTGTTTTTTTTCTGACAGATATTCCTCGGCTTTCCTTCATCGTTCAATCCTGGTGTTTCTCCCAGAATCTGGAATAAGACCATTCCTCACTTAATGTCCTTTCTCTTAGTGACCGTTCAGAGTTACAGTAGAACACCCCACTCCCCCAAAACAAGATTATGAAGTTCTGATGGCTGCACACCTACCCACCCCCCCTTTCACCCTGTATTCACATGACCACATTTTGGGTGTTTGGCAAACTGACTTACCTTTAATGACAGTTTGCAGGGTTACACAGTCTTGTGACTGTGATCTGTGAGCTTTTTTTTTTTTTTTTTTTTTGCTGGTTTCCAGCCTAGAAGGGAAGGGAAGGGGAGGGGAGAGGAGAGGAGAGGAGAGGAGAGGAGAGGAGAGAAGAAAATATAAGAATAGAATACGGAATAGAGAAGAGAAAAGAGAATAAAGATAATGTAATGGAAGAGAAGAGAAGAGAAGAGAAGAGAAGAAGAGAAGGAGAATAGAGAATGGAATGGAATAAGAATAGACTAGACAATAGAATAGAATAGAATAGAATAGAATAGAATAGAATAGAATAGAATAGAATAGAATAGAATAGAATAGAATAGAATTTTATTGGCCAAGTGTGATTGGACACACAAAGAATTTGTCTTTGGTGCATATGCTCTCAGTGTACATTTACTGGGAGTACATTGCTCCCAGTTTCCAGCAAAACCACCCATTAAGTACAATGGATTTGCCTAACAACCACATCGTTCACTTAACAACCACTGCACTCAACTGTCTCAAAAATATAAAAAATATCAAAAATTTTGTGATCTCCTTAATGATCCCAATGACTCAACAACTATAATTCCGGGTTCAAATTATAATTCCGGGTCGTAAGTCAAGGAATACATGTAAATAAAGGCCAGTTCCACTACGATGCTGTTATCGATGAACATCCATCCATAGATTTTTGGAGGTTGTAGAGGCATGAATTTAATTGCCACATTTATCCAGATTAATCACCAAATTATGTTTTCTGAACGGGTCTTCCTTTATTTCAGTGGTAGGCAGCAAGCAAGGTGAGGGTTCTTTTCACCCCAAAATTTCATTCCAGTGGACAGGATGGTGTCAGATTCTTACGTAGCTCTTCTTCATTACATTTATTTTATTTATTTTGTCAAGAACGTATTAGGTAATTTATATAATTATAAGCATGAATTGAATACATAAAATAGATACAAGTAGAGGAAACATTAGGACAGGGACGGTAGGCACGCTGATGCTCTTATGCACGTCCCTTACACACCTCTTAGGAATGGGGTGAGGTCAACAGTAGACAGTCTTAGGTTAAAATTTTGGGGGTTTTGGGATGAAACCACAGAGTCAGGTAGTGCATTCCAGGCATTGACCACTCTGTTGCTGAAGTCATATTTTCTGCAATCTAGTTTGGAGCTGTTCACTTGAAGTTTGTATCTATTGTGTGCTCATGTATTGTTGTGGTTGAAGCTGAAGTAGTCATTGACAGGTAGGACATTGTAGCAGATAATTTTATGAGCTACGCTTAGGTCAGACCGAAGGCGGCATAGTTCTAAGTTTTCTAGGCCCAGAATGGCGAGCAGACTTGAAATTCTTGCGAGCAGAGGAGTAGAGGACTCTTCTTGTGAAATATTTCTGGACTGGTTTGATTGTATTAATATCTGATATGCAGTGCGGATTCCAGACAGACGAGCTGTATTCGAGAATTGGTCTGGCAAAGGTTTTGTATGCCCTAGTTTCCAGTGCGATGTTACCGGAGAAGAAGCTACGCAAGAACTGTCCATTTTCCACCTAGATCCGCGATGGCGAACCTATGGCATGTGTGCCGCAGGTGGCACATGTAGCCATATTGGTGGGCACCCAAGCTCGGCTCTGGGGTACAGGCCAGCTGATTTTTCAGGCCTTCTGGGCCCACCGGGAGTAGGGAAACAGGTTGTTTCCTGCCTCTGGAGGGCCTCGGGGGGGGCGTGAGGAAGGCCTGTTTTTCTCCCCCCCAGGCTCCAGAGTCTTTCTAGGAGCTTGGGGAGGGCAAAAACGGCCTTCCCCAGCCCCCCGGAAGCTGGAAACGGCCCATTTGCCAACTTCCGGTGGGACTGGAAGGCCCGTTTTTTGCTCTCCCCTGCCTCCAGAACCTTTCTAGGAGCCTGGGGAGTGCGAAAACGCCCCCCCCCCCGAGGCCCTCAGGAGGACGGAAATGGCCAGGAAACAGGGTTGCGCAAGCATGAGCGGGGGCTGCGGATAGAACTATGGATGTGGGCACGCGTGCGCGCAACCCCTGTCCTCTTCCCCCCCGCTCCTGGCACACGATGGCAAAAAGGTTAGCCATCACTGATCTAGATGGTATTTATAGCATGTGATTTTTCCAAAGTATGGCTAAGCCTTCTACTTGTAGTAAAACTTCATACATGTCAGTTTGGTTAGATGTTCTATCTATCAAAATTATAGGGAGTGAATTGGCCCACAAATCCATAAATTTCCGTAATCCATGGAAGAGCTTGTAGGTGCTCCATCACTGGAGGTTTTGAAGAAGAGCCTGGACGGCCACTTGTCTGAAGTGGAACAGGGTCTCCTGCTTGACCCGGAGGCTGGACTAGAAGACCTCCAAGGTCCCTTCCCACTCTGTTATTCTATGTTCTGTTTCCTAGTTCCAGCTTCTGTAATAAAAGTGTTTCTGCCTTCTGTAAGTTGTAACATCCAGAAGACGGTTTCCTTGTACAAATTAAGATGAGAAACGTAAACTAAGTATGTTAATGCCATTCTTATTTTTAAAATGTCCCGCTGGTGTATTGTGTATTACTGATTTGTTAATTTCTTTCTTTTTCTAGCCCAGCAGACCCGGTTATCCTAGTCCAAGATCAAGTGAAGGATTTTATCCCAGTCCACAGCACATGATACAACCCAATCACTACCAGGTAAAAGAATACAACCCCTCTTCCATGGTTTTCATATTTTACAATCCTAAGTGTTTGTAGGAGGAAAGAATCATATTATGTACGTTGGGGGATTTTTTTTGGTTTATTAACTAGGTTTATAGATATATGATTCATATGACTAAGGGCGAAGCCAACACAAGTGTGGACTATGAGTAATTGTGACGTATTTCGAAGAGAATTTAAAGTACACCCTCCTTTGGGCTGAGGGCAGGAAGAAAAATCACATTTAATTAATATTAAATTCAATTAATAGGATTTTTTTTCCATCACGTGTTTTAAAATTTTGCTATTCTTTCACGTTGAAAGTCATAATTTTGGCCAAAGCTTGTAGAGATCTTTGAGACCTCACCCAAGGCTTCTGAGGGCAATTTGTAATCCTAGATCCTTTAAGAATCATTTGGGGATAATCGGGATTAAAAATGAAGCACTGTGAAGGGACGTTGAAGGAGCATATATAGCCTTGAAAAAGGGCAATCAAGAGGAACATGGTAGCTGTTACATGCAGTCCTCAACTTACGACCACAATTAGGATCAGAATTTCTCTTGCAAAGCAAGGCGATTATTGAAGGACTCACACCCGATTTTACGACTTTTTTTTTTTTTGCCATGGTTGTTAAGCAAATTGTGGCAGTTGTTAAGTGAATCCAGCTTCCCCCCCCAAGACCTTGCTTGTCAGAAGCCGGCTGGGAAAGTCACAACTGGTGATCACAGGACCCTGGGATTCCATTTAACGGCCAAATGCTCAAATTTTGATCACATGATGGTGGGAATGCTGCGACACTTATAAGGGTGAGAACCAGTCATAAGTCACTTTCTCTAGTGCTGTTGCAACTTGGAACAGTCACTAAACAGATGGTTGTAAGTTGAGAACCACCCGGACATAAGTAGAGGTCCAGGCCTTTTCCCTCAAATCCAGGTTGAGGGACATGAAATAAGGGCTTTCAATACCCCCGTTTTATCCAGAGAATTTGCCATTCCACCTCTTGGATCGTGCGCCAAGTTGCCAATGTCACCCAGGCTTGAAAGTGATTAAGATTGTGCCTTTCAGAATCTTTTAGAAAAAAAAATCATTTTCCTTTTTGCAGGGGGTATTAGCTGAGAATTTCTTACAATTGTTGCACAAGAAGCATGCAAGGCTTATAACATTTTGAATGCAGGCCTGTACTTTTAAAACAAAAGCCATCCTTTTGTTTTAAAATACTCTTGATTCCTATTAGAAGAAATAGTAGAAAGTTCCCCAGCTAGTTGGAAACAGCTGTTTAGTAGCTTTCTGTTGTACATTTGGAAACTTTTCAGATTAAAATTCTGAGAGTTGATAGTCCACAGGTCTTAAAGTTGCCAAGGTTGGACACCACTGACTTAGATCAATTAACATTAATCGATCTAAGTCAGTGGTGTCCAATCTTGGCAACGTCAACTCGCAGAATTCCCCAGCATGGCTGGCTGGCTGGCTGAGGAATTCTGGAAGTTGAAGTCCACAAGTCTTAAAGTTGCCAAAGTTGGATACCCCTGATCTATCTGAACACCATGTGCTTGTGTATCATCTGTGTATCGAAAGTTCTAATACCATAAGAGCAGGGGTGAAATCCATCAGGTTCTGGTGAACCGGTAGCGGAAATTTTGAGTAGCCTGGAGAATCGGCAAATACCACCTCTGGCTGGCCCCAGAGTGGAGTGGGAATGGAGATTTTGCAATATCCTTCCCCCAGGAGTGGGGAGGGAATGGGGATTTTGCAGTATCCTTCCCCTGGAATGGGGTGGGAATGGAGATTTTGCAATATCTTTCCCCCAGGAGTGGGGAGGGAATGGGGATTTTGCAACATCTTTCCCTCAGGAGTGGGGAGGGAATGGGGATTTTGCAGTATCCTTCCCCTGGAATGGGGTGGGAATGGAGATTCTGCAGTATCCTTCCCCTGCCATGCCCAACAAGCCACGCCCACCAAGCCACACCCCGCCACGCCCACAGAACTGGTAGTAAAAAAAGAAATTGGATTTCACCAGTGCATAAGACTATGAAGTTGAAAGGTCAGGAGCTCTTCAGAAATTCAGGACTACCATAGTAGCCCTGGGGGTCATAATGAGTTTAATTTATGTGGAAAGCTGCAGATGGGCTCTCGGTTGAAGTTGACTGTTTGTGCCAACTTCTGTAAGGAGGGCACACCTGTTTAGTCAACCTAAAGCATTTGATGGTTTCTGAGGGGGCTTTGGGAAGTCCCCAAGGTTTTGGTGGGCAGTTGTATTGAGGCTTTGCCTCTTGGAACATAGTGGCTGCCTTAGATAAGATGGAGTGAAGTGACAGAAAAGATACTTCGAGTAAGTTGAGTAAATGTCCATGTCCAAGGCTGTCTCATGGCAGTGCAGGTAGTTTTCACTAAATAATTGCCCTGTTAATGACCATTTGAAGTTACGATATGCTGAAAAAATAACGGTTACCACTTCTCATCCGAAAAGCTCCTCCAGTAGATCTGTAGAATTTTTCTGGAAATCCGTTCCTACTCCCACACCATGGCTAAAAGTCTATGGAGATTCTCAGTCATCTTTCAAAGAAAACAAGAAAGTCCAGTTGCCTCCTGAAAAAGCACTTTCGGGACAACCATGACCCGATGACTGTGAATCTCTACAGACCTTCAGCTATGCCCTTTGGGATGAACACCCTTCGAATGGTGTGGGAGTATAAATGGATTTCCAGAAAAATTGCAGACTACAGGAACCATTTGCATTACTCAGGTGACTCTGAGGACACAGATAAACCTCCAAGTGGCCTCAATGACTCTCTAAAAAAGATGCAAATGACCAGCTGTCTGCAAGGAGTATCAATCCTTCTGTTCCCCCACTATCCAGTCAGAGCTGAAGAAGCTTCTTGGATGAGAAGTGAAACGTCTTCAAAGACAAAACAAAAAACTCCAGTTGCCTCCTGAAAAAGCACCTTTGGGACAACCCAAAGAGCCTTGATAGTACAGGGGTTTAGTGCACCCTGTTATTAACACAGCTGCCTGCAATTTCTGCTGGTTCGAATCTCTCCAAGGCTCAAGGTTGACTCAACCTTCCATCCTTTCTAAGGTAGGTGAAATGAGGATCCAGTTTGTGGGGGCAATAAGCTGACTTTGTATAAAATATACAAAAGAATGAAGGCTATTGCTTAACGCATTGTAAGCCGCCCTGAGTCTCCGGAGAAGGGTGGCATATAAATCAAATTAAAAAAAAACAAAACCATGACCTGAATGACTGAGAATCTCCATAATCTTTACAACTGACTCTCAAATTTACTACTATTGTAGTATCCCCTCAGTAATTTGATTTCCATTCTCACTTGGCTTTCAACAAGCAAATTCAATGAAGATGTCTCATTAAACAACTAGTTGCCTTGGTAGTACAGTGGTCTAAAGCACCCTGTTATTAAGACCAGCTGCCTGCAATTAAAGTAAGTTCGAATCTTGCCAGGCTCAAGGTTGACTCAGCCTTCCATCCTTTCTAAGGTGGGTAAATTGAGGACCCAGTTTGTGGGGGCAATAAGCTGACTTTGTATAAATATACAAAAGTATGAAGGCTATTGCTTAAGGCATTGTAAGCCGCCCTGAGTCTCCGGAGAAGGGCGGCATATAAATCAAATAAAAAAAAAAAAAACTATGGTGATTCTCTTAATGACTGCAGGTCATTAAGCGATGCTGTAAGTCTGGCATGTTCCCATGTTTCACTTAACAACCACATCTCTCGGCAACAGAGTTGCCGTTCTCGGTTGTGGTTGTTGGGTGAGGACTACCTATAAAAAGGAGCAACCTATGAATATTTCGCCACTCTTATTGCAACTACTTTTTTTTTTTAAAAAGTGACTCAAACCCTTTTAGGCAAGGATGGGCTAAAATAGCATTTGTTGATGCCCTACGAATTATATTTGGAGTATCCGGTGGAAAAAGTCCCTAGGACTTGACTCTTGTCTGAGTTGGAAGCCAGCTGGTCTGTTTCTATGGGATTGACTGAGATTACATCATGTGGGGTTATTTAGGATGAGTTTGAGCTTGTTCAAAGGAAGAGGGCTGGGTTTCTGATGATGCTGGGTTTGTGAAAGCCTCTTAAGGCAGATGGATCAATGAAAAATGCTTTCTTTTATATTAAGTGTTTTTTTATTAAGTTATTAAGTATTATAAAATACAAAAGTAAATAAAAGAGCAGTGGAAGGGGAGGGGAAAAGGGGAAGAGAAGGTAGGGAAAAGAAAAGAAAAGAAAAAGAAGCATTGATTTCTGACTCTCTCTGTTGCAGTAAAATAAGGCATTAATATCAAATCACAGCTTTTCGTTTTCCCATAATAATATGAACAAGTCATTTCTATAAAGGTCTATCAGTCTAATCTCTAAAACCCAAAATCAGAGTTTCATTCTTTTCCACATCAAGCATGAAGTTCAGAAGTGGTTTCCACATGGAAACAAAAGTACTTATGTTCTTTTCTTTAATCAGAGTAGCCAGTTTTGCCATTTCAGCCAACTCCATGGAAAATGCTTTCTTGAGTGAGGGGGTGCTACCTCCAGCCTTGGTGGATCTTGGTACGCCTCCTGTCAAGAAATCAACGTGATGTGAAGCATTATAATCAACCTCCTTTTGTGGGGGGAAGGTTCTTGAGAAGATGGTAGGTTTACAGCTGGCCAGAAGGAAGTAGATGACCTTCACTCTTTTTAGTCTGGGTTCAAGGTTACACAGGGTAGTTTAAACTACATTGATTATACTTGTGGGTGGCGTCTGGTGGGAGTGAAACTTTTATGTTCCTGCTTCCCTTCTCAGTGACTTTTGGGGCAAGACATCTTTATGGGTCAGCGGTTGGGAGTGGGAGTGGGAGGTACTCTTCCGCAGTAATTATCCCAATTTAATGGGGTGGTTCTCGTCTGCTGGTGGAGAGAGATTGAATCCAATGGCCCTCTAACATGGGGTCTCTCGTGATTTGGTGCTTTCTCCATTCCAGTTTAACAATGACGTGAAAACTGCTGGGTGACGTTATCTTTAGGAGGTTAGGCACCATCAGTTTGCTAATGATGTCCAGTCGAACCCCAAGTTAAACAGGTGATGCAACTGAGTTGTTGAAATCCTCGGAGGCTGTCAGGGCCTGGCTAGGATAGGATTTATTCTAATGAGTAGTTATGGGGTCAGAAGCCATGTGACTGTAGGGATATGCTGTCTCCTGTAATGCTGTACACCAGGGGTCTCCAGCTTGGCAACTTTAAGTCTTGTGGACTTCAACTCCCAGAATTCCTTGACTTGTGGGAGTTGGTCCACAAGTCTTAAACTTGCCAAGAATTCTGGGAGTTGAAGTCCACAAGTCTTAAACTTGCCAAGCTTGGAGACCCCTGATCTACACTGAACTGGCTCATACTTTGGAGGTCCTCTTGGACTCACAAATCTTGCTGTGGCCAGGAGGATCTTCTCAGAATTTCATCTATTGTTTCAATTATGACCTTTTGGAGAGCAAGAGGCTCTTTTTATTCACCTCCCATTTGGACTCTTGTAATATACTGCACCTGGGAATATTCTTGAAAACCACTGTGAAAACGACAGTAACTATGTGAGAGGGACCTTGGAGCCCTAGTGTACGGTCAAACATGAGCCAGCAATGTGTGGCAGCAGCCAAAAAAGCTAATACAATCCTCGGTTGTGTAAACAATCCTTAGTAAGGCCACGCCTGGAATACTGCATCCAGTTTGGGTCACCACTTTACCAAAAAAGATGTTGAGACTTTGGAAAAAGGGAAGAGAAGAGCAACTAAGGTGATTTAAGGCCTGGAGACTAAAACATATGAAGAACGGTTGCAGAAATTGGGTATGGCTAATTTAGAGAAAAGAAGGACTAGGGGTGACATGATAGCAGTCTTCCAGTATTGCAGGGGTTGCCCCAAAGAAGAAGGGGTCAAATTATTTCCCAAAGCACCAGAAGGCAGGACAAGAAACAATCGGTAGAAGGTAATCGAGGAGAGAAGCAACCTAGAACGAAGGAGAAACTTCCTAACAGTGAGAACAATCAACTAATGGAACAGCTTTGCCTTCAGAAGTTGTAGGAGCTTCATCACTGGAGGATTTTAAGAAAACACTGGACAGTCGCTTGTCTGAAATTTATCAGTCCAATTTATTTATTAGTCCAATTTATATGTCGCCCTTCTCCGTAGACTCAGGGTGGCTTACAATGCATTATAGCAATAGCCTGCATACTTTTTTGTATATACCTGCTTATTAGGGCTTTCAGCCCCGCCAAGCGGTGTTGTTCTATACAAAGTTGGCTTATTGCCCCCACAATCTGGGTCTTCAATTTACCTACCTCAAAAGGATGGAAAGCTGAGTCAACCTTGAGCCTGGTGAGATTCAAACTTGCACTAATTGCAGGCAGCTGGCAGCTAAGTGCTAGCACTTAACAGCACTTTAGTCCGCTGCACCACCGAGGCTCTTTTTTAGCATAGTGCTAAAATAACATAGTGTTTCCTGCTTGAGCAAGGGCTTGGACTAGAAGACTCCAAGGTCTCTTCCAGCTCTTCTGATTCTATTCTTAGAAGCTATAGCTAGTGTAGGATACTATAGTTAGGTATCAACATGCCTCAAGATGTGGATTGTCGCCTTTTAAACCCTTCATTTCTCAGGACTTAGATATCTACAGAATTCTTGCTCCCAGGAGTTTCTGCCTTCCAATTAAATCAGAAAAAAAAAATGGGCTGCCTCTGGATTCCTTCTCTTGAGAATGCCATTGAAGATAAGCCTCCTTGATCTTGGTCCCCTTTCTCTGGAACAGCATCTTCAGGGAAAATACATCCCAACACATTTGGGATTCAGGAAGCCAAGCTACTCTTTTTTTTTTTTTTTTTGCTGTTTTAATCTTGTCTGTGCATGGTAGGGATTGTAAGCCATTCAGAGTTGGTTGAAATTTGGAGCAGCAGATAAGCTGAATAAAATAAATTAAAAATAAATCCAGTCATTTTTATTCTCAGGAAATTAATGATTGGTTAACACCAGGCTAAGTATTGGATGCATGATTAGATACATACGTCACATTTTTATTGCAAGCAACAATGCCCATTATCTCCCCACCCCCAATTATTTTTCCATACCTCTCCCGCCCACTGCCTTTATTTATAAGTTCCTACAGCATGGGATGTAAGGCTGATGTAAGACTTCACGGCGTCCTGAAGGATTTGTCTGTATCTTTTGGTAGGTTTCAGGCTATCCCGGTTCCCATGGAATTCCAACCCTGGCAGGTAGCATTTATCCAGGACAAGCCTCTCTTTTGGATCAGACAGATTCCTGGAACCATCGGTCTCAAGAAATATCCATGTGGCAACCCAACATGGAGGTAATTTCCACCTAGTTATTTCACAGACCATTTTTTCCCCTCCCTCTTTTTGATGTGTCTCTGTGCTGATGCATATGTTATATTCCTTAAATATCATGGGGGAATTGAAAGACCACCTAGATTTGTCAGTTAATCTTCCTGATGAAGTTCAGATGGGTCTGCTCATGGATATTTCCTGTGAAGTCAAGTTAGCCCATATCAAAGAGCTATTTAGGAATAATTTAACAGCCAAGGGAACAGCGTGCCCTCAGACATTGTGGGTGCTTCATCACTGGTGGCTTTCAAGAAGTGACAGGACGGCCACTGGTCAGAAATGGCATAGGGCCTCCTGCTTGAGCAGGAGGGTGGCCTAGATGACCCACAAAGTCCCTGTTATTCTGTTATTCCTGTGGCTCATTATTCATCCACTTAAAAATTTTGAGACAGTGTTGAGATGTCATGACTTCCGGGGCAAGTGTGGGTAAGTCATTACTGATATTTGTGGCCTCGTTTGGCAGGATATAGTTTTAGTTTTATTTCTGTTTGGTAGATTATTGTAATCCAGATAGGAGGAAATTTTTACAGTTCTGCTAGAATTAGCATGGCTTACAACTTGTGCAAAGATTCAAGACCAGTAAGGTTGCCCAACTCCCAAACATTTGATGATCTGAATGCCTTTCTATTAGCACTTATGATTGACAGGTGTACTTGACATTCAAAGACTGGATCACTCCATTGCGCAGAACCCAAAACATTTTGAAGCTAAAATGATGTTGGCGGCAGTGAAAAGGGGGGAAATTATGTTGATGGCAAATTTGGAATTAGCGTGATTGAACAGAAGCTAGAATTCACTAGATGTTCTGACTTAGGCTCCCTTAAAAAGCAGGAAGCAGAGTTTTGGTCCCGACAAAACCTCTTTTATTTACACGACTGTGAATTACTTTCATTCACAGTCAGCAAGGCTTATCCAAACAGTTTTTCAAAGGAATATTTATCAACACACCTTATCTCGCTTGGCAAGCTGCCACGTAACTTGTTTCCAAATGCAGAGTAAGGCAAAATGTGGCACAGAGTCTCTTAGAGTCACGAACAGAACTTTTCCACTCTTGAAATGACCGAATGAACGAATTGTTTCCTGCAAAAGCCCCCTTCCCATTCACTCCTTTTTTGTTTCCTAGGGGAGGGGCCAATCATCTCCAAGACGTGGCTTTACTCCCAAGTCGACCCTGCTTTCTGACTTGTTCTTGTCTTCTGGCAGCTCCGCGCATGCGCACACTGGGAATGGGCTCCAGCTGTTCCTCTGCCTCACTGCTGTCTATCTCCCTCTCTGCCTCCGATGCAGAGCCCTCGTCCGAGCTTTCCCCAGCCCCCAGGACTGGCCCTTGTTCCTCCCCAACCTCCTCACTGTCTGACTCTGCTGGCCGATGGCGGGCCACAACACTAGAATTCACTAGAAGCTTTACTGTAGCAGTGATGTAAGCGTATAAGTTGGCAGAGGTGGGCAGCTATGGCCCTTCGAGGACCTGTCGACTTCACATCTGGCTCAGGAATTCTACTAGTTGAAGTCCACAGGTCGTAAAAGGGGCCCTAGTTGCCCATCCTTGCTCTGAAAACATGGACAGGTGAGATTTATCACAAGTGTGTTAGGCCTTTGTGTGGATTATGAAAGCAGATGTTGGATGGCTGATGGGGTAACCAGCAGCTTTGATTCCACCATGTAACGGGCGATGACGAGAGCTTTGTTTAACGATCCTTCCTGTTGAATTGTTTCTGCATAGTTTCTAATGTATTTTGAAACTTCAGCTGTTCCGGATATGTATTATTGACTTGGGATCAGTGTGTGACTCTTTTGTCTTAATGATTTCTTCAGCTATTGGACCATTCCTGGATGCAGTTGGTTATGCTTTATATAAAGCATTGCAGAAATTGGGGTGAGGCTGTCAGGGTTCCAAGTAATAGACCCATAGCAAGCAAAACTCGGAGGCAGGTAGATTCCTCAAAGAATAGCTTTATTGGATATATCATATTGGCACAGATCTGGTGAAAACCGACTCTGAAGGTTCCCGCGGGTTTCACCTAATTAAAAAAAGAAGTTTTCCCTCAAACCGCAATCAGTCAGTCACACGGCCCAATCAAGGCACTGCCTGGTGACATCACTCCTCCTTCCTCTGACCAGGTGTGAGAATGTCCTTGCTTCCCAAGAGAAAGTATTTTGTTTTGGCTACAAAACCCCAGCTATCTCTAGTCCCCCCCCCCTCCCTATCCCTCAGCTCCAGTGTGGCAACCCTGAAGCTCCAAGATGGCTTTGGCCAGGTCAGCTTCAGGGTTGACAGGGGCCACTTCGAACAACATTATCTCAAGCAGATTGGTGTGGTGGTTAAGATCCTTTCTGTTTGTCTGTCACTGTTGCTGCCATCAAAGAAAACGAGTATCTCCATTTGTATTGTGTTGCCAGTAGGGTAGAACTTCTTTCAGGCACCAATTAGCGTTTAAACATACTTGCTGGTATCCTTAAGATTTATATTGACTGTTTCCCTATGACGATGATTCTTGACAAGCGTATCTTTTCTTTTATGTACACTGAGAGCGTATGCACCAAGACAAATTCCTTGTATATCCAGTCACACTTGGCCAAGAAAGATTTCTGTTCTGTTCTGTTCTGTTCTGTTCTGTTCTGTTCTGTTCTGTTCTATTCTATTCTATTCTATTCTACTCTACTCTACTCTACTCTACTCTACTCTACTCTACTCTACTCTACTCTACTCTACTCTACTCTACTCTACTCTACTCTACTCTACTCTACTCTGCATTATATCCTATTCTGTATTCTATTCTATTCTGTTCTGTTCTGTTCTGTTCTGTTCTACTCTACTCTACTCTACTCTACTCTACTCTACTCTACTCTACTCTACTCTACTCTACTCAGCATTCTATTCTATTCTATTCTATTCTATTCTATTCTATTCTATTCTATTCTATTCTATTCTATTCTATTCTATTCTATTCTATTCTATTCTATTCTATTCTATTCTATTCGACAGAAAGTTTAGCCAGGTGACTGTGGTTACTTCTTTTCTTGTACTTTCTGCAAGTGTCAAAGTAGAAAGAAAGAAACACAACCCTGCATTTAAGTTGGCTATCCCCTTCACAGGTCTTAAAATATAATTAAAACCAGAGAGGGTTTAAAGAAAAATATCTGTATTTTATTGCTTCCTCGAATGCCATTTTTAGCCGGGAGATATAATAAAGAAAAATATTTGAAAGAAAACTATTACAGATGTTTCTCAAAGTGTGAGTAAGATGGACATCCATCTTAGCATACAGTTTGTATGCCTTTCTGGCGTCTTCTTTTCTGCAGGATAAAGACTCAGGTGGAGGTTTGTATGCACGCATACACACCCTCACATAAGCAAGTGAGAGAGAAAGAAAATTTACTGTATTTTTCGGACTATAAGACACACCAGAGTATAAGACGCACTAAGATTTCGAAGAGGAAAACAAGTTTTTGGCCTCCGCGCATTCGGTTTTTGCCCTCCCCGGCCCCCAGGAGCACTCTGCAGGCCTCCCAAACCCTCTGTGCATACCATTTTTGCAAAAAACGGACCCGTTTTTGTCCTCCCGACCCCCCCCCCCCGGCATCCCATTTTTGCCTTCTCTAGCCCCCAGGAGCACTCTGCAGGCTCCCAAACATTCTGTGTGTCCCGTTTTTGTGACCAGAGTATAATTTTGGAAATTTGTGAAAACGGGACATGCAGGGCGGGGTTTTGGGAGACTGAAAATGGCTGTATTCGGTGTATAAGACGCACCAACATTTCCACCCCCTTTTTTTGGAGTGAGGGGAAGTGTGTCTTATACTCTGAAAAGTACGGTACTTCTTATACATTTTTCACTTGTTTCATCTCTAAATTCAATGTTCCTTTTTTCCATAATTTGTCATACCACATAATAAACAATACCACCACAAAGAGGCATTCTGGGATACTTACATACATCCCTGCTTTATATATGAATGATGATCAGCAGAAAGTGTTTGAAACATTTGCTGATCATCCATGATCTATATGGGAATTCTTCTTTGCTGAGGAAGAAGGGTTGTTTGGGGGCCCCCCCACAAAAACTTCATTCAAGTAGATAGATGTGTGTGTTGGTGTGGAGCCAACTTCACAACTTCATGACCTTGAGATACATCCGTGCTAGAGCTCTCAATAATCAGTCATACTGTCTGGCAATTTTGGAATTTTTTTGTCAAGATATCAAGGGGTGCCAGTCTTGGGAACACTGGATCACAATTAAGCATTGACTTAATTGTTACTTGAGTCATTGTGGTTTTCCTAATACCAAGAAGTCCAATGTTAGGTGAAACCTCCAACCATTCTTTACCTTAAAAGTCTCTGTTTTTAACTTTGTGAAGCATATTTTCTGTGTGATGAAACTTTTCTGTTACCCAAACCTGTGTCAGGTTTTGAGGTCATCTTATAAATTGCATTTCAAACAAAGTCTTTGAAGGAAAACTCCTATTTATTAAGCACGACATTCTAAAATCCGACTCCATCGAAGCCAACACTGACTTCCAGACCCAAAACCCTCCCTTTCCGTTCCCCACTCCCCTGCACTCATTGGCCATCTTCCAAGTCATTCTACCATTAATCTACTGCTCCAGCTCAAAGGAATTTCCCCCCTCCCATCCCATCTCTTAGGGGATATTATTTTCAGGGAAAATAAATAGGTGAAAAGTCAAACGTCCCTTTCCAGACGCCTCCGCTTCTCCTTCTTATGTCAGCACTAGAGTAAATGCAGCTTGAAGTGCTGACAACCTGCTTTTAAATCCTTGCATTCATTAACTACTGAAGTGAGTACTGAATTAGGTTAGTGAAGTTTTGATTTCCTGACAATGTTTGTTTTTAATCTGAAAGCTAGTAGCGCTTTATACTGCAGTGGTAAAACCACACTTGGAACACTGTGTCCAATTTTGGTTGCCACGATATTAAAAAAGATGTTGAGATTCTGGAAAGAGTGCAGAGAAGAGCAACAAAGAGGATCAGGGGACTGGAGACTAAAACATGTAAAGAACTGTTGCTGGAACTGGGTATGTCTAGTTTAATGAAGAGGTTTAGGGGGTTTCATGATAGTAGTTTCCCAATATTTGAAGGACTGTCCCAGAGAAGAGGGGGTCAACCTATTCTGCAAAGCACCAGAGGGCAGGAAAAGAAGCAATGGATGGAAACTAATTGAGGAGAGAAGCAACCTGGAATGAAGGAGGAACTTCCTAAACAGTGAGGACGATTAACCAGTGGAACAGTTTGCCTTCAGATGTTGTGGGTGCTTCATCACTGGAGGTTTTGAAGAAGAGACTGGACAGCCACTTGTGTGGAATGGTAAAGGGCAGCGTTGGCTAAACTTTTTGCAATCGCGTGCCAGGAGCGGGGGGAGTGCGGGGAGGGGGGGATGTCACACGTGCAAGTGCCCACACCCATAATTCTATGTGCCCTGCCCCTGTGCATGCATGCGTGACCTCCCCCGCTCCCCCTGCTCCTGGCACCTGAAAGGCCGTTTTTGCCCTCCCCAGACTCCTAGAAAGGCTCTGGAGCCTGGGGAGAGAGAAAAACAGGCCTCCCCACTCCTGAGGCCCTCCAGAGGCAGGAAACAGCCTGTTTCCCTACTTCTAGTGAGACCAGAAAGCCTGAAAATCAGCTGGCCGGTGCACACATGCGCACCAGAGCTGAGCTCACATGCCCACCGATATGGCTACATGTGCACCTGTGGGTCTATAGAGTCTCCTGCTTGAGAAAGGGGTTGGACTAGAAAACCTCCAAGGTCCCTTCCAACTCTTATTCTGTATTTTCTTATAACCAAAGCTAAACATTTTCGATCATTAGTACTGTATTGCTTTCTGTCATTTATCCTTTAGCCCAGTAAACCAGTATACAGTATACCGTATTTTTCGGCCTACAAGACACACTTTTTTGTCTCCCAAAGAGGGGTGAAAATGTCTGTGCGTCTTATAGACCGAATATTGCCAAACCCCCACCCACCCGCCAGCCGTTTTTTGGCCTCCGCACGCCCCGTTTTCAGGCCATTTTCAAGGCTTTTTTTAGGCCTGTTTTTGAGGCTTTTTTTGGGCCCATTTTCTGGGCTTTTTTTGGCCTGTTTTGGGGGCTTTTTTCAGCTGGTTTTTGAGGCTTTTTTTGGCCCATGTTTTTGGAAAAAAACGGGCCGAAAAAGCCCAGAAAACGGGCTGAGAAAAGGCTGGAAAAGGGCTGAAAAAAGGGAGGCCAAAAACTTTTTTTGTTGTTTTCCTCTTCTAAATTTAGGTGCGTCTTATAGTCCGAAAAATACGTTTTTTTCCACTTTAAAAAGAAAAGCAGGATCTGTATTGATGACAATCACATTAAAATAAAAATGATGGGAGCTTAACATTTTAGCTTACCTCTTTTCTGTTCGCCCGCCCTCTTTGTAGGATTCTGGCAGTTTGGATATGCGCGGGATGGGACAGGTCCTACCAGCACATCTAATGGAAGAGAGATTGATACGACAGCAACAAGAAATGGAGGAAGACCAGAGATGGTTGGAAAAGGAGGAGAGATTTCTGGTACAATCTTTTTTTTTTGGTTTCCTTGTTGCAATTATAACAAGCTCTTTTCCTCTTATATTCTCGGATAATAATAAGAAAACAGAGTTCCTATTTCCATTAAATGCTGGCTAATTTTCCCACTAGTACAGCCCTTAAATATTCCCTTCAGATATTTATTTTTTCCCCATGTATTTATTTTTCACATTTTGGAACCGTCCAACTCCCGCCAAAAGGGGCGGTTACTATTAAAAGTCCACCTCAATCTTCGTTGATCATGTGACCGGCGGTGAGACGGTTGTAACTTTAAGGAGGGGGTCACAACGCACTTTTGTCAGTGCTGTCACAACTTCAAACTGTCGTTAAAAATGGTCGTAAGTTGAGGGGCAGCAGTCGCACTCATATACTGCTCCACAATGCTTTACAGCAGGGGTCTCCAACCATGGCAACTTTGCTGGCTGAGAAACTCTGGGAGTTGAAGTCCACAAGTCTTAAAGTTGCCAAGGTTGGAGACCCCTGCTTTACAGCCAGTGGTGGGTTCCTCCCGGTTCGGCCCGGTTCAGCCGAGCCAGTAGCGGTGACGATATGACGTCACCGAACCGGTTTGGATCCCCCCACCCCCCCTGCATTATTCTTACCTTTTATTTGGCCCCACCCCCAATCTGTTGCTGCCTCCTGAGTCCCAGCTATTGTCTAGAGGGAAACTAGCTGTTTAAACTCTTGCCGCAGGGCTTCAAAGGGCCGCCCTACAGCTAATCAGTGGTAAAAGAAAACAAATGAGTAGACCGGTGCCTGCAAAAATAAATAGGTAGACCAGTGCCTGCAAAAATTAAATGGGTAGACCAGTGCCTCCAAAAACAAATGAGTAGACCGGTACAGCTCTGCAAGCAGTTAAAAGCCTGGTAAACCAGTACCTCTGCTAAATCCTAAAGAATTGTCACATGATCATCAAGTCACGCCCACAAAATAAACCACACCCACAGAACCAGTAGTAAATAAATTTAAAACCCACCCCTGTTTACAGCACTCTCTGAGCAGTTACAACATCTCTCCAAGGCTCAAGGTTGACTCAGCCTTCCATCCTTTCTAAGGTAGGTGAAATGAGGACCCAGATTGTGGGGGCAATAAGCTGACTTTGTATAAAACATACAAAAGAATGAAGGCTATTGCTTAATGCATTGTAAGCCGCCCTGAGTCTCCGGAGAAGGGCGGCATATAAATCAAATTAAAAAAAAAACAACAAAAAAAAAAACATCAGCATCGGTCAGCCTGTTGTTCCCAACAATTTGGGTCCTCATTTTAACGACTTCGGAAGGATGGAAGTACCTGTATATATAGATACTTGAGCAAAAAGATGCCTTCTTTAAGTCAAGAGGCTTATTTTGATGTTTTGCGAGCCATGATGGCTCAGTGGTTAGAGTGCAGTACTGCAGGCCACTTCTGCTGACTGCCGGCTGACTGCAAATTTGGCAGTTCAAACCTCACTAGGCTCAAGGTTGACTCAGCCTTCCATCCTTTTGAGGTGGGTAAAATGAGGACCCAAATTGTTGGGGGCAATATGCTGACTCTGTAAACTGCTTAGAGACGGCTGTAAAACACCGTGAAGCGGCATATAAGCCTAAATGCTATTGTGGCTCCCTCAAAACATGATTAAGTTTAGAGCTTGGATGACTCTATATTTTGTCGGGCTGAGTTTCAGGCTGGGATTAGCACTATCCAAACCAATAAACTCTTCACAGACTGAATAATACATCTGCAATGGTATGATTTTCTTTTTTTAAAAAAAATGTTGAAATTGTCAGCTATAATGTAAAATTTCAGCTCTTTATCTCTCTATGATCTCTCTCCCTGTAGCTAATGCCTCTGAATAATTAATCTTTTCCCAAGTAAAGCATTGCTATCTAGTCTACGAAACAGCAGGACACGCAGATTTTGTTTTCATGAAGTCTGTGCTTGCACACTTCCTTGAAGGCTACCAAATAAGGACAAAACAATGTTGTTTTTCTCCCAAGGGGGAAAATAAGCAGCTGCAACTATTCTGGATGAAATTATTCTGAACTATCTATTGACCGTCTCTTCCCTTTTTGAAGGAAAATGGAACAGGCACCTCAACTCCTAACTGGTCTGTGAGCTTTTGACATAACTGCTCTATTTAAAAAAAAAGAAACATCTTGCTCTAAAGCGGAAATAAAGGGAATTGTTTGTTCAGTACTTAATGTACGTGTACACACACACACACACACACACACACACACACACACACACACCAGGGTTTTTTTTTAATATCCAGAAAGTTCATTCCAGATGTTCCAATCTGTTGTTGTGCCACCGAGGTACAAATTGTGCAGAAACAGTGAAAATGGTATTTGCCAGTTCTTTGAACAACTTGGTGTAAAATTCCATTTTAAAACAGGCTAGAAATATTTTTTTGGGGGGGGGGAGAAACAAGATTTTATTCCAAAGGTTCGACATATTATTGCCTATAAAAATAAATATTTATTTATTTATTTATTATATTTCTGTACCGCCTTTCTCCCGTAGGACTCAAGGCGGTGTTCAGTCAAGAAAAATATAGACACACAAACATCATAAAATTGCTAATTAAAATTATTACTTAGTTTGGTCAATTAAATAAAACCCAGAATTAGATAACATTTAAAAAATCATTCACATGTTCGTATGTTTAGCCCCGCCTGTTGGAACATCAGGGTTTTGAGGGCACGGCGGAAAGCACGGAGATCAGGGATATTCCGTATCTCCGGGGGCAGTTCATTCCAAAGGGTTGGAGCCCTCACAGAGAAGGCCCTCCCCCTGGGAGTCGCCAGTCGGCATAATTTGACTGACGGTACCCTGAGTAGTCCCTCCCTGTGAGAACGAACCGGTCGGTGGGAGGCTATTGGTGGCAAAAGACGGTCTCGTAGGTACCCAGGTCCTAAGCCATGGAGTGCTTTAAAGGTGATAACTAACACCTTGAATCGCACCCGGAAGACCACCGGGAGCCAGTGCAGCTCGCGTAGGAGAGGTGTTACATGGGCGTAAATAAAGGCAGAGCCAATGTAATTTCCCAACGGGTTTTCATAAAATTGTTTTTGAAGCACTTTTTTTCCCAGTTTACTTTTTGGGAAGTGAAGTGACAATATATTGTTGCCCTTTTATACACAATAATACATTGGTTGCCATCCTGCTGAACTGCATTGGTTTCTCTGCCCCCCCACCAGCTGTGACTTCTTTTGAAAAGTTCCCCCATGATATTATATAGTAGATCCAGTTGAGACATGACAAGAAATCCATTACACATAGTCCTCAACTTTTTTTTTTTTAATTTGATTTATATGCCGCCCTTCTCCGGAGACTCAGGGCGGCTTACAATGCGCTAAGCAATAGCAACCACAATTGAGCCCAACATTTATGCTGCTAAGTGAGAAATTTGTTCAGTTGAATTTTGGGCCCATTTTACGAGTTTCCTTGCCACGTTTGTTCAGTGAATCACTGCAGTCGTTAAATTAGTAACACAGTTGTTAAGTGAGTCTGGTTTTCCCACTGATCTTGCTTATCAGAAGGTCACTGAAACCGTCATAAATATGAATCAGTTGACAAGCATCCAAATGTAAATCACATGTGACCATGGGGATGCTGCAAAGGTCATAAGTGTGACAAATGGTCATAAGTCATTTTTTTTTCATTGTAACTTCAAATGGTCACTAAGTGAACTGTTGTAAATCGAGGACTGCCTGTATACGATTTTTCTTAATCTCTCCTAACCTCATATAATCTCTTCGGTTTGCTGCTTTTGTGATTGGCCAGGATGCATTCACTTTTACTTTCAGGATTAATACATAATCAAATGGAGTGAAAGTAATCTTCGGTCCTCCCTTTTATGGCCGTAAGTTGTGATAGTCGTAAAGCGGTTTCATTTACACGGCTGTCCTGATTTTAGGATCTTCTTTGCGGTGGTCGTTAAACAAACACGGACACATTAAGGGAACAATTGCTGCCGTTAAGGAAACCATTGGTGTGTTAACTCCTGGTTTTTATGCTAAAACACGGTCGCAGGACATTGCGAACGACTGTAAACGTGTCCTGGTTGCCAGGCGCTGGAGGGATAATCATGGGACGTGAGGTGGGGGGACATGGGACAACGACTTTCAGTGCTTTGAATCCCGCGAGCCTATCAGAACCTTAGTTGCTAAGCAACCAGTCGTAAGTCGAGGACTATCTGTTTTTACAGAGGCACGGTGTCAGCCAGAGTGTTTCATGGAAGCTCCTGGGGTCCCTGTATGTGGACTTTAATAGGATATGCATATTTTCTGACAACTGTACACATTCATGCCAGCATAGGAGCTGTGGTGGCGCAGTGGTTAGAATGCAGTACTGCAGGCTACTTCCGCTGGCTGCTGGCTGCCAGCAGTTTGATCCTGGCCGGCACAAGGTTGACTCAGTTTTCCATCCTTCCGAGGTCAGTAAAATGAGGATTGTTGGGGGCAAGAGGCTGACTCTGTAAACTGCTTAGAGAGGGGCTGTAAAGCACTGTGAATATAAGTATATAAGTCTTAAGTGCTGTTGCTATTGTGCAGTCAATGCTCTCAGCACACTGGGCTATCCTGTTTGGAAGAAATTTTTCCCCCAAGGGGGGAAAAATGTTAATATCAGTGGCGCTTCAAGCAGAGTCATTTGGGGCTCGTGCTGCTCATTGGGTTGAATTTCCCTCTTAAACTGTAGAAGCAAGACATGTTTCCCAGCAGCAGCCAAAACCAGAAAGGAACATTTTCAAAGCCTAAAAGATGCTTAGCGTATTTCCTTAAACCTTAATTTCCATTCTCTGCTTATGGAGAGGAGGGGGAGGCATTGACTTAAGTCAGCACATCAATAAAAATACTGAGTTCGGTTCAGGCCTCAAAAGGAAGTGAGAGACGATTTGGGGCAGGGTGCATTTTCTCCAATGGGTTGCCTGCTTTTTTAAACCTGGCACAGATCAATCTTCATTGGAGTGTATCTTATTTGCAAAAAAAATTTTTTTTTTATTTTTGACTATATAAAATACAAAGAAGAGAAGAAAAAGAGAGGAAATGAAGGGAAGGAAAGGGAACAGGAAAAGCGGGTGTAAGATACAAGGGGGAAGAGAACAAAAGAAAGAAAAGGGGGCGTTGACTTCCAACTCTTCTTAGTACAGTACAAGATAAACATACTCCAATCTCCACTTTTTGCTTTTACACATTAATATATACAGTAACTAGCCATTCCTAGAACATCAAATCTTTCTAATCAGCAAAACATTAATACTGATCACCATTGCAAAGATCATAGTTATATCAGGGTCCGAAGAGCTTCCTTTGATTCTCTATATTATTGTTTTTCAACTACAGGAATTTAAGCACAGATAGTCCTCAATTTATGACAATTGAGCCCAAATGTTTTGTCGTTAAGCGAGACAGTTGATAAGTGAGTTTTGCCCCCATTTTACGACCTTTCTTGCCTCGGTGGTTAAGTGAATCTTTGCAGTTGATAAGTTAGTAAGCCAGTGCTTCAGTGAATCTGGCTTCCCCATTGTTGTGGCCCGTACGCGGCCTGTGCAGCTAGTAGCTAGTAGTGAAGTAGTAGCTTGACTTGGCTTGTCAGAGGGTCGCAAAAGCGGATCACGTGACCCCCGGGGAACGCACCAACGGTCGTAGATATGAACCAGTTGCCAAGCATTTGTATTTGGATCTCATGATCATGGGGGTGCTGCAGAGGTTCGTAACTGTGAAAAACGGTCGTAAGTCACTTTTTTCAGGGCAGTTGTAACTTTGAGTGGTCACTAAACAAACTTTTGTAAATGGAGTACCGCCTGTATGCGGATTTCAACTCCCAGGGAATTGAAGTTCAGGCACCTTAAGAGTTGTCCAGGTTGAGAAACATAGCTTTGTATTAAAGATAGCATAAATCAGTGTTTCTCAACCTTGGAAGCTTGAAGATGGGTGGACTTCAACTCCCAGAATCCCCCAGCCAGCAGTGCTGGCTGGGGGATTCTGGGAGTTGAAGTCCACCCATCTTCAAGCTTCCAAGGTTGAGAAACACTGGCGTAAATGAATTGTCTGTCGTCTTATCAGTGGTGTGGGTGTGTGGCCTTTTGTTTGTGTGTGTTACTATCACTACCCTCACCATTTCTTTGCAGAGTTTTATTTTCAAACATTTCCCACCCACATGCGCTTCAGTGCCCATCCCAGATTTACTGAGGAAGCAATCAACAACAACAACAACATGGATGGAATTTTTTTTTACGCTAAAGTTGGGTTTTATGATTTTTTTCCCCTTTTGAATAAAAAAAAAAAAAGAACCAGGGCTTGGTTTTCCCTCCGTTGTGCATTTTTTCCCACTGTGTGAAGGAAAAGCGACATGGAATGCAGTAGAACTATCCAGTTTTTCTTTGTGGAAAGGGGTGGATTACTGCTAATTATATCTTGGACGTCCCCAGAGACTTCAGCTAAACGAAGGCTTGTGAATAGTTCAGTTTTATGGCGTTTGCACGGAAGTCACTGCTGTTAGAGGTTGTGCTGCTGTGCAGTTGCCTTTGTGTAACAGAGCGTTCTTACCCAACTGTATTTATCTGGGTTTGTTGCACCTGGAGGCTGTTCAATAGATATATTATATCTACAAGTTGTGCACTGGTTCCATAATATCATATAAAGCAAAAAATGATGACACAACTCCAGAGTTTTTGAGGAAATGGTGTGGTTTTTCATTTTAGTGGAGGGACACTAGCTTCTAGTGGTTCTGTCCATGTTCAGCGTCCTGCTTGGAAAACACACACAAACACACATATAATGGCACAGTGGCTCAGTGGTTAAGACACTGGGCTTGTTGGCTAGAAAGCCGCCAGCTTAAGTTCGAGACCCGAGTGCCATGCGATGGGGTGAGCTCCCGTATTCGCCTCAGCTCCTGCCAACCTAGCAATTTGAAAGCATGCAAATGCGAGTAGATAAATAGGTATCACTTCGGTGCAAAAGTAACAGCGCTTATGCTGGTCACATGACCACAGAAATGTCTTTGGACAGCGTTGGCTCAATGGCCTTGAAATGAAAATGGGCACCATCCCCTAGAGTCGGCCATGACTAGAGGAGTAAAATCCGCAGGGTCTCCTTTTTTTAATGTATGCATATACTGTATATGTACATATGTGTGTGTGTCTTTATAATTAGTGTTGCATATCAGTGATTGTAGATGCCATACTTATGCTTTATGATGGGATGATAACACATTAATGCACATATTCCCAGAGAGAATGGTTCCTCACACACATACACATTTCCCAATTCTTCCTTTGCTGGGAACCTTTGCATTCTTTTTTTTTTTTCTTATGTACTTTGCAACTTTGCTGCTCATGGAGCCTTAAAATTTTCTGTTATTTCATTAAAAATATATGCACATGCTGTTTCCTTGTGCTAAAAGCTTCAAATTTACAAGAGCGTAGAAACAAAACACAGATAACAAGGGGAGCTGGTAATCGAGGAAGCCTATGCAAAAATATTATTTTTAAAAAAGCTAACAGATCGATGGCAGTGCTAGGGCTGCCATGCAGAGAAATTAGTTCATTTCATTGGAAAGCTAAACACAGTGTAACCTTGAAGTCTTGACCCTACCCAAAGGTGGGAATAGACCTCCTGTCAGGCCTGGAAGCCATCTTTTGTATTGGGCTTTCAGACCTGCCACATTTACTGCCGTTGAAAATTGGGAGGAGGGATTGTGTAGAGCATGGGGGATATGTAGTCATAATAACATTCCTTTCTCAGGGAGTCAAGGACATCTTGCCCTGCACCTGGAGGGGTGTGACTGGGAGGCATCTCCAGTTGGGATGGTGCTTTGATTGGACCATGCAATGGACATGTGGGTGCTGGGCAGGGACTTGGACTTTCCTTTGGGTGGGGAAAACCTGGAAGCTTTCAGATTCGGGTTTTCCCAGATGTGCCAATATGACATCTGTAATATAAAATGGAACTTTGAGGAAACTCAAGCCTCGGAGTTTTCTTTCGTTGGGGCTGTTACTTGGAACCCTGACACCTACATCTGCAAATGGTCATCTCCTTCGTCTAATTTCTGTAGAGATTCTCAGTCATCCAGGTCATGGTTGTCCCCAAACTGCTTTTTCAGGAGGCAACTGGATTTTCTGGTTTTTTTTCTTTTGAACAAGAAGCGAATTGTCTGATTTGTTTAGGAGAGGACCATCTGATACAGGGCTGTCAAACTCGCAGCCCATGAGCCGGATGCATCATGCGCCGCCCACACCCAGTTTAGCAAAGGGGACATGACACCGTCACGTGACACCGTCACGACGCGACTTTGACACCCCTGATCTTGTAGGCGTCTGCCCATGTGGTCCAAACTTCAACAAGTTGCCATCACACAATTGCTCTTTTGTGAATAGATTGGCGGATTCTGCCACTTACCCATACTTTTTGGAGTATAAGATGCACTTTCCCCCCTAAAAGTGGGAGGAAATGTCGGTGTGTCTTATACACCGAATACGGCTATTTTTGGCCTCCCGAAACCCTGCCTCGTGCACCCCATTTTTGCCAAAAATGAGCCTGTTTTTCGCAAAAATGGGACACGCAGAGTGTTTGGGAAGCCTGCAGAGTGCTCCTGGGGACTGGGGAGGGCAAAAACCAGACGCAGGGAGGCCAAAAACTATTTTTTTCATGTTTTCCTCTTCGAAATCTTGGTGCGTCTTATACTCCAGTGCGTCTTATAGTCTGAAAAATACAGTAAATTTATGGACGAGGTTCAGCAGATATCTGTATACCCAATTGTCTGTTCTCTCTCTTCTGCTGAATGATGCGAGTGGTCTTCTTTGGCTCAGACTCGTGGTGCCCCATCAATTCATGATCCCTCACTTCAGATATCTGCATTTTGTAATAACATCTTTCTGAATTCTGAGTTATCCCTTCCACATTGGATATATGGAAGATGAAAAAGAAGAAGTGGAGTAATTTTTTGGCCTTCTCAGATCAAAACGCTGTTTCCGGTCTTTAATATCGTGGTTTCTGGATCTCATTCTGTTCAGCCACTTGAATGTTGGCTGGATGTATCTGTCTTCTGGTCTTGACAGAAACAGAATGAAGTGTTTTGTGATGACTTAACAAATCAATTTTATTATCACGGAGGTTTTTTTTTAATATATATTATCTGCATTCATCTGATGAACTGGATGCAATCCTATAGTTGTAGGGAGGTAAGGAAAGGGGTGGGGAACATATGAAGGATTGCTTTGTTAACTAGGCGATATGGAAACATTAAAAAAAAAATTGCAGTAAATGCTTAAAAGCAGAACCAGGAAGAAAAGCAAATAAAGAAGAAGTGGAAGCTGTAAAAAATTGAAATGCCAACGTAGTATTAAGATTGGAACCACATTTTAAAGTATCTTGAATAATTTATGACTTCAGAACCGTTGTAACAATCAGGTTAGTATCAGGGAGTAAATTAGTACAATATGAATTGTAAATCAGAATGAGAGCTAATCAAGGTTTCTGTGTCACCTAAAAATTACATCCGTATTTAACAAATCAAGCAAAAAGCTTAACCTGTTAAAAAGAAAAAATCCAAACTTTATATGTATTACAAGTCTACATGTAGAATTACAGTCCATGGATGGTTCCCAAGTTGAATTAAATTCTGTTTCAGGGTTTTTCTTTTTCAAATTTTATTTTTTGACAATGACGCATAATCCTACAATTTATTTTGGCATTCTATTAAAGAGGGAATTATTTGTGATTTCCAGTAAAAGACTTAAACGTATCCTGGCAACGGTCACCATAAACAAAGCCAATTTGGTATACTTTGTAGTGATATATGGTTTTGGTGCTGTTTAACTTAACTGAAAGACATCTGCTAAGAAAGCGAATTCAGCCTTAAAATTGATTTCATTTTAAAATAGACTGCCTTCCAGAATGGTTGAGCTTTACAACATTGTCCCCAGATCAGGGGTGAAATGCTCCCGGTTCGGACCGGATAGACTGATCCGGTAGCGATGGCGGTGGATGGTTCGGAGAACCGGTAGCAAAAATCCCTGCCCTCCCCCATGCCCAACTGAGCCGAGTGATCATGAGAGGCTTTTTAAAAAAACTTTTAAAAGCATTTTTTCTACAACCTCTTCGGCCGAAAAAAATGCTTTTAAAAGTAAAAAAACCCCAGCCTCTGATGATCGCGCGGCTCAGCTGGGATCGTCAGAGGCTTTTAAAAGCATTTTTTCTACAACTTCTTCGGCCAAAGAGGTTGTAGGAAAAAAATGCTTTTAAAAGCCTCTGACGATCCCAGCTGAGTTGCCTGATCATCAGAGGCTTTTAAAAGCATTTTTTTTTTACAACATCTTCGGCCGAAGAGGTTATAGAAAAAATGCTTTTAAAAGTAAAAGAAAAAAAAAAGTTGGCCACGGCCACCCAGTCACATTAACCCCCCCAAGCCACGCCCACAGAACCGGTAGTAACATATTTTACATTTCACAACTGCCCCAGATTCTAAAAAAACCAAGACTTTTGCGATCTACTTGGGTCATTGAGAATTATATGGCATAAACACTTTTGTTGTTGTTATATTACATTTCCAAAAGTTTCTAGAATATGAATGATCCGTTTTGTTAATCATCAGGGGGGTAATAGTTCAGTGTAAAATATCTTGGTAAAATTTAATATTTATCTTCCACCCCTTTGTGGTGGTAAATTTAATATTTATTTTCCAGTGATACCTCTCATTGTTACACATTATTCTGTTTTAATGGTGCATCCATTCAAAAACCGCATTAGCTCTTCCATCACGATTTCTTGAAGTTGAAAAGTTTGGGAAGATTTAAACCTGTGTCTAAATCCATTCTCAGCCATGTAAACTGAGATTGGGAGATTTTGGGCCCATCGATCTCAACCCACTGAGTAGATGTTGGAGATGATCCCAACAATATGAAGGGAAATCCCATGGAAGCCACCTTCAGCTCCTGGAGAAAAGACAGGAAATAAACCTAATAAATATCGTTGAGCCACGGACTGTATACATTGAGTGCCATCTGGCAACCCCACCAACTGTGGCTGGTCCCACTCCTGCAGGAAGAGGTTTGCGCATAAATAGACTGACGCATTTTCAAACTTCCTTGTAAAGCAGGGATCCCCAACTTTACGACTTGTGGACTTCGACTCTCAGAATCCCTCAGCCAGCATGTCGTAAAATTGTCAATTTGGAGACTCCTGTTGCAAAGGACTGGGGAGCCATTTGAATGTCTGGCAAATCAGTCATTTATGAACAGATGAACAAGAGATAGAATATCCCAGAGGTGCTTTTTCAGGAAGCAACTGGACTTCCTTGTTTTTCTTTTGAAGGCATTTTGCTTCTCATCCAAGAAACTTCTTCAGCTTTGACAGGATGGTGGGGAATGGAAGGATTTATATTCCTTGCAGAGAGTTGGTAATCTGCATCCTTTTAGAGCAGGGCTGTCAAACTCCCCGCCCGCTGGCCGGAAGCATCATGTGGTGATGCCGTGAGTTTGAGACCGTGTTTTAGAGGGTCGTTGAAGCCCTTGGAGGTTTATCTATGTCTCAGGGTCACTTGAGTGATGCAAATGGTTCCTGTAGTCTGCAATTTTTCCTCTGGAAATCCATTCCTACTCCAACACCATTCCAAGGGAGTTCATCCCAAATTGCATAGCTAAAAGTCTGTAGAGATTCTCAGTCATCCAAGAAAAAAGCACCTTTGGGAGAACCATGACCTGGATGACTGAGAATCTCTACAGACTTTAAGAGATAGAGTAAATTCTCTGTATGGGTCAGTGGGGGGTTTCAAATTTTTTTATGACCGGTTCTGTGGGCTTGGCTTGGTGGGCGTGGCAAAATCCCCATTTTCTCCTGATCAGCTGGGATTTGGGAGGCAGAGAATAGATGGGGGCGGGGCCACTCAGAATTTTTACTACCGGTTCTCCGAACTACTCAAAATTTCCGCTACCGGTTCTCCCGAACTGGCCAGAACCTGCTGAAACCCACCTCTGATATGGGTGCTGAGCAGGGGATAGTTCCTGTTTTTTTCCTGCAGAAGCAGCCGAGGCAGTAGATTGAACGGTAAGCAAAGTTTTTGACTAAACACCAAATGGAGCTCTGTGGTTGAATCAGGAATTAGGTTGGGTCCTTGTGGTTCCAAATCCAGAAAAAAAATACAATTTAGTACAAGAAATAATGTACACGTTCTCAACCGGTTCTTCTTGATACTTTTAATTTGCACTTAAATTAGGCCAATCTTCAACAAAAACTTCTAACAATATGAAGCCTATTCTTATTACAACATACGTTTTGATGGACTAGGCTTTGTTTCAGTGGTTCTATAAAGCGTTGCTTCAAAATACACACCCATCCACCTCTGACCATTTGACTGTCAAGTCTGCAAACAGAATAGCCAGCAGGGAAAGGAAAGGCAAGCGGCGGTAGTTGGGATCACTATCTAGAGAGAATGGTAATTGGTAACACAGGTAGTTGGGTGTGATACAGATATTCTTAGGATGGTAAGGTGATTTTAAAAACAATGACCCAGATATTTTAACAATTTGCAGATTAGGTAGATAGGTAGGTAGATTTGGATAGATAGATAGATATAGTTTGATAGATTTGTCTAGATAGATTGATAAATAGATTTACATTGATAGACTGATAATTTGTACAGATCAGTGGTGGGTGGCTCCCGGTTCTGTCCGGTTTTATAGAACTAGTAGTACAGCTAGCGGGAGGCTCTGCCCACCTGCCACGACATCATCATGGGTCATCTGTGCATGCGCGTGTGCTCCCACTGCGAACCAGTAGTAAAGGTAAGTGGAACCCACCCTTGGTATAGATGGATAAATTTATGTAGACAGATAATTGAGATAGATAGATTTGTATAGGTAGATTTGTGTAGAGATTTAGATTGATAGATTTGTATAGATAGATTTGTGTAAAATGGATGATGGTTTGATGGATGGATGAATTGATGGCTAGAGATATAGATAGACAGACAGACAGACAAACAGACAGAATCAACTATCACAACTCTTATTTTTCTTGGTTTGGAAAGTTTTTTGTTTAGTTTTGCATATTACTCTATTCAGTATCAGAAGATGGGGATGATCCCTAAGACGTCAGGGTGAACTCATGAACAGAGTCCTTCTTTTCTAATTTTTGAAGTTCCAAGAAGACTGTCCCTCTCTGGCTTCTCCAAAGAGTTAATAACAGCGAGACTTCCTTCCTTCCTTCCTCCTCCTCCTAAACCAGGGCAATGTTGGGCGCAGACAGTCTTCCTCCTAACGTTCTCGGTCTCTGTGCTTTTAGAGAGCCTGAGCAATTGGCCCCGTTCGTTCGGGAAGCTTGGCGAGGGAGCCAAGTACATTTAAGCCTTCCTCAAGCAGGAAACAGGAATTAATGCGCAGCGTTTCTCATCCTGTGGTTGAAACTTTTGCTGCTAGGAAGAAGCGGCAGCCGTGCGGAGCTGCTCCTCCTGCTGCTGTTGCTGCTCTTCCTCCTCCCGAGAGAATTAAAAATGCAGGTTTTCCAATGTTGTCTTGGGGAAATGGTACTCTCAATATTTATCTCAAAGCCTTTATTACGTGCAAGCAAACAGTGGGTGGATAGAACGTTTTTTGGGTTTTTTTTTTTGCTGGGGTGGAAGTCTTGAGAAGGTTTGGTGGCAGAGTTTTGCAAAAACCAGTCGTGGCGGGGGAAAAAAACAACATTGGGATATAAAGAAGAGGAATGTAATAACATCTCTCTTACTCAAAGCCTACTCCCCACCCCCCCTTCCTCCCTCTAAGCAGCGTTTCCTTTGCTTCTGCTAACAATTCTCATTCCTCAGCTCTCTGACCGGCCATGCTCTTGAAACCCCTGATCCAAAACCACGTTTCTTTTCTCTTCCTTTAGAAACCCGACGTGAGGCTGTCCAGAGGGAGCATTGATCGAGAGGACGGAAGTCTCCAGGGTCCGGTAAGCACACCCTCCCATCCATTAAACAAAATGCTGCTTTTGATTTTTTTTTTTTCACTTTTCTCGTTTTATTCATTTATAATATGGCATGCAAAAAGAATACAAAAGCAAATATATTAGGGAAATTAGAGAAGGAAAAAGGGGGAAGTGGATAGTGGGGGAAAGCAAAGGAAAAAAGAGAGAGAGGGAGAGAGAGAAAAAGGCACTGACTTCCAACTCCTTTGGTGCAGTAAAATAAGGCGTTAAGACAGTGTTTCTCAACCTTGGTAGCTTGAAGATGGGTGGACTTCAACTCCCAGAATCCCCCAGCCTTCTGGGAGTTGAAGTCCACCCACCTTCAAGCTTCCAAGGTTGAGAAACGCTGCGTTAAGATCTACCCTCAACTTTTTACTTTTACATAATGATAGAAACCAGCCGTTTCTATAACAACAAATTTTATCTAATCGGTAAAACCCGAAATCAAAGTTTCATTTTTTCCTCCCACCTCAAGCACAAAGGCCAGAAGCTGTTTCCAAGTAGAAATGAAAGTATTTGTCTTTTTCGTTTCTTTAATCAAAGCAGTCAATTTGGCCATCTCTGCTAACTCCATCAGTTTTTATAGCCATTCATCCATTGTGGGGATCGAGGTGACCTTCCATTTCTGTGCGTAGAGTAGTCTTTGCTGCTTTTGATTTTTCTCCATGGGGGATGAGCTTCCCCTTCCCATCTGCTTTCAGGAGATGAATTCCAATTCCCTTCAGAAATAGGATTATATTTCCCCGAAACGCTTCCGGATGCTCGGCTGTTCCCCACAACTCACCGGGAGTAACTTGTTTTCATGCTGTCTCTGGAACTGATGCATTCTTTCCTTGCCGTTATTTTTAATCAAATAAAATTGCTTTTGGGTCTCATCGATGGATTAGGAAGATCGCGTGTTGCTGATATATTCCCCAGTGGGCTGTTCAGAAAGGCCAAATAGAATCCCTTTCCGATGTTGGGGATCCGAGGCACGCATTTTGTGGCTTGCTCAATTTTAAGGGATTGGAAGGAAAGTGAAGAAAATCTTCTGGCTTTGGCTCTGTGCAGGTAGCTTGTTTTAGCAGGCAAGCCATGGTTTGTTAGTAGATAATTATGCTGGTCTATGATGATAATGAACATTTGTTTTGTTAGTACAGACTTAACGACCACAGTTGAGCTCAAATTTTTTTGTTGCTAAGTGAAACATTAGTGAAATGAATTTTGCCCCATTTTATAACCTTTTGTGCCATAGTTGTTAAGTGACTCATTGCAGTTGTTAAAGTTAGTCACACAGTTGTTAAGGGAACCTGGCTTCCCTCTTGTCAGAAGGCCCCAAAAGGGGATCACATGATCCCTGGCACACGGCAGCTGTCATAAACACGAGTCGGCTGCCAAGCACCCGAATTTTGTTCATGTGACCCTGGGGAGGCTGCAACGGTTGTAAGTGTGAAAAACGGTCATAAGTCACTTTGGTCAGTGCCGTTTTAACTTTGAACGGTCACTAAATGAACTGTTGTAAATCGAGGACTGCCTGTAGATAATGCTAAGCAGATCTCTGGCGTTTTATTAATTAATTAATTAATTAATTAATTAATTAATTAATTAAACTTCTATACCTAGGAAGGCTCTCGAAAAGAAACAGTCCTAGGTAGCAGGAGCAGGGGTGGCTTCTACTTACCTTTACTACCAGTTTGCAATGGGATCGTGCGCGCCCCGAGCTTCTGTGCATGCGCAGTTCATCTATGATGACATCCAGGTGGGCGGAGCTTCCCCCTGGTTTTACTACCGGTTCGCAAGAACCGGACCGAACCGGGGGCAACCCACCACTGAGCAGGATCTTAATGTTTGCTGGGTGTCCTAGTGCAGGGGTCTGCAACCTTGGCAACTTTAAGCTTGGCTTTGCTGGCTGGGGAATTCTGGGAGTTGAAGTCCGCCGGGCTTAAAGTTGCCAAGGTTGGAGACCCCTGTCCTAGTATGTTTCATACATGTAGTGTATTGCCAGAGGGGTGGGGTTTCTCTGGTGGAACCTGGCCAGGTGTGTGCTTCAGATAGGAATGCTGGCAAGGAACTATCCATTGTGAAGAACCACGGGGACCGTCCCTCGTGACACTGCTTAAGTGGACGGGCTACACCACATGCAGAGGACAGAGCTCTCCAGAACAAAACGGTATTTAGTTGTAAAACATGGGGCACAAACCCCCACAAAGGTGCCAGAATGTCAAGGGGGCTTCATTCAAGGCTAAAGCGTGTTCAAAAACTGGAAGCAAAATGAGATGCTTTCAGTCGGCCAATCCCAAGAATTACTGGTTTAAAAAAAAAATAGTGAATTTTCTCCTTCTAAACGTGTGTATGTATGAGAGAGGGGCGGGGAGGAAGAAGGAAGCAGAGGGAAAAAACACAAGAGAGTTGGAAGCAGAATATATAACATTGCCAGGAACTCTGGTAAAATCTGGTGAATAAAGCACAGCAGCGGTACAAGAAAAGGTTTTGCCTGATTCACACCTCCTGCGTGATATTATTTTCTGAATTTTTGGCAGTAGCATTTGCACATGTTGTTGCTGTTATTCGTTGGCATCCTGTCCCACCTTTTCTTTGAAAGTTTGAGGTGTCCTAGATGGGGAGGCCTCCCGTTCTACCACTGTCACAACCATCACACTGGCTCTGATGCCGCTTGTGGCCTGTTCAATTCTTGGGAAAGCATTCCTGGGAACCTTTATGGGAAGTGCACTTGCAAGTTTATTTCCCCCCCCCCTTTCTTGGTTCAAAATGCTGAGAGAGCTGACTTAGGATGTGTGACTTGAAGTTTGCAGTGATTCAATAGGGAAATAGGTCCTCAAAACATTCTATCTAGATTGTCACTTTCAAACTTTGAATTATTTTATCCCTTCTGTGGATAGCTCCTCTGTCCCATTGGTTATGGTTTTGTTTTTTTTTATAAAAAAGCCCACATATACTCTTGAGAATTAATTATAAGAGTGCTAATAGATCAGCTAAACAGCTATGTTGAACAAATCGGCACAATGAATTATTTTTCATTAACCCACAGAAGCAATTTGTGCAGGCAGTTTCTAACTTGGCCTTTATTTGAAATATTTATTTATTTTATTTATTTATTTGTTTGTTTGTTTCAATTTATATACTGCCCTTCTCCAATAGGACTCAGGGCGGTGAACAGCCAAAATAAAAACAGAACATACAAAATTTAAAAACAGTTTAAAATGATTAAATATTTTTGGCCGCGATTTAAAACAAACCCAATTTAAAATCAATTAAAATTTAACCCAAAACAGTGGGATCAAGCCAGCCATTTATTCATTTGTTTATATTTTGAGACCCGGTTTCTAAAAATGTGAATATCCATTCCTCTAGTACTTTCCTCTGATGGACTCAAGGCTCTAGATTTAAGGAGCTCGTTTTCTGCATCACAGGTTGCTTTATTTTTGCAATAAAAATGCCTAATGCTGGGTTTGTTTGGCTTTGCTTTTCCCAACAGCAATTAGCCGTTAGCAAAGGCAAACATTTAACTCGGCTAATACGCTTTTTATAAAGGCAAAACACAAGCATGCTTTCCCAAGAATTAAGCCATCATCAGTAACTCATAAGTGTCATTCTCCTTGTTAATCAATGCTAGAACAAATTTTTATTTGGTTTGGCAACATATTTTAAAAATCCCAAAGGTGTTTTTTTTCCCCAAAAGGCAACTGGACTTTCTTAGGTTTTTCTTTGAAAATGTTTCGCTTCTCACCCAAGAAGTTTCTTCAGAACTGACGATTGAGAATCACCAAAGACATGTTTTAAACATACGATAAGATTTCAGTTCTGCTACAAAGCATTGCAAATAAATAATCCTGGGTTTGTTTGTTGACTTCTGTTTTGTTGTACGACTGAGCTGTAATTACTATGAAAAATCTGTTAAACAATATGGGATAAGAGCTTTCCCAACTATTACCTATGATTCATCTTAAAAGTCTTTGGTATTTTTGGACGGAGGTTGTTATAAATATGCCATTTTGTTTGAGTAATGATAGACAGGATATATCAGGACAACAGATAGGTTATGATATGAAAGAACTGGTGGTCTCTTATGAAAAAAAAAAGAGATAAATGTATAAATTATGTATAAAACCGTGCTTTTCTCTGAAACTGAAGAGCAGTGGGAGGAGGCAAGGATGTCAAAAAAGCTGGATATTTGTTGTGGGGGATTAGCTGGAAAGGGGTTGGGTTGTTTATAAACTTTTTGCATGGTTAATTCGATTGACTTTAATTTTTTGCAGGCTTCTAACCAGCACATTTACCAGCCTGTGGGCAAACCAGGTATGTAAGTCAAAATGTAAATTTTTAGTCTCCCCTTCCTCCCTTTCTTTTCCTTTTTGGGAAAATGAGTTTGAAGTTGTGGTGAAGAGGTAGACACCATTTTAAGAAGCGGAACAGTTAAATGGCGCAAGTTCATTTAATGACGGTCAGGAGTAACAGACGAGTTTTCGAATCCTCCACCTCCAGCCAGTGATGATTAGAGGATCCTCCCTTCCTTCCTTCCTTCCTTCCTTCCTTCCTTCCTTCCTTCCTTCCTTCCTTCCTTCCTTCCTTCCTTCCTTCCTTCCTTCCTCCCTCCCTCCCTCCCTCCCTCCCACTCCACTCCACTCCACTCCACTCCACTCCCCTCTCCTCTTCTTCCCTCCCCCCCCTTTCCCTTGCTGTCCATTTCACTAACCACAACTCTTCAAAGGGGCATTTTAATAAAATATTAAGTCTCTACATGGCTTTAACTTTGGAGATGTTAAGAAATCTGAAAGAGATGCTCAGGGGCAAGATACCCATGCTTGGTCGCAGTATGAGAGAGTCCTTCCTTCCTTGATGATTCCATGGGCCTTGATGATTCCATGTGGAAGTGGGCATCAATGAAGGTTGACTCTCTTCTACCACCCTTGCTTGGGGGTTCAGTGAATCTGATGCCCAAAGTCTCTGCCAAGCACAGGAAATCAGGAAATCCAGGCAGTTCAAATGAGTATATATGTTTATTGCATACAAAAGTTCTCTACAAGAATCTGAGCTACTAACGGTCAAAGCGAATTGGCGATAGATAGTCAAAGGAATTCAAGGTGGGCCGGACTTAGATCTCTTGTGGGCGCGAAGGTACTCAAGACTGATGACATGTTTGACCCCCTCCTCCCTGGGGTTCTACCTGGTCATCTCCTGCAGTCTCGGCCTTATTCGACCCAACCTCTTTTCTTCCTAGATCATGCTGCCCCACCCAAAAAGCCACCACGCCCTGGAGCTCCCAGCCACTTGGGCAGCCTTGCCAGCCTCAACAGCCCCGTGGACAGCTACAACGAAGGGGTTAAGGTACAACATCTCTTGGAAGACTTGTTCGTTAGTCATCTAGGCTCCGGTCAAGTTGGATAGGGTGCTGTTACTCATGTCGAAGAGGGTTTTCTCAACCTCAACTTTAAGATGTGTGGCCTCCCAACTCCAAAATTCCCCAGAACTAAAATCTGTTATGTATGGGATGATCAGATACTTAAAAAGCATTTGGAGCCATAAAATGGTGGCTCCGTTGGCATCACCATTAGGAAGCCCCAAGCCTCACCCTGTATGCGTTCTGCATTGTCTCGTCCCATCACCCCAGGAATTCTTCCTGCTCATCCAGCTGTTCCAGCCTTTTAGTCGGGTCTTTATTTATTTATTTATTTTATTAGTCATATTTCTATGCCGCCCACTCTCCGAGGACTCTGGACGGCTTACACCAAAGACAGTATACTAAATAGCATATTGCCCCCTAGCAATCTGGGTCCTCATTTTACCGACCTCGGAAGGATGGAAGGCTGAGTCAACCTTGAGCCGGTGAGATTTGATCCGCTGATCTGCTGAACTAGCAGTCAGCTGAAGGAGCTGCAGTCTTCCCCAAGGACGTCTTCTACTATGTACAGGCTGCCCCAGCCCCAGCTGAGAGGCCTGAAATCCAGGGCTTCTTGCTTTTCCAGACATGGCTTGGAAATGGTTGGGACTAAAACTCCCCCAGTCTTCTTCCTCGCTCAGTCCCGACTAGGAACTTGCTGCCACTACCCCATGAGGTTTGCTTGGCTCTTGGCACTACCCACAAACTTACTCCCAAGCCTGCCATCCTGCTCCTTATCTCTGCCCTGTTTACGACTAAAAGGACCACAGCAGGTTACCTCTTCTAATTTAGCTACAATTAACTGGTTTTTATTTTTTTTTATTGCCTAGCCTTTGAAACTGTTTCTTAGAGCAGGGGTTCCCAACTTCTTTGGCACCAGGGACCGGTTTTGTGGAAGACAATTTTTTTTCCACGGACCAGGAGAGGGGGAAGTATGAGCAACCTAGATCCCGCGTGTGTGCAGTTTTGCTCGCCTCTTGCTCACCTCCATCTGCAGGGGACGGTTCCTAACAGGCCATGGACCGGTACCGATCCTAAGCCTGGGAATTGGGGGACCTCTGCCTTAGAGAGGTACTCTGCACCAACCAGCCTTCAATGGCACCCACAGTATGAGCATGAATTTTGGGGACTTCTCTCTATAGAGATAAGCATGAGTGCAGCATTTAGGCTGGAGCACTGCAGCAGGATGGCTTCCTAAGACTTCAAGGTCAAACGGGATTAAAAAAAAATCCCTTTAAATTTATTTTCTCAAACGAAAATAAGCTTCTGATTCCAGCACCCTAGTCTTTCCCAAGAGTTCTGTTCTCATTGAAGGCTGGAAATAGAAATTCTCATTAAGGGAAATCTATTTTAGAGTTTCCAAGATGGAAACTTTCAGGGATGGCCCAGTTTATTCCCATCTGTGGAATTCAGTTGAAACAATTGACAAAGAAAATTGGTAAAGAGAAAATAGGGCTGCACCATTTTCTCTCTCTGAATCAGGGGTGTCCAGCCATGGCAACTGTTAAGATTTGTGGACCTCAACTCCCAGAATTCTCCAGCCAGCACGGCTGGCTGAGGAATTCTGGGAGTTGAAGTCCACAAGTTTCAAAATTGCCAAGGTTGGACATCCTTACTCTGAATGCTCGGAGGCTTTCTTGGTGCTCAGAAACTCCTGAGGGAAATGAACCCTGCTAGTTTCTCTGCAGAAAGACCGATACTACAAAGTTCGAGTTGAAATCTGAAGTTCCTATAGAAGTGGCTTTAAAATAAGGGAGAAAAGAGAATAAAAGGCCCTGCTGTAGAACACAAGCCCTCCCTAGGACTCCAAACGAACTCTTCGGATTTGTGATCGTGAGGCTTAAAAACGACGTCTTTTAAGAGAAGCCATGAAATCGTGCGGCTTTTTCCTTCTCGTTTTTTTTTTTTATTCTGGATTTTCTAGGTCCTCCTCCTTGGGAATACCTAAAACCATCTGTTTTAACAGAAAAATGTTTTTTTTCCAAAATCTGCCAAGCTAAACGGAAACTTTTTTTTTCCTGGAATGTTTAGTTCATCAAAAACTGTTGCTGCTAGACCAAAGGCCAAAAAAAAAAAAAAAAAAAAATCTGGTTTGCATTCTTCCATATTCTTCCACAGCGAGAGGTTCAAATCTTCTAAATGTTATGCAGCTTTTTAAGTTGAATGAATGTGGAACCGGATGCACAGGCGAACATGGAGAATCAAGCAGCTCTGGGCATCTTAAAAACCACAGTGGGCCAATAGTCAGAAGGAATCTGGTCCTACCTTTTCAGGCAGCTTTTACAGATAGTCCTCGACTTACGACCCCAATTGAGCCCAACATTTCTGTGGTTAAGTGAGACATTTGTTAAGTGAGTTTTGCCCCATTTTTCTTGCCACGCTTGTTAAGTGAATCACCGCAGTGGATAAGTTAGTAACCCAGTTGTTAAGGGACTCTGTCTTCCCCATTGACTTTGCTTGTCGAAAGATTGCAAAAGGGGATCACGTGAACCTTGGGACAAAGCCAAGGTCATAAGTATGAGTCTGTTGCCAAGCCTCTTGAGTTTTGATCACATGGTCATGGGGCTATTGCAAAGGTCGTAAGTGTGAAAAAACATTCGTTAGTCACTTTTTTTCAATGCCATTGTAACTTTGAACGATCAACTAAATGAACTGTTGTAAGTCGAGGAGTACCTATATTCAAAATAGGCTGCATAAACAGAGGGATAGAATCAAGATCACGTGAAGTGTTAATACCTCTTTATAAGGCCTTGGTAAGGCCACACTTGGAATCCTGCATCCAGTTTTGGTCGCCACGATGTAAAAAAGATGTGGAGACTCTAGAAAGAGTGCAGAGAAGAGCAACAAAGATGATTAGGGGACTGGAGGCTAAAATATATGAAGAACGGTTGCAGGGTATGTTTAGTTTAATGACAAGAAGGACTAGGGGAGACGTGAGAGCATTCTTCCAATATCTCAGGGATTCCCCCAAAGAAGAGGGAGTCAAGCTATTCTCCAAAGCACCTGAGGGCAGGACAAGAAGCAATGGGTGGAAACTAATCAAGCAGAGAAGCAACCTAGAACTAAGGAGAAATTTCCTGACAGTGAGAACAATTAATCAGTGGAACAACTTGCCTCCAGAAGTTGCGGATGCTCCAACACTGGAGGCTTTTAAGAAGATGTTGGACAACCATTTGTCTGAAGTGGTGTAGAGTTTCCTACCTGAGCAGGGGGTTGGACTAGAAGACCTCCAAGGTCCCTTCCAACTCTGTTATTCTATTCTGTTCTAAAATCATCACCTCTCATTTGTCAGCTTCATAAAAACTCCTGATGTTTTGGCTGGTCGAAAGATCTCTTCCCCCTACAACCTTTGCCAAGAGAACAACCAGCCAACCATTACCCAAATAACACCGGGTTTGTGGTGCAATTGTGTTGATTTCAGAAATTAAGGGGTAAATTTTTTATTTTAAAAAAAAATGCATTGAGCTGAGCAAATGAAGTCTGGTGCCAACACTAGGAAACCCGAGCATTTGGATGGTTGGTGGCCTCGAAACCATCCCTCACGCTAGAATTTCGACCAAAAATTTGAAGAAACAGAAGCATAGCAATTAGATGACTCAATATTTCCTTCTATTGAGCAATCCCCCCCCAATAAATCAAGGTGGACATTTCCTCTGCGGGAGCTTTTCTGCAGAGATTTTTGGGGGTCCAGCAGATGCCCAGAACTTCCCTCTTTTCAAAAAGGCTCCTACTGGCTGTTTGTCCCTTTGCTTCTTGCCGGATATGCTTGCCCATGACTGCTCTCTGCATGTCTCTGAGCTTGGGAGAGGGGGGGTGCATGGCACAGAACCTCTTCTTAAAAAAAAAAGGGGGGGGGAGGAGGGGGGTCGGGAGCTAAATGCACAGGGCCTGGCTGGAGGCATTTGGGGTGGGGCCGGGTGGGGTTTAACCGATCTCTTTTGCTGTCGCTTGTATTTTTGTTCTTTCCTGTTGTTTTGTTTTGTTTTGCTGCAGTTTTATTAACATTGTCTTTTGTCTTTTCCTCCTTTTTTTCGTGGTAAATGTCTTTAATTCCTCCTCAATCTCTGCTCAACACTAGCCATGGCGGGTAAGAACTCTTTCTCTCTTCTTCCTTCTCTGCGGTGGGGCGAGGGACACATTGCATGAATGCCGATGGGAGGGTGGGGGCGGTTTGTGGCATTTCACAAAAATCTTGGCAGGTGCCCTTGCTTCGGCTGAAACCGTCCCGACCTTAAGCAGTCAGGAACCAGGGTCTCTTCGGGAACCTTGAAAGTTAAAGTGTTTCCCTTTAAACTGGACTTTGTTTTTTCTTTGAAGACATTTCGCTTCTCATCCCAAGAAGCTTCTTCAGCTCTGACTGGATGGTGGGGAATGGAAGGATTGTTATTCCTTGCAGACAGCTGGTCATTTGCATCCTTTTAGAGGGTCATTGAGGCCACTTGGAGATTTGTCTGTGTCCTCAGGGTCACCTGAGTGGTGCAAATGGTTTCTGTAGTCTACAATTTTTCTCTGGAAATCCATTCCCACACCATGGCTAAAACTCTATGGAGATTCTCAGTCATCTTTCAAAGAAAAACCAGAAAGTCCAGTTGCCTTCCTGAAAAACCGGAAATGGCACACAGAGCTATCGCCCCTTGCTCATCCAGGTTCCGGCATGCCGGCCAGTTGGTCTTCATGTGTATGGGAACTGGAAGAGCAGCCGCCCGATGCACATGCGCGCGCTGGGAAGATGATCTTCCAGTTTCCGGCATGCACATGCACACCGGCTGCCTGGTCTTCGCACGTCCATGTGTACCAGAAACCGGAAGATCTTCCCAGCGCGCACATGCGCACCGGGAGGCTGCTCTTCCGGTTTCACGCACACGCTCCCATTTCGGCACTCGGTGCCAAAAAGGTTCACCAACACTGCTCTCAAAGGATGCAAATGACCAGCTGTCTGCAAGGAGTATCAATCCTTCCATTCCCCACCATCTAGTCAGAGCTGAAGAAGCTTCCAGGAGTGAAACGTCTTCAAAGAAAAAACAAGAAACTCCAGTTGCCTCCTGAAAAAAGCACCTTTGGGACAACCATGACCTGGGTGACTGAGAATCTCCATAGACAAATCTCAAGGTATATTCTACTGTTAAATGTTCCTGCTCTCGCTGGCAGGGAATTACAAGTAGTCCTCGACTTGCGACTATTCCAGAATTACGACAAATGCTAAAAAGGCTACTTATATCCTGAATTAGAAGTTCTTACATCTGCTCACCCCCTTTGCAATCAACGTGACTGCAATTTTGGGCGCTCGGCAAGTGACCCAACAGGTACCAAGTACCATTTTCAGCGCCCTGCTGTCACATGACCATGATTTACGGGATCTCCAAAACTCCGTGGCAACACCTGTCCACCTTGCCTTCTCCAGCGTATTAAAGTGAGGGCCGTTCTTAAGCCTTGACTTTAATCTGGTCAGACTTTCTCCAAACCCTTCTGAGGATGAACCCCATTTCCGTCCCGTCATTTGTCTGGAACAGGCTGTTACTCTGGAGGCGAAAGAAAGAATTGAGTGTCTGAATTTGGGGTGGGAACATTCTGTCTGCACACAATGAACGCTGTCATGGCAGTCCACACTTGCTCCAGCTTGTCTTTCTCAAGGTGACACTGATTCATAAAACCTGGGATGTCCAGCCTTGGTCCCTTTAAGACTTGTGCAAGGTCCCTTCCAACTCTCCTATTCTATTCCAAGACCTATCGATCACACAAAGCCCTTATAAACAGAAGAACACAAGGATAGACATCACCTATGCTCCACTGAAGATGTAACCTAGCCTGGTAACGAAACGTTTGGAAACCAACTCTCAAGCTCGGAGAACAAAGCTCCGTCCCTCATTAATCACCCTTTACCTGGATTCCACATTTGACACCTAAAAGTGCGGGTGGAAATCTAGTGGAACAAAGTTTAACTTTGTTGAAAGAGTTATAAAAGGAGTGGATTTGTTCTACTTACCAGAGAATGGTCACCTAATTCCATAATAGACTAGACTAGACTAGACTAGACTAGACTAGACTAGACTAGACTAGACTAGACTAGACTAGAATAGACTAGAATAGAATAGAATAGAATAGAATAGAATAGAATAGAATAGAATTCTTTATTGGCCAAGTATGATTGGACATACAAGGAATTTGTCTTATGCTCTTAGTGTATATAAGGAGGATAAAAATACATTCATCAAGAATAAAAAGATAGAACGCTTAGTGATAGCCAAGGTTATTTATAAGCTATCAAATCGTACTAGGAAACAAATAAAAACAATATAAATTGAAAGATACAAGCAACATGGATATAGTAATAAGTGGGAAGGGAGAGATACTAGTAAGGAAGAGAAGAAGAATAGTAATACAGTCTTAGTAAATTATTTGACAGAGTTGTGGGAATGAGTTGTTAAGCAGAGTGATGGCATTTGGGAAATAGGCAAAGTTGGAGCAATTTTAACTCCCTCCCCTTTGGTGCCCATCGCAACAACAGATCCCAAAATAGGAAAGTCAAATCAAATCTTATTTTCAGGGGTTTGGAAACCATAAATAACCAAAAGGCTAAACCAACATCCTGCCCATGTTGAGGTCCCAGCGTGCGATAAAACTACTGAATGTCTGCTCTCTTTTGTCCTGGTTCCCCATGTGGAGGAGCCTCTGTGAGGCTCCCAGGGCTTCATGGCTGGTGAAGTCCAGGAGGAAAAAGATCTTCTGAAGTATTCTAGCGCCACCTGGTGGGGAATCCACGCTCTTCTTTTCTTCCAGATTCAGCCCCAGGAGATCAGCCCTCCTCCAACGGCCAACTTGGACCGCTCAAACGATAAAGTGTACGAGAACGTCACTGGCCTGGTAAAGGCGGTTATAGAAATGTCTAGCAAAATCCAGCCGGCACCACCCGAGGAGTACGTCCCCATGGTGAAGGTAAGATAGCACACCGCCCAAGATAGCGCAGATACTCATGGGTTTCAAGAAACATTTTGGATGCGCATCCTACTGCAACCCTTTTAACGACCTTGATTTAAGATTGGTTGCTATTCATAGCAACTGTCTATTACAATTAGTCTTTTAGTCTTAGTCTTTATTTGATTTATATACCGCCCTACTCCCGAAGGACTCAAGGCGGTGAACAGCCAAACAATAAAAATACATAAATACAAAATTTAAAAAACAGAATAAAACCGAATTAAACAAATTTGGCCCAGACAGATTTAAAACACCCCAATCGTTTAAAAACAGAATTTAAATTTACGTATTAAAAGAGAAAAAGGGGAAAAAGATTAGGCCAGGCCCGCCTGGAATAAAAAGGTCTTGAGAGCGCGGCGGAAGGTGCGCAGATCCGGGATCCTCCGTATCTCCGGGGGGAGCACGTTCCAGATAGTAGGTGCCCCCACAGAGAAGGCTCTCCCCCTGGGGGCCGCCAGTCGACATTGTTTGGCCGACGGCACCCGGAGGAGCCCCTCTCTATGAGAGAGTACCAGCCGGTGGGAGGCTATTGGTGGTAGTAGACGGTCCCATAGATAACCAGGTCCTAAGCCATTGGTTAGGTCACATTGCAGATGGAGAGTGGAGCGGGCAGCATCCCTCATTACGGGCCATGCTGGCTGAGACGTGTTCCCCAACGTATAGGGAGCCCTAGTTTTTCCCTCCAGGATTCGGAAAGTCCAGCCACTTCCTGCTGGTGGCTTCAACTCTCTTTTCACCCATGTCTTCAGAATTATACTCGTATTTAATTGCAACTAAACAAGCTAAGATTACAGTAAATCTCTTAAGCCCCTCGATTCCATCGACCCAAATACAGTTATCCTACTACTAAAGCCGAGTCGGACTGCTTGCTAGAAATCGTCGTCAGAACCTTATGGACGTAGCAATTTTTTTACCTCTTAAATGGCTTTTGAGCATCATAGTAGGGATTGGACTTTGGAAAAGCTGTCACTGGGCTCTTCTGATCTTAGCTGAAGGTAAACTATAAAGATGTGTGTGTGCGTGAATATATACACACACACACACACACACACACACACACACACACACACACACACATACATACATATCGGGTGGGTTCTCCTTACCTTTACTACCGGTTTGCAACGGGGCCACGCACATGCGCAGATCATCATTTATGACATCCGGGTGGGTGGGTGGAGCCTCCTGCCAATTTTACTACCGGTTCTATAGAATCGGACAGAACCGGGAGTAATCCACCACTGCTACATATATATACATATATATACACACACACACATATACACATATATATTTATATACATACATACATACATACATACATACATACCAGGGGTGAAATGTAAAATTTGTTACTACCGGTTCTGTGGACGTGACGTGTGTGGGGGGGGGTAATGTGATGGTGGGCGTGGCCAACTTTTTTTTTTTAACTTTTCAAAGCATTTTTTCTAATGCTTTGAAAAGCCTCTGCTAATCAGGCAATTCAGCAGGCATTTTTTTTTTCTACAACCTCTTTGGCCGAAGAGGTTGCAGAAAAAAATGCTTTGAAAAGCCCAGCTGAGCCGTGCGATCATCAGAGGCTTTTTTTTTTAACTTTTAAAAGCATTTTTTTGTCGGAAGAGGTTGTAGAAAAAATGCTTTTAAAAGTAAAAAAAAAAAGCCTCTGATGTTTGTGCGGCTCAGCTGGGCATGGTGGTGGTGGTGGGCCGCTGGGATTTTTGCTACTGGTTCTCCGAACAACCTGCCACCATCGCTACCGGATAGGGCAATCCGGTCCAAACCGGGAGCATTTTACCCCTGATATATATATATATATTTCAGCTAAGGTCAGAAGAGCCCATATAAATGCACACACAGAGTCCTTGACTTATGATTGGTCACTTAGAGAGTTACTACCCAGTTCTGTAGTTCGAACAGCAACCACTCCCAGGTGCTTGGAAATATGGCTGTATTTGCGGCCATTTGCTGTGGCCCATGATTATGTGACAGTTTTCTAACAGTTCTGCTGCACCACACATAACAATGGGCTTACTTAACGACCCCGGCGTTTGCCATGTTTGCAAAAAGTAGTAACAAATTTACAAGCATCAGGACATAATGGGCAGGAACCTGTACAGTTGTATGTCATGTTCGTATTATTACTAAAAAATATGGAGTGCAGTTTATCTTCAATCCGGGGTCCATCCAGTGCTGAATAAAAAATGATTTGTTTAGTTGCTCCAGATGGACGGAGAGAATGACACATTTTTCCGCTTTAAATGAGATAGATTTGGGGTTTGGATGATGTTTATTATACAATGATGTTATCTCCGTGTGGGACTTAAGCAAGTTCCTCTTTGCTCTAATCTCCAGGAACGTGGGGTTTTCAAGGTTTAGCTTTGTATGCTGATAATTTTATCTCATTACTGGAGAAAGCTGTATATATCCTCCCCATTGCCCCAGCTGGAAACGGTGGAATTGTAATCCAAAATATCTCAGGGTCGCTATGTTGGGGGATCTGAGCCGCCCTGAGTCTTTGGAGAAAGGCGGCATATAAATTGAATTAATTCAATTAAATTTAAAAATCTGCCGTAGGTTAGATGTTGCAGAGCGTTTGAAATATACCGATTTGTATTTGCTTTATGCACTTTGGAGAAGGATGCAGATTTGTGTCTTGTGTTTTTGTCAGAATGACGCTGCTCAATCTGATTTAATGATGTTTCATTGTCTTGTGGTAGGAGGTGGGCTTGGCCTTGCGAACTTTATTGGCAACAGTTGATGAAACCATTCTGGTCCTCCCAGCAAGCACTCACAGAGAGGTATGAGCCCTTTTTCCCCTTTTTAAATCTTTCTTCCTGCCATGATTTTATTTAAATGCTAAAGTGTTTGGGCTTTGCTTTATTTTCTACTAACATGTCAGCCAGTTCATTAGATTTTAGGCTGGAATAAAGGTGAAGAATTTAAGAACCAAAAATAATAATAATGATGCCAAGTTTGTGGTTGTGTAAATTGGTAAAAATGAGCGGCTTCATTTGATGGCAGTTCAAATACTCTGCAGCTAAGAAGAGGATTTGTAACTGGACCCCAAAGGAGAGAGGGTGATTGATGCGAGAGAAAGCCCAATTTATTTACCGTATGTGCGCAAATATTACATACACAGACACACAATACACAACCCTCTACTCTGCTCACTTCCAAGACAAACAGTAAATCATTAAATCACGTCAATTAAGTTGAGCCTGCCACTTGAATTCTTATCACAATCCAAAGGATTTTGGGTTTTTTTTAGAAAATTCCAGAGATAAGAAAAATTCTGTACCAGGGTTCATTAATACTTTCAAGAACTAGCAGAGTGTTTCTCAACCTCAGCAATCTTGAGATGCATGAAGTGCCTGGGGAATTCTGGGAGTTGAAGTCCACGCATCCTCAAGTTGCTGAGGTTGACAATCATTGCAGAGGATTTGCACAAGATTTATGCTCATGATGCTGTTTGGTGGCAGGCCAAGTGATGGGATACACAAACTCCATTTTGTTCCTTCCATGCAAGATAAGTCCGAATCTTCCTTTTGTGACTTAAACCCATTATTCCACGTTCTGCCCTCCGGAATGAGAAGGCTCGTATCTTGACTTTCTACGAGATGCTTTCTGGGTTTTGAAGAATGCCATCACATCTCACCTTGGTTGACTTTTCTGAAGTCAAACATCTGAGTTAAACATCTCCTTCCAATCGTCCCAAAGGTGCTTTTTCAGGAGGCGACTGGAGTTTGTTTTTTCTTTGAAGATGTTTCGCTTCTTATCAGAGAAGCTTCTTCAGCTCTGACTGGATAGTCGAGAATGGAAGGATTGATACTCCTTGCAGACAGATGGTCATTTGCATCCTTTTTAAAAGAGTTGTTGAGGCCACTTGGAGGTTTATCTGTGTCCTTGGTCACTTGAGTAGTGCAAAGGAGTGTGGAGCCTTCTTGGAACTGCTGAAAGGACTGTGTTGTAGACTGGAGATAGATACCGTATCCCTCCCCCTCTGTTGAGAGATTCTGTTCAATTTTGATATAAGTGGCCTCTTTGATCCCTCTTTCAAACCAGCAGTCCACATTTTGGACATTCCCCATCATCCAGTCAGAACTGAAGAAGCTTCTTGGATGCGAAGCGAAGAAAAACCAAGAAAGTCCAGTTGCCTCTTGAAAAAAAGCATCTTTGGGACATTTGTAGCTCAGGGTTGAAATGAGGAGTCCTTGGTGCTGAGCCTGGTTTCCTTGCAGAGGTTTTATTAGCCAACTAAATAACATCATCAGCACAAGAAGAGTGAGGTTTGCAGAGAAGGTGCTTTGGGTAATGCAACGTCTGGAAGAAAACTACCAAACTCAGATGCTTATCTCATCCTGGCCTTTATTCATTTGGGATTAATTTAGTGACCCTTTTTCCTGCTTTCATTTTGCTTTAAATTTGGCGAACCTTTTCGACATCAAGCGCCCAAACCGGAACGTGCGCATGCACACGCCGGAGCACCAGAAGCCCAAAGACCAGCTGGCCGGCGCACGTTTCCAGCACACGGATGCACGCCAATCAGCTGGTCTTCAGGTTTCCGGTGCTCCGACACTCACAAAGACCAGCTGGCAGCATGCATGTGTGCGCCAGAAACCAGACCAGCTGGCCAGCACATGCATCTGCACCAGCCAGCTGGTTTTTGGGTTTCCGGTGTGTGTTCCACTTCGGGCATGTGCGCCATAAGTTCGCCATCACGGTTATAGATGTATTTTGATACAGCTTCTTACTCTGCACTCTCCTCCTCTTTCAGATCGAGATGGCTCAGAAACTGTTGAATTCTGACCTGGCGGAATTGATTAACAAGATGAAGCTGGCTCAGCAGTACGTTATGACTAGTTTGCAGCAAGAATACAAGAAGCAGATGCTGACCGCAGCTCACGCCCTCGCCGTAGATGCCAAAAACTTATTGGATGTTATCGACCAAGCCAGGCTAAAATCTCTTGGCCAGTCCAGGCCTCACTAGAAGTGTGGAGATCAACGGATTTTGCATTGCAGAGTTTTGAGAAAAGGATCGTTACCGAATAAGCGAAGGGCAGCAAAGCCTTTCAGCAGGAATGAGAACGGACGGCTCAGTCCAGGAGTGGCAACTCGTTGGTTCTCTCAAGTATTTTGTTTTTTTTTTTAAATCAATGCCAAGAAAAATCCAAAAACTGAAACAAGGCAACAAAATCTTAGAAACCCTTTCAGGTTGTTTTTTCTTCTTCTTCACGTCATTCAGAATGTGAAATATTTTAAAACGATTGAATTGCTTTTTCTTTCATCCAGACAAAAGAAAACTGACAAAGGAACTCTTTTTTTTTGAGCTGCAAATCCGAAATCGTGTGAAGAATTCTGGGACACCCGAGGGCTGAGAATTCTTTCCCACAATGTTATGAACTACTGTTGACTGGAACCCCTTTTTTATTGGAACACTTAATAATGCCACAAAAAAAAAAAAAAAAAAAAATGCTAATCACAATTTACAGAGAGATTAAAAAAAGCTATATTTTCAAAGTATCTCATTTCAAAGCAAATTTAAAAAAAAAAAAATTCCTCATCTGTTTTCCTACTTCCATGTGGATGTATGCAAAACATTGGGGCAGAACGTAGCTGTAGAACACAACCAAGAACTGTCGTCTTTTGTCACCAGAATAACATGCCCGGGTTTTTTTTTTTTTTGTTTTTTTGGGTAGGTGTTTTCCTTCTAAGTAAGAAATGGAGCTGCATTTAGAAGTTCTGTAACCATCCATGTTTCCCTCCCCCCCCCATTTTTATATAATTTATAAAGAAAGATTAAAGCCATGATAAATATTTTAAAACTGCTTGAATTCAACTCATCAAGTGCCTGACTGTGGAACTGTTAAGAATGCATGTATCCTTCGCGGGAGAGAATGAGGCATTTTTGAAAGTATGCAAAATTGCAAACCCTTCAATAAAAGGAGAAAGGAGGTGCCAAACAGCCCGGCTTCTCTAAAGAGAGTAAAAATGTCTATGTAAATATAATTTCTACTTTTTAAGTTTGTCTAACGAACAATAGAAACGCGAGCCCCTTCAAGGATACGAGGGTCCAGTGCTTTTGAGTGGTCCTAATCAATTAATGTCTCCTTGCTATATTTCTTAAAATAAATGACGGGAAACTCTTCGGTAAGAAAATTCTAGACCTACAGGTAATCCTCTGGTTTACAACCACAATAGAGCCCAAAATTTGTTGCCAAGTGAGAGAGCAGAGTTTTGCCCCATTTTACGACCTTCCTTGCCAGTTAAGTGAATCACTGCCATTGTTAACTTAGTAACATGGTTGTTAAACGAATCTGGCTTTCCCGTTGACTTTGCTTGTCAGGTCGCAAAAGATGATCACATAACTCCAGGACACTGCAACCGTCATGAGTCAGTTGGCAAGTATCCAAAATGTCAAACTCCTGAGGTTCACAAGCATAAAAAAAGCGGTCGTAAATCACTTATTTTCAGTGCTATTGTAGCTTCATAAATTGTAGCTTGCATCAGCCACCTTCCCAAAATGCATTTGGTGTGAAAACTCCCTTCACTCCCCTCCTAGGCAGGACAGCATTGCTCCTAAGTAATGTTATATGTAAGAACTGATGCACTAATCTGTAGTAGTGGAAAAACACAAACATTACCTGCACCTGCACTACTCATCAACAAAGACCAATTCTAATTGAAGTTGTTTTTCTCTTTATTATAAAGAGTAGAAAAAAACGCAGCTTAGTCAAAAAGACCGAAGCCCATGTCGTCGTCGGATTCTTCCGACTCTTCTTTCTTTTCTTCCTCTTTCTTCTCTTCAGCTACAAAACAAGTAATAGTGTAGATTAAGCCAAGTAGAGAAATTTTACCCCACCTCACATAATTGAAAAGAAGGGACAATGCCAACGTGGACTCAAATGCATTTGAAAGAAGCCATTCCACTCACCAGGAGCAGCACCGCTGGCAGGCGCCCCTCCTCCGGCAGGGGCTGATGCGGCTGGAGCACCACCACCGACTCCCACGTTGCAGATGAGGCTTCCGATGTCAATGTTGGTTAGAGCCTGGTCACAAATTAGAAAGTGCCAAAGCTTTAGCATCCGGCTCAAAGAAGGGCCAAACTTCATTGTATAACCTTTATGGAACATCATTTTTCAAGCCTTGGCTACTTTTAAACACTTGTGGAGTTCAAGTCCCAGAATTCCCTAGCCAGCATAGCTTCTGGGACTTTAAGTCCATGTCTTAAAAGTCAAGGTTGACTCAGCCTTCCATCCTTTCTAAGGTAGGTGAAATGAGGACCCAGTTTGTGGGGGCAATAAGCTGACTTTGTGTAAATATACAAAAGAATGAAGGCTATTGCTTAGCGCATTGTAAGCCACCCTGAGTCTCCGGAGAAGGGCGGCATATAAATCAAATTTAAAAAAAAAAAAAAAAGTCGCCATGGTTAACAAGCACTACAGAAAGTTGTAACATGCTCTAGAGCAGGGATGTCAAACTGGATTTCTTCTGACGGCCGGATCAGCATTGTAGTTCTTCATGGGCCGGTGGGGAGACGGGAGGGACACTTGTAACACCCTGCCAGCCAAAACTGGGTGCGTGAAGGCCTCGCAGAGCCTCCGTGCGTCCCATTTTTGGCTAGCAGAGTGCTGCTGGAGGCCGAAAACAGGCCGCAGGCCCCAGCAGCCTGTTTTGGCCAGCGGAGGCACCACGGGCCGGTCCTTTGATATTTCCAGGCGGGCCCTGCGGGCCAGATTAAAGCACTGCCATGGGCTGGATCAAGTTTGACACCCCTGCTCTAGAGGCCCACAGGAAGGCACTTGTATCACAAAACTATTTTATTAAATTTTTATGCCATCCATCTCCCCTTACAAGATGGCTCTGGGTGGCTTAAAGTTCCAAAACAAAAAATTGAAAAAACTACGATTAGATGCTTAAAAAGTGTCCTGCAGTGTTGGGAGGTACATCAAGGACCGTATCTTGTCCCACTGTGTAGAACTGGTGTTGGGACACCGCCTTGTTGGCCACTAGTGAAGGGCAGCCCATGGCTGGGGGGTTTCTTCACTTCGACAGTTTTACACCAGGAAATTCCTAATGTGTCAAGTTGCCTCCCTTTCCTCTGTTTTTTACTCCGAAGCAAGACTGATGCTTAAACTATGACTCACCCTACGAATGCTGCCGATTCCCAGGATTTGCACTGGCAAAAAGCAGCTAAGAAAGTGCAGGTAGTCCTCGACTTACAACCGTTTGTTTAACGACCATTCAAAGTTACAACGGTCCTGAAAAAAGTGACTCTGGATCATTTTTCACATTGTAACTGTTGCATTCTCCCCCCTTCCCCACGCTCACGTGATCAAAATTCAGATGCTTGGCAACTGGCATGTACTTACCACGGTTTCAGTGTACCCGGTGTCACGTGATTTCCCCCCCTTTATTTATTTATTTATTTTTTCTTTCATATTTGTATACCGCCCTACTCCCGAAGGACTCAGGGCGGTGAACAGCCATAAATAAATACAAAGACATATAGAAGTTAAAAGCTATTAAAAAACAGATTAAATAATTTAGGCTCAAAGATTAAAACATCCAAATTTATCTAAAAGAGATCTAAAACCCGATTTAAAAGCCAATTTAAAAGGGAGAGTTAGGAGATTAGATTAGTTAGTTTAGAGACCCACTGAGAAGCAAAGTCGAGGGGGAAGGCGGATTCACTTAACAACCAAGCTACTAACTTTAACAGCCATAGCGATTCATTTAACGACCGTGGCAAGGAAGGTCAGTAAAAAAGTGGGCAAAACCCGCTTTGGCAGCTGTCTTACTTAGCAAGGGAAATTTGGGCTCCAACTATGGTCGTAAGGCGAGGACTACTGGAATCTTCCAGCTGCCTGGTTTTTTTTTTTTACCTTGGCAAAGAGGCCCGGCCAGAAAGGCTCCACGTTCACTCCCGCCGTTTTGATGAGGGCGTTGATTTTATCCTCCTGGAAACGAAATAAAGGCACCGCTTAAAACAATTCAAATATATAGAACCTTAACGCTTCGCTGGGGGGTCTCCCTCCTCCCGCCAGGCCCAGCCCGGAGCGACAAGCCAGGCGGGCCTCCTCCACGCCGGACCGGCCACGAGGCCTTCCCGCCGCGCGCCTCTCACCGTGACGGTGACTTCGTCGTCGTGCAGGATGAGGGCGGAGTAGATGCAGGCGAGCTCGGAGACGGAGGCCATGGCTAGGAATCGGGGGCGTGCGGTGCCAGTCGCCGGGGAAACGCGGCCTTAGCTTCGGCTGAAGAACGCAGCACCTTCCACGCCACGAGAGAGCAGGACTGAGAAGAAGGGGAGCCACCTGGCCCGGCACTTATAAGTATCTACGCAGCCAATCGCGAGCCGTTTTGGCCTGAAGGTAGCCAATTATAGAGGAGACGGAAGGCACTGGCCAATCCGGCTCGGCCGCGGGGCGGGGCTCCGTTTTGGGCTAGCTCCCGCGAGAACTTGGAAAGCGAATCACAGCGACTAGCGCTCCCCAGTGAAAGAGGAATTCGGACCAATCCGTGAGAGTGATATTGATCTCGGCCGCTGAGGCCTTTTCAAGCCTGCCCCATAGTGCTTTGTCGATTAATATATATATTAATATATAAAAGAATATAAAAACCTAAAGGAATGGACCCGCTCGCCGCCCATATCCCAAATGAAACTGACAGGGATTATAGAAAACGAAGAAGCCGACGAAACCGTGTTTCCTCAATCGGAGTCCTCCAAGAGGAAGGGCTGGACTTCAACTCGGTAGCGTTCCTCTCTTCCGGAGGAAACGGCTTCTTGGCCGGAAATCAGAGAGAACGTATGAAGATGCCTCATGGTGAAGAAAAACTTCCGCCACTCCCGTTTCCTCTTTCCGGATGACGTTATCGGGGCGCCGGAAATACGCTACTAGGCGGTCGGGAAAGGCGGTCGGGCATCCCTCTGCGTCACAGCTAGGGACGACGGGAGTTGCAGTCCGAAGCACTCCCGCCGGTCAAGATGGGCACTCTAGTGTCGTTCGTAGGCTGGTCCGAGCTGCGAATATCCGGACTAAACTGAAGTGGATCTGGACTAGGAAAACCGGAGTGGTCGCTAGAGGGCAGCACGTGAAGATTAGTCTATTGCAGGGGTGGGCAAATGTGGCCCTTTTTACAACCTGTGGACTTCAACTCCCAGAATTCCTGAGACAGCCAAGCTGTCTCAGGAATTCTGGGAGTTGAAGTCCACAGGTTGTAAAAAGGGCCACATTTGTCCACCCCTGGTCTATGGCAACATTGGGCTGTTCGCCACCTGTTGGGCATCTGCATTTATGCAGCCCAGATCCGGCTTTATTAACCCTGTCGGTTGTGTTTGCTGGTCCTAAGCATAGAGAAGGTATTCCTGAGGGCCATTCGTTGAAAAACAGCGTTGCTGGTCCCCTGGCCCTCAAAAATGGGGGGACAACCAGTTGCTAACCCCTCCACAAGATATTCCAGGAGCCACCGGATGGAGACGCCATACAGTGTCTGGGGTGGACCATCTGAATGGGGCTATGCCCGAAGAGGAAATATGTGGCACTCAATAGCCTAGTGGCAACTTTTTAAATATGAGCCAGCCGTGTGCCGCAGCCGCCAAAAAAGCTGCCACATAGTCCTAGGCTGCATTAACAGAGGGATAGAATCAAGTTCAAGCGAAGTGTTGTACAGCTTTATAAAGTTTTAATGTAAGACCGTACTTGGAAGATTGCATCCATGATATAAAAAAAGATGTTGAGACAAGTATGTAGAGAAGAGCAACAAAGAGAATTAGGTGACTGGAGGCTAAAACATATGAAGAACAGTTGCAGGAATTGGCTCTGTCTAGTCTAATGAAAATCAGGTCTAGGGGTGACTTGATAGTCTTCCAAAAGTAAGGTGCTGCCACAAAGAAGAGGAAATCAACCTATTCTCCAAAGTACCTGAAGGCAGGACAAGAAGCAACAGAACGAAGCTTATCAAGGAGAGATCCACCCTAGAACTAGCATTTAGACTTCTATACCACTTCAGTGTTTTACAGCCCTCTCTAAGCGGTTTACAGAGTCCGCATATTGCTCCCAACAATCTGGGTCCTCATTTTACCCACCTCAGAAGGATGGAAGGCCGAGTCAACCTTGAGCCTGGTGAGATTCAATCTGCCAGACTGCTGGCAGCCGGTGATCAGCAGAAGTAGCTTGCAGTACTGCACTCTAACCCAGTGGTGGGATTCAAGTAATTTAACAACCGGTTCTCTGCCCTAATGATTTCTTCCAACAACCAGTTTGCTAAACTGCTCAGAAAGTTAACAACCGGTTCTCCCGAAGTGGTGCGAACTGGCTGAATCCCACCACTGCTCTAACCCCTGCGTCACCATGGAGAAATTTCCTAACAGTTAGAACCATTAATCAGTGAAAGGGTTTGTTTCCAGAAGTTGTGGGTGCTCCATCACTGGATGTTTTTAAAATGAGATTGAACAACCAATTGTCTGAAATGGTTTAAGGCAGGGATGTCAAACTCACATCATCACGGCGGCGTCACGTGACGTATTGTGACTTTCCCCCCTTCGCTAAACTGGACGTGGGTGTGGCCAGCATGTGACACATCCAGCCCGTGAGTTTGACAGCCCTGGTATAAGATCTCCTGCTTAAGCAGAGGGTGGACTAGGAGGTCTCCACCTGTTATTCTATTCTGTTATGTAGGAAGTTAGCACCCACCCCTTTCCTAGAAGAATGAAATATTTTAGGAAATATTAAAAAGGCAGAATATTACGTTTCCCTGGATGAGAAATGGAGAAGCATGTTTTAAAGATGAAGCAACTCCCATCTTCCTGCCCCTACCCTTTGTCAATGGACCATCATCTGCAACACAATAGGACCCAGAAACTAACACAATGGGACCCATCTAGCAACAGAAACTCACCACATGGCACCTGGGAAGATTACATCAGCCAGCAAGGCTAGCTAAGACCCCACCCCCTGGGAGTCTGACAACCAATCAGGATACTCTTTCAGGGCCCCAGGAAGTTCAAAGCCAGAGATGGCATAAAACCCGGGGACTCACTGCATCTCTCCCTTTTCTGTTCAGGAACTCAAACCATCTTTCCAAGCAGTCTCCATGTTCCAGTGTCTTTTCCCCACTTGGAAAAATACCCCAGAAGGATATTTCTTCTAACAGTTACTTGGTTACCTGGAGCAGGAAGTGATCTGTTCACTGCCATCTGTGGCAGATTTCACACCCAGATCATCAAGCAACTGTTTGGAGGCAAAGGCAAGGTCTAATCCTATGTGAGTCAGAACCAAAATAACTTGTGATAAAGTGATACTCATTATGGAAACCATGGACTTCTGAGCTCTACTAGACCTAGCTCTGTCTACCTAAAAGTTGAACTTCCCATACCACTTTTGAGTAGTTTCCTTCAACAAGTTGCCAATCAAATCTACGTATTATTTTCATTATGTACTTTAATTGGCTACCTGTATTGTTACATTGCTGCCTTTTTGACTGAGTGTTATATAAAGAGAGTGTTGCGGGTGGCTGATGGGATAGAGAGAAGATCCCTACTGCCACGTAGCCCATCCTCTTGGTTTTTAGCTTTCTATTAATCTTCTTAATTTTTATAGTTTTGTATTCTCTTTTTTACTTTTTTATTATATTGCAAGTGGCCCTGTCGCTTTTTCAGTGAGATGGGGCAGTATAAAAATTGAATTAATAAGTGAATAGAATGAATGAATTTCTGTACAAAAGAAGTGTTGCAAGGGTTTGAGCAAATTACGGAGTCACTGAAGAAACTACTTAGAAGGGAAGTTTTGCCCAAGAACCTACAGATTAGACAAGAGCTATATTTGGCAAGGGAAACACCAAATAGACAGAGGAACTTGAGATCAGATAATTGAAATAAAATGAATTGGGAGGAAGAACAATATAATGAACAAAGGTGATTTTACTTAGCATTGTGGACTATGGTAAGAGTTTTGATGCTATAGAAGATGCCAACATGTGGGACAATTAAAGGCTAATGAATGTGCCAGAATAAATTGGTTACTTTTTTTTTTTGAGAAAACTGTACAATGGACACTAGCTGAAGAAGCTTCTTGGATGAGAAGTGAAACATCTTCAAAGAAAAAAACAGAAAGTCCAGTTGCCTCTTGAAAAAACACCTTTGGGACAATCATGATCTGGAAGATTGAGAATCTACATAGACAATGGGCACTACTAAAGAACCAAATCTGGAGAAACTGAGAGATTCCGAATAGGGAAATAAGGAAGATGAGGGTGCATACTATCACCATATTTGACTTCCATGGCAGATATATTGTAAAAACCATAGGATTGTAACAAATGGAATTAAACTCAGATGCTGAAACCGGCCAGATGACATAATTTTGTTGACTAAAAATAATGGTGAAAGTCATTAGGAAAGTGAAAATGAGAAGTGAGAAATGTGGTTTGCTAACTATTAAAAAGACAACCTTCATGTTTGGAGAACTCCCAATTGACGGTAAAGAAATGAAGATAGTTCCAAAGATGCTTTTTTTTTTCAAGGGGCAACTGGACTTTCTGGTTTTTCTTTCAAGACCTTTCGCTTCTCATTCAAGAAGCTTCTTCAGAGCTGAAGAAGCTTCTTGGATGAGAAGCGAAACGTCTTGAAAACCCCCCCCAGAAAATCCAGTTGCTTCTTGAAAAAAAGCAAGCACTTTTGGGACAACCATAATCTGGATGACACAATCTCCACAGACAAGTGAAGATAGGTAGTAGTTTTATTTTCTGGATGGAAACTGAGCATTACGTTTTAGATGTGAAGTGAAGATTAATTCTAGGAATCAAATGACAAACTGAGGCAGGATCATTCCTGTTAAGGGTATTTCAATAATTATTAAGATTCGAGCAGTAAAAAGCTCCCATTCCCCAATAATAATATACTCTGAAAGATGGACATTGATTTGGAAGATCATGATTTACAATTGGGATGCCATGACTTTTTATGGTATGGCAGAAGATACATACTTATTTTCAAAGACCTTATGTAAGAAATGCAGTTATTAGCGTGGGAGAAGATTAGAGATAAATATTATTTGAAAATACCAGCATGGTTATCAACAATGGAAGCATTAATACATCCAAATATTATTAATATTAGAAATATTCTTAGATATAAGGATATTCTAAGAGATAAGGGGGAATTGAAAGGGAAACAAGAAATAGAAGAATAAGGGATTGAGATGGACTGGTGTACCCAATGCAAATTCAAACAAGGTATGAAAAAGATGCTAAACTATATGGATTCTATTTAGAAATGACAGAATTGGATAAGCTACTCACAGGAACAGAAGAACACATAATTAAAAAAATATATAACCATTTACTTAGTATTGAATTAGAAGAACAACAGGTAAACAATGATAGTCTGGGCAAAAAAATTTGGCTACTCAATTGAGTTAGATAAATGGCAGCAGCTATGGGAAAGGAATACAGCATATAAGAAGAATCAATATAAAATGTTTTACAGATGACACATGCCACCCGAAAAATTGGCAAAAATGTTTAAAGATAAATCAGCTAAATGGTGGAAATGCCATCAGATACCAGGATCGTATTACCATATGTGGTGGACATGCCCAAAAGCGAGAAATTATTGGATTAAAATTAAAACATGGTTAGAAGAAATGATACAACAACATATAGATTTAAAACCTGAACTGTCCCTATTGGGTATTTTACCAGAGAAATTTAGTAAAGAAAATATATATTTGATTATACATGTTATAACTGCAGCGAGGATAGCATTTGCACAAAGATGGAAAGCAGAGATAATCCCGACAGAGGGAGAAGTAATTAAGAAAATATTGGATTGTGCAGAAATGAATAGATTGACTTTGACAATTAAAGAGAGGAATCGGAATATTTTAAGATATGGGGGCAATTTTATCATTGGTTAGAGAAGATATACATATATAGGATAGATAAATGTATTAAATGGAGAAATGTTACAATAAATGAAATGATAATATCAAGATATGATAAAGATTGGAGGAGTAAGAAGAAGACACAAAAGATTTACTCGGATGATACACTGAATGATTATGTATTGTATGTTTATATATAAAAGATGGACATTGGGGAAAGAAGGAGAGAAAGAAGACTGACCCTTTCAGATTATGGATTTGGAGATAACCCATGGATTGCAAGAATTGGTTGGTCAATCATCCCTGGGCTTAACAGCTCAATTGTGGCTCTAATTATCAAACAGAATTAGACTCATTCTTTGGGCATATAATGCAACTGGAGTAGGGGAAAAAAAGGCTGCTTAGCATGGTTAAAGTAGAAGGGAACTTTGTTGTTCAGTCCCTATGCCCAACTCTTCATGACCCTATGGATCATCATGCCAGTGCCTATCCTCCAATGCCACCCCATGTTTGCCCAAAGTCATGTTCATCATGTCAATGACACCATCTAGCCATCTCATCTTTTGCTGTCCCCTTCTCCTTTTGCCTTCCATTTTAACCCAGCATCAGGGTCTTTTCCAAGGAGCCCTTTCTTCTCATTTGGTGGCCTAAGCGTTTGAGCTTCAGCTTCAAAATAACAAGAGTTGGAAGGGACCTTGGAGGTCTTCTAGTCCAACCCCCTGCTCAAGCAGGAGACCCATACCATTTCAGACAAGTGGCTGTCCAGTCTCTTCTTTAAAAGTCTCCAGTCAGGGTTGATTTCCTTTAAGATGGAAAAGGATGGAGGTGCTCAAAGAGGCTGTTTGGAAGAGGTACAAGGCAGTACCACAAGCTACTTTTGCTGACTGCCGGCTGCCAGCAGTTTGGCAGTTCGATCCTGACTGGCTCAAGGTTGACTCAGCCTTCCATCCTTCTGAGGTTGGTAAAATGAGGACCCAGATTATTGGGGGCAAGAGGCTGACTAAACCACTCAGAGAGGGCTGTAAATCTAAGTACTATTGCTATTAATCAAAATAGGCTGGGATAACAGTCCGAGTTTTAGTCTCTGAGTCTTTCTGGGCTATACATTTTCTATATATATGTTTTTTTAAAAAGAACATCAATGATATATGATTGATATGCATATGCACAAATTCCTTGGGTGTCCAATCACACTTGGCCAATAAAAAAAAAAATCTAATTCAGGAGGTGAAAATGTTGAAGGACCAAAGCCAGAAGGGCAAATTAGGACATGGGATTGATGGGACAGTTTATGACTCATTTTCCTCCTCTCTCATCAGACATCAACAGCCAGCAGGAAACCACCAAGTTTCTCAACTTTGGCAACCTGAAGATCTGCGGACTTAAAGGGCTGCCTTCATCACCTGCTTCACCATGAAGCTCAGGGTTCAACCAGCAGAAGCACTGGGTGTGTGTGAGTTAGTTAGTTAGTTAGTTAATGGCTATTTGGCCATTAGGCAAGAACAGCCCTGGAAGCCGCTGTTATGTATAACATGTTAAGCCATGATATGCCATGAATATGAACTAGTTGCAAGATGCGATCTCCAGGATGGATTTAGAAATTAACCCACCAAAGACAAGAAGGGAATATGCTGTGAGTAATATACAGCTGGAAGGGACCTTGGAGGTCTTCTAGTCCAACCCCCTGGCCAGGCAGGAAACTCTACCGTTTCAGACCAAAAGGAGCGATGGTTGTTAGCTTATTTATCAAAGACATAAATGACATTATTTGAACGGCTAAACAATAAACGAGACAGGTTAAAAAAAAAACACACAACTCTTGGTTTGCAGGCGACTCTTCCACCTCTCCCTCGTCGGCGTCCAATTCCTTTCGTTTCAAAAGCCACAAAGCCGCTTCGCAACCGTCTCACACACGTATCCGTGGCGAGCCGTTTGAAGCGGCATCCCCCAACCCGTTAACCCCGGAGAAAAAACGGTCCCGCGAAAGCCTCCGGGCGGCCGGGCGGGCGACACGCGAGCGCCGCGTTCACACGAGACGCTCAGTCTCGGGTCAGCCAAAAGCTCCGAGGCCCAATCCTGCAACGCCCGGCTGAGAAAAGCCGGATCTGCCAGGCTCGGTTCCGGAGCCACCGGGGCAGAACCGCCGCCGCCGCCCGGCACGTGGGAATCGGCCGCTCGGGCGCCCGCCTCGTCCCCGGAAGGCCGGCTGAGATGCTCGGCCGGGGCTCTCCCCGCTGGGCCGGGGCAGCTGAAACGGGGCGGCCGGGCGGCGGCGAGGAGCGCGGGGCGGCCGCAGGGAGGGCGGCCCCATTGCCAGCCTCTCGGGGCGGAGGCGCGGGCGGAGGCGGGTTTCCTTTCTTTCGGCCGCCCCTGCCGCCGCCGTTGCTCCTGCCCTCGCCGCCGCCGCCTGGACTCCCGCGCCGCTCGCCTCCCACGCAGCCCGGCGCTCGGCCGCCATGTACCCGGCCGGGGGAGCCGCCCCCGGGGCCGCCGCGGGACCCGGTGAGTCCCGGGGCTGAGGAGGGAATGAGGGAGGGGGGGAAAGGCGGGAGGGCGAAGTGCCGGCGGGCCTGAGGGGAGCCGGCGCTGGGGCGCTGGGCCTCGGCCGCTCGGGGCTTCTCCGGGTCTCGAGTCTGAGGGGGCTCCGGCGCTGGTGGCGCGCGGGAAGGAGGCCCCGAGGCCCCCACAACCCTCAGATGCTGGGCCTGAGGGGGGGAGCAGCGCGGCGGGCCCAGCTCTGAGGAGACTTTTGTGGCCGGGCGGGGGGAAGGTGCCTCAGGGAGGGAGGGGGAGGGAGGGAAACACGCGTGTAACACGCTGAACGTGAGGAGCCTCCTTTGAGTGTTTGCGTGTGTGTGTGTGAAGAGGCGGCGGTGGGAAAGGCGTCTTTCCCTGAGGGGAGCCGCCGGCCCCATAAGTTCCCCACCCAAACCCCATTTCCCTCCCTCACGACGACCCCGAGGCGGCCGTTGAGGGGAGCGTTTGTCTCTTCCTCAGGAATCCCGCCAAGAAGAAGAAGAAGAAGCAAAAATAGGGGGCTGCAGTTCGTCTGGGGCAGCTGCTCCCTCCTTTGTGGGGGAGGAGGGGGTGAGGTGTGGGGGGGAAAGAAAAGAAATACCTCAGGTCAATCCGGGCTGACATTTATTCGGCTGATTCCCCCCCCCCACCTCCCCTCACCGACATTTTGGCTATAAACGGGGTGTTCGATGAATAACACAACCCCCCCCCCCAAATTTAATATCTGGTTGCCATCGTCCCTCATTGCACTTGCTGAGAGATAATCGTAATAACTTGATATTGATGGATGCAAGCAAGCCCCGTTCAGAAGTTCCCGCGTGTTTTTTTTCTCTCTCCCTTCTTGGGGGTGGTGGTCTTCTCCCCTCCCCCCCAAATCCACGCGTGTTCCCAACCCAGCCCGGTTCTTACAACCCCCCCCCCCACACCCTTTGCACGGGATGGATGCCAAAAGCCTCATCCCGAGAAGAAAGACCCCGGACTTCGGCCTCTTGAAAAAAAGCCGGTTTATAGCTTAAGTCAGCCTGGATGGTTTATTTATTTATTTATTTTTACTTCCCCCTTTGCAAAAAAAACAAAAAACCCAACCCTGGTTAGGAAGCTCTGGGGTGGCTTATGGGTTTCCAAGGGAGCGGAGGGGAGGTGGCTTATGGAACGATGGGTGCTGGGAAGTGTAGTTCTCCTCCCTGAGCATCTTGAGGGCCTCCTTCTTCTTCGCCTTGCCTTGTTTTTTTTTTTTGTTTTTTTTTATCCATCTTCTTGCAAGGATTGAGTCTCAGTCCTGGCGGTCCTTCCTTTCACCATTCAGGGGTGAAAAGCATTTATTTGCTTTTTTTTTTCTTTCTTTCTTTCCAGAAAATGAAAAAAAAAAAAAAAAAACTGCTCTGGGAAAGTGTGTGTGTGTGTGGGGGGGGGGAGAGGATTAGTGGAGTTGCTTCAACAGTGAGATGGGCAGGATGTAAGTTTAGTAAATATTAGTTTTTGTTGTTGTTGTTGTGGGGACTTAATTGGGTAATGAAACATCTGCAAGAAAAACCACCGAGCTCAAAAGAGAGCAACAAGGGCTCCGCATCCCAACCCTGAGCTGCAAATATTCTATCAACACATCGTTTATCCACTTTTTATTTTTTTTAGTCGTTATTTATTTTTAGGAATTTTATTTCGGCTACATTGTGCTTTCGGTTTGTTCTCTTCAGTTAGTTTCAGTTATTTTCTGGCTCTTAAACACCCCCTCCCCCCCACATAGACCTTCTGCTGCTTTTAAAAAGTGTCCATAATGGTGGTCTTCCAATTTCCTCTGCATAATGATTATGTGATGACAAATATTCTCTGGTAGGAGTTATATTGGGATTGTTATAATTAAAGAGGAATATTATTTCCTACAGAGGTTGCTTACGGCAATCTCTACAAGAAGGTGGTTGATTCAACCTTAAATGCCCAATTGGTGTTTTATTCAACAGCTGGTTGATGTTGCCCAAGTTAAGTGTTCTGAAATTAAAACTCAGGTGGGAACAGGGAAAGAACAATTGAAGAAGATCAAGGAATACTTTTTGATTTCTTAGGACTGGGTTGTCCCAATAACAGTGTATGCTACTAACTTTGGACGTGTTAACTAGATGAACATGCTAGAGAAGTCATACATGTCCAAAAGGGTCAAGTGCAAGGCCAAGTCAATGGAGGAAGGGTATATGAGGAAAGTTTGCCAATGGAAATCGCAAGTCCTTTAAGACCATGGGTGGGAGGTCTAAAGAAGCAACGGAGCCCACTTGGGCAGAATACGGTCATCCCTGTGGTGAAAGAAGAGGACTGGCTTGAAATCCAGTATGGTGACTTAATTGCTAGCTGATGTAGGAAGTAGGGAGATGATCTTGGAGAAGGAACCAGGAGGTCTTTAGAAAATGATTATTTGCAGACTAAACTTGTGTTAGATCCAAGGAAGTGGGAGAGTATTACAAAGGAATTCTGTCTAGCTCCCTCCTACTTCCATGATTCTTTGGGTATAAGAGGGAGGGAAGAGAAGACTTGGGCAAACTTGCAAGATTGGGTTGTAATAAAGGATACTTCTAGTCCTTCAAAATCTGTTTCCTGACCTGGTCTGCCTTGAAAGATTGATAGCTGGTTTCCAACTTAAGGCTGCATGGTGGAAAAGTTCTTTCCTAATAAAAGTATGAGGAACCATGATTTCCCAGATGTCTCACACTCCAACTCCCATCTTCCCTCACCATTGCCCATGCTAGCTGGGACAAGTGGGAATCGTGGTTGAGCAGCATCTTGAGGGTCATGGGTTCCCATATGGTTAATGGGCTTCCATTTAAAGTTGACAAAGTGGTTTTTAAGAGAGAATTTCACAGATCATGGGAGTGGTGCTTCCTTGAACCAGAGACTGTCTAGTGAAATTGATTGGCAGAAGACTTAGAAGAAAGTATTTCTCGCAACATGATCCATGAAATTGATTGTCCTAAAATATAGTGATACTACTGGATAGATGCCCAACCATCGGTTTACATGATGGCCACATGTATGCTGTCTGCTCGAACGCCATAAGTATTAGCTAAATTAGATTGTCCAAAAGAGGTTGCTGGACCAGAGAACCTTATACGTAGGGAATTCTTAATTAAGCAAGTTGTCAAACTCACCTTTTGTTGTTGCAACCGTCTCCCATTAGAATAACTTTCACTCATGCTGTGATCGGAAGCCCTGAATTCTGTTCTGTTGGTTGTAATGAACATCACTGCCCGAGTTAGGACAGGGCTGCTTCTTGATTACAAAAACAAGATTTGACTGCTATATATGGTATCTTCTGTCTTACATTGTGGCTGAAATTCTCCCTTTAGTATGGCCTCCTAAAAATAGTTTTTTAAATTTTCCATGCTGCAAAAATATAGGTTGTAAGTTGCACTTAATTGTCACAGTTTTGAATTTGAAACTGGATTACTGATACTCCTCCTATACAGTCATATTTTATACTTTAGATTTCATACATATTATAAGCCTGGATCAACTTTCCAGTGTAAGGTTGACAGGGAGAGACTGACCCAAAGTTCTCCGAGGATACTTCCATGGCTGAGAATGTACTAGAAGATGGGAGACCACTAAGTCACTCTGGAGCAACAGGCCAGCCTTCACCACTGGACTACCTGGTTCTTGGGGTGTGAGAGAGTGACTGGCCCAAAATCATGCCAAATCAGCTTCCGTGGGAAACCTGCATTTCCCTTCTAGTTTAGCATCTTCACAACCAAAGGTAGTCCTTGTTTAACCACAGAAAGATGGTTGTATCAATGCATGAGATCTTATAGGACATAACAAAACAACACTGCTAAAAATCTCCTTGTGGTCATATTCTGAGCTGGCCCTGGGTGATCATCTAGGCTGCATTTTTCTTTTCATGGACTTTTGCCATGAGTTAAAAAAGCTTTCAGCCCAACCATACATTTGACATAGGGTTTGCTTTCTTAGCAGCTGCTTTTCAGAGTCCCAGTGTGGTTGTGGCTTGTTTGATTCTCTACTGTGGCATTTTTGTGTGAGGAAACGCTCCAGTAAAGCTTAACAAAACCTCAAATAGGATTTGTAGTTGAAGAATTCCAGAAGTCAGCACTTTTAGCCTGCAACTGGACGTCTCAAAAGTTGGAGCCATCCGGTTTTCCCAAAACATAAGTGATAAATGTTTTTGAATGCATTGGCTTGGACCATAAGATTTTGAGTTGCACAGCACTGTGATCTGAAGTGCTTAGTGTCTCAGGGTTGGCTGTGAAAGTTGACATTTCTAGAGGACTTGATCCGTTGAGGGTGGAGGAACTGTCCATCCCTTCCCAAGTTAGAGAGGCAAAATCTCTAGAAATATTGAAAATGGAAAAAAATCCCCACCTTTTCCTGTTTTTTGGGGGGGAAAAACCGAGGGAAGAAATGGGAGTATATGCAGCACTTATGCCTCGTACCATTTATAAGTATTATATACAGTTGCATATAAAATATACATTGTAAAATATATGCATGGGTGAAAGGTGTACTCATTCAGGCAATAATTATACTTTGATAGATTGAATTCTCTTTAAAGTGTGTGTGTCTGTATAAAACGGAACTGTAATCTATTGAAAGGATCAAGAAGTCTACCATTATCATTAAAATGCTGCTTCATAATTTTTCTCTGTTGAGGCCCAGGTAGCTACTGACCTGGGGGAACTCAGGCGAAGAGATTGATGAAGCCTTTGGAAACCAAACTAATTACCTCTCTGCCATTTATGTCAATCCAGAAACCTCAAACAGAGGTTGTTTCCATGGTCTCCTCCACTTAATTGTTGTGGGTGACAATACAGACCCTCAAAAATAATTTAGAATTGATTACATGCTTCGTTCATCTGAGCAAAATGTTCCATGTGCTTTTGAAATGGAAACTGAAGTCACAGAATCATTTATAGTAATGGGTAGTTTGCTCTGGAGAAACATAGAATTACATAGAATCATAGGGCTGGAAGGGGCCTTGGAGGTCTTCTAGTCCAACCCCCTGCCCAAGGCAGAAGACCTTATGCCATCATTCATTCAGGACAGGGCAAAATCCCAGAGGTGCTTTCCAAAAGGTGATTGGACTTTTTCCCCCCCTTGAAAATGTTTCGCTTCTCACCCAAGAAGCTTCTTCAGTTCAAAAATTTTCCCCACCATTCAGTCAGAACTGAAGAAGCTTACATGTAACAGAATAACAGAGTTGGAAGGGACCTTGGAGGTCTCCTAGTCTGACCCCCTGCTTAAGCAGGAAACCCTATACAATTTGAGACGAGTGGCTGTCCAGTCTTTTCTTAAAAGCCTCCAGTGATGGAGCACCCACAATTCTGAAGGCAAGTTGTTCCACCCCTGCCCAAAAAAGACAGAAATGTTGTATCCTGACTGTACATTTTACTTCCAGTTGATAGGTTGTGAACAATAGTATATTGGCCTTCAAGATAGTTATATAATAGAACAGGTATTGTGTAAATATCTTGGGTAAAATCAGTCTTGTTATGGCGTGTCATACTATTCCTGAACTGACCATACTGTCCTTACTTTTAGCAGGAAATATTTTTGTGTGACAGGGAACAATCAAAATTGGTGTGCTAGAGTACACTTCTACTTTACTAAAAATGTGATGATAAAGCCAAAGAAAGGCATGGTTAGATCAATATCTAAGATCCCATTTAGTGATTGCCATTCCATGCATTATAAAGTGGCATTAACACTTCACGTGATCTTAATTCTAGTGGGCTAGTTTTGTGCCACCAAATTGGGACAGAAAAACACCCTAAAATCTTCCAGATCAGAATAGAAAATGCACAATTTAATGACAAATGAGATCAAATAAAAGCTGATGGATTCACCTTTTACCTTTGAAAGATGACTTTTTAAGAATGAGGGCATTTGAGTTGCTGAAGTTGATGTTGGTGGTGGATTAATGAAAATGTTGACTTAATATGCAGCCTCTGAAGAAATTCCTGCTGTCTGTTGACATACACATTAGAAATAACACTTGTGGTTTTGTTCACTGCAGCTCAGAATATTTTAGAGGTTAAGGGCTGAGAATTAAAGTAAATCTAGGAACATGATTTAATTGTGTAAAATTGAGCATGGGCTAAAAAAAGTGATTAATGGAAAACTGTCTCTTCCACAATTAATGAAAATACTAGTACATCATTTTATGAAAAATGATTTAAAGAAAAGAGGATGAAATAATATAAAGTTCTAACTTGGATAGTTTTGGAAAAATATTAAATGGAGGATAAATAGTGGTGGGTAGTTATTATGGTTCATATTAATACATATTACAGAATAAGTATGTTTGAGAACTCATTGAAGTCACAATTTCTTTCTGTGATACAGCAATTAGTATCGAAACTCAACCCCACATCAATAACAGTAGAAGCAACAGCAACATTTTATTATCAGGACAGAATTTGAGTTAAATTATAATTGCCAGCAGTTTAATAAATATTCTGAATTAATTGCATTTAATTTTTGTATATGTATATGTACATGTATTATTTATATGTATATATACAATCTAGTGCAAAACCCCATACCGGCAGGCCATCGCCAGGGTTTTAGTCTTAGGCCATTTTATGTCAACAGCTATCTGGGTGTTCTTTACCTGGCTTTGGCTGTCAGTGATGTCTCTTCCATGTTTACATAAAGCCTTTGGCTTACCTGGGAATTGGTGGTTGCATCTATTACAGCTTGTAAACTTCTCATTGGCATCTGCTTGGCAGTAGGAAATCAAATATGTTTCGAAATTGTGAGCTGCCTAGAGTCATTTGCTAAGACAAGCAGCTATAGAAACCAAATGGATGGGTGGGTGGGTGGGTGGGTGGATGGATGGATGGATGGATGGATGGATGGATGGATGGATGGATAGATAGATGATAGAGAGATAGATAAGGTAGGTAGGTAGGTAGGTAGCATATGGTGTAAAGTGTTAGGGAAATCTACACATGCTAGACACACAATGCAGTCCTGATAGTCTAGAATGCTAAGTTCATTCTGTTCAGCTCTTATGCAGCTATCCTTGGTGCACCGCAGGGGGAGAACTAACTTTACACCAGCTAACTAGCGGTATTTGGGTTGCTGGGTCATCCAGGCTCCTCCACTGGTCTTTCCTCTCCTCGCTTTGTGTCGCAATGCTTCGTGTCCAGCTAGGTCCAGTGCTGGCTTCTGCTCTCCGCACACACGAGCGCAGATAGCTTTTTTCCCACTGAAGTGGTATCCATTGATCTAACTCAAAATATTGCATGCTTTCAAATTGCTGGGTGGGCAGGAGCTAGGGATCGAGCGACGGGAGCTCCCTCCATCTCAAGAACTGGGCTCGAACCGCCCAAGTACACACCATTTCTGGCTGGCACTTTCCCCCATCATTAAGCCTCTGCGCCACCGCATTTCCCCACCAAAAGTGAATCAAACTTTTTCCACCATCGCTTTTATGTTGTAGTTTTTTTAAAAAAAGTACTTGGAAAAGATGGGAAGAAAAAAGTCTACTCACCCTCTTTGAAGGGATTTGCCAAAAGGCAAGCTGTTTCATGAAGATAATTACTCTGAAGATATTCTTTCTTTTAAATGTAGTTATATAATTTTACGACCATTCAGGCACCAAGTTTGTAGTAGCCTGTTCTATGGTAGTCTCTTGTCCTCGAAGTAGGTTGGATTACTACTTCCAAGGCATTCGATGGGTATTGTGGTCAAACATGCATAAATTTGATTGGAATAGACTGATTAGCAAAAAAATAAAGAATTGGATGCTCTTGCTGACAATCAGATATTGTTGGATTGCAGTGGTCCTTTATAGAGTGAAATAAATCTCACATGTGTACTGTGTTTCCCTGAAAATAAGACCCTGTCTTATATTTTTTTGAACCCCTAAATAAGCACTTGGCCTTATTTTTGGGGAGGTCTTATTATTTTGGGGTGCGTGGAGCAAGATGGGGCTTCTCTTGCCGTCTTACCTGATTTCCAACTCTGTCTCCCTAACCCTAATCAGAGGAAATGGGGGGGGACCGGCTGTGTATGAGTTTAAATATTTTTGGGGAGGTCTTATTTTTTGGGGGGGGGCTTATTTTAGCGCATGCGCTCAAAAGCCCGATTGGGCTTATTATCAGGGGATGTCTTATTTTCGGGGAAACACGGTATTTGGCTTCCTCTTTAATTGTGAAGCTCATTAAAGCATCATGTCAGGCAAGAAAGTTCAGGTCCACACGTGAAAATCCAATGAAGCTGATTTATTGCAACTCATGTTTACGCATAGGAATCTTTTCAACTAACACTTAGCATCTGCTAGGAGTTAAATGACAGTCAATGGAATTCAAGGGAGGCTGGGTTTAGTTTTCTTGTGGCTATGTAGGGATTCTAGGCTGATGCCTCTTTTTAACTCCACCCCCAGGTTCTGCCACTCCTTCCCCTACATTTCAGTAATTTCTGATATTTAATCCTGCTTATTACAAACAAGAAATGAGGTCCTAACATTTTCTCCACACATAAATGTTTTAGGTGACAGCAGCAGTATGTTGTGGAAGGGATACTGTGCAATTCTGGAGAAATTGCCGAAGCAAAAATAGAAAAGCCTGGTTCAGGATGAGGGGAATTGGAGTTTGCGCTATCTGATGGTCATTGGGTTGGTGGCTAAACAGCAGAGCATTGGGTGTTTGTTAGCCATCTGTTGAGCAGGCATTCATTGAATACCCAATTACTAATAGCCGTTGGTCACCCTAATGTGCTAAGGACAGGGAATGTATTAAAAGACAGTAGCTTTTGATAAATTCCTTCAATGCCACACTAAAATCCCTGTGATTGGAGATGAATCAGAATAGAGCTGGAAGAGACCTTGGAGATCTTCTAGTCCAACCCCCTGCTCAAGCAGGAAACCCTATACCATTCCAGACAAGTGGCTGTCCAGGCTCTTTTTAAAAGCCTCCAGTTGATGAAGCACCCACAACTTCTGGAGACAAGCTGTTCCACTGGTTAATTGTCCTCCCTGTTAGGAAGTTTCTAACAGGACAATTAACCAGTGTTAATTAACAACTAGCAATTAACTCAGAGATGATGGGTAAAGGCCTTGTGCCATTGTCAATCCGAAAACGGCCTCCTCCTCCTGGGAGCTGAAAAAAGTAGATTGACTTCTTGAAATAAAAGGACATTTTGGGGAGGCTTCAAAGCCTTGGGGAGCCAGCCTGTTTCACCTCAGACCAGTTTAGCTCTGAATTGCTTTGCTTCCAAAGGCGGTCTGCATTTCTCTGAAGTGGAGATAATTGGCCATGGATTTGGGTTTTCTCTGATCAATACCAGCCAACCTCACTGGCACTCTTAAGTGGTTGGGGTTTTTTTTGGGGAGGTGGGGAGACCACGGGTGAATGTTTGCTGTCTATTTGCTAGTGACTAGCCTTTATTTAAGGGGAACTAAAACCCAGTGTTTTTAAGAATAAGCTGGAAGTAATTTGTACTTCCCACTCTAGTTAATTATCTTTGGCTGAAGAGCTCCCCTCAAATCTTACCAGTAGACTAATTATAATGTTTAGATGCATAAAAACCTTGGGAGGTAGCTGTATCTGTAACAAATTATTATTATTTTTTCCAAATTTAAGTCTTAATTTTCTAAGTTGCTCTGCTCAACATGTGTGGCTTCTGCTGGTTTGCTGTGGGACATTAAAGGAAGATCTTATACAAAAGGGATTAGTTGAAGGGCAGCTTTCTGATACATGCATTTGCCTAAATACTGTCAACGTAATATTCATAAGATTTGTTAAGAGAGTATATTATTGGAAATAGCAGGTAGCTTTTTCAAAAATTCCACCAGCCTGAGAATGCTGCAGAATAACCTATGTCTTGTTTTAAACCCATTCTGCTGGCAGCTGATAGGCAAATATGGAGAAAGAGCATCTAATGTTCCCTTTGAGATAAGGAATGCTTCTGGTGTGTTGGGAAGGACAAACTCCTCTTAAAGATACACGATGTGCATTAAAATTGGATAGTCTGCAGAGTCTGGCAAAATACGGGCAATTGGGAAGTTGTTCAGGAGCGGGATATGCCTAGGATGCCCCACAAAAATGTGCAGAAAGTTGAACAAATTGTAATTCTATCTAGCCTCTTTCTCATCACTTGAGAAAATATGCTCGAGAAGAGATGGCAGGAAAAAACATTTGGGTTGGGTCTGCAGAAGATAGGAGTTGCCCTTCCTCCCTTTCAGCACACACACAGACACACACACACACACGAACCTAGACCTAACAGGGGATCTTAAATATTCACTAGTTCCCACCTAGGTAGTATCTTAAGAATATATTATCCTGTTTCCCCTAAAATAAGAGTCAACTGGAAAATAAGCCCTAGTATTTTCAAGATACGGAAAATAAGCCTGAACATTTTTAGGATGCTTGTAATATAAGCCCTACCCCAAAAATAAGCCCCAGTTAAGATTGTCAGCCAGACGGACACATTTAATACTGTATTTCTCCAAAAGTAAGACCTAACCGGAAAATAGGTCCTAATGTGTCTTTTGGAGCAAAAATTAATATAAGACCCAGTCTTACTTTTGGGGAAACATGGTATTTTCCTCTTTAAAAATCTTCCATCTTGACTCTTGGGGTCTACATCGGGAGTCTCCAACCTTGGCAACTTTTAAGGCCTGGGGGCTTCAATTCCCAGAATTCCCCAGCCAGCACAGAAGTTGAAGCCCTCAGGCCTTAAGGTTGCCAAGATTGGGGAATTCTGGTCTACACAGACACATATATTCATGTAATTTTCTTGGCATGTATTTGGAAGTAGTTCGCCATTGATTTTTCTATTAAATCCCTAGACATTCTATTCTAGCATCGAGCTTTGGGATTTCTTAAAGATTGCTAGTTCAAATCCTAATTTGCATTAAATCCACAGGTAATCCTTGACTTCTGGCCGCATTTTGGACCAGAATTTCCATTGCTAAGCAAGGTGGTTGTTACGAGTGTCACTCCCAGTTTTATGGCCCTTTTTGGCCACTATTAAGTGAATCGCTGCAGTTCTTAACTAAATCACGAAGTTATTCTGCGAATTTCCTGTACTTATTGGTAGCCAGCTGGGAAGGTTGCAAATGGCGATCACATGACACTGGGATGCAGCAACCATCGTGGATATATGCCGGTTGCTACTTGCCCAAATTTTGAGCCCATAACTATGGGGATGCTGTTACAATCGTACATGTGAGGACCGGTCCAAATGTTTCCAGTTGTAACTCCACAAACGGTTTTTAAACGAATGATTGGAAGTCGAAAACTATCTGTAATCCATCTTTTAAAGTAATTTTTTTTTTTTTAGTGCTTGCTCTGAAGCTTGAAAAAAATGGGTTCTAGCAGGAAGGAAATGCATCTGCATGAAGTCTGAGGCCTTTCTTCCCAGTCGTTTCCACAATTCTGCCTTGACTGCTGAATTTTGCAGCCAAAAGTCATGCCGATGCTAAGGAGGTCGGATGCAGGCAGGATTGTGTGACCCAGTGGTGAAATCCAACCTTTTTTTTTACTAACGGTTTTGTAGGCGTGGCTTGGTGGGCGTGGCTTGGTGGGCATGGCAGGGGAAGGATGCTGAAAAATCTCCATTCCCACCCCACTCCAAGGGAAGGATACTGCAAAATCCCCATTCCCACCCCACTCTGGGGCCAGCCAGAGGTGGTATTTGCCAACTACTCAAAGTTTCCACTGCCGGTTCTCCAGAACCTGCTGGATTTCACCCTTGGTATGACCCCCCCTCCGTATATGGAACATTATGATTCTGCAGTATGTCAACCATCCTAAACTTTCATTTATGTTTCTTTGATTCTGTTAAAGTCCCTTAACTGAGTTGAACCAAAACATTGTGATAAGGAGAGAATAGAAAGTGAACACATTTGAACTTTAGGGGTGATCGTTCTAAGACGGAACTTTTCAAATATACTTATTTATTTCTATTCCAAATATAGCTTGTTGATACAACTATTAGTAATTCTCTCTGAATGAGTCATTAATAAAGACATAGTTTGGCTGTCTGAGAATGGGGAATAAGACTCATCATGTAAAAGCAGTGTTACTTGAGTTTTCTGGAATTTCTGAATGCAAAAATTTCCCAGGGCCTAACCCAAGGTCTGATTTGACATGCTTGCTTAGCTTATTCCTCTAGTAAACAAAAACTAATATATTCAACATTACGGCAGCATCCCCATGGTCACATGATCAACATTTGGACCCTTGATAACTGGCTCATATTTATGGCTGGGTCATGTGATCACCTTCTGAAACCTTTTGACAAGCAAAGTCCATGGGGAAGCCAGATTCACTCAACATCCATGTTCCTAACTTAACAACTGCAGCGATTCACTTAAGAACTGTGGCAAGGAAGGTCAGAAAAGAAAAACTCACTTAATAACTGTCTCGCTTAGCAACAGAAATTTTGGGGCTCAATTGTGGTCGTAAGTCAAGGACTACCTGTAACTATATCCTCTTTTGACGTCTAGTTTAGTGTAGTGGTATTGTTCAATTGTTAGTCGTGACAGAAGATGGATGCCAATTTTAAGGACACAGAGATACTTTCTTTAAAGATAGAGGAAGATTTGGAGAGAAAGATACGACTTGCATCACTTGTTGTGGTTTTCCTTTCTTTCAGTTCTTACAACACCTCCATCACTGCCACCTCCAATGCAGGCATATGCATTTAAACCTCCCCCTCGACCAGATTTTGGTACTTCGGGAAGAACAATCAAACTGCAAGCCAATTTCTTTGAAATGGACATCCCCAAAATGGACATCTATCATTACGAATTGGATATAAAGCCTGAGAAATGTCCTAGAAGAGTTAACAGGTACGTCCCATCCTTCCCCCCCCTCCCGATTCCCCATAGTTTCATACATCTCTTTTTTATTTTTGTTTAAAATAAGTGCATTTCAAAGCATGTAGTTTGGTGCTGAGCTATTTCTTTTTTATACCATCTTAAATATTTTCTTTTTTTCCCCTCCCCTATGGTTAGAGATATTGTATTTTATATACAACTTTCAGACTTAATCAGTTTTGCGGATATGACCGTTCACATCTCACAAATTTCATCTCCTTCGGTCACTCCCGGTCTTGCTTTCTGGTTGGTACTGTAGTTTGCAAGCAAGCCTCTTAAACGGGGAGGTGGTGATGCCGACTGTTTATTTTCCTGTCTTCACCTGCTGGCAGGAGGAAGCAGACATATTTGTCTGGTTGTATAAAAGGACTTTGGAGAAACTATATATAAGAACAGGTAAGTTTTACCTGCCTTCCGCCAGGTACATCTGAATGGAAAATTGATAGACGAAGATAGGGGTAGGTTGTTGGGTTTCATTCTAAGAGATTTTTGTGATGAAAATGACTGTGATGGAATTGATAACGAACTGCTGTGAATTGTGATATTTAAATGAGCCCAATGTTGATATGATCTGATTATAATGGGTTGTGAGAATAACCTTGAGAGTCAGGAGGAAGAGCTGCAGCTTAGATTACGGTCTGATAACAGAAATCCCAGTCCTGGACAGAAATGTAATCTGAGTAAGCATCTCCAAAGGGACCCTCCCTAGTTTTATGGAAAGTAAAGGCAGGGGAGGGGGAAGTGCTTTAGACTTTCAAGCTTTTGTTACAGGCAGTCTTTGACTTAACAACAGTTCATTTAGTGACCGTTTGAAGTTACAACGGCGCTGGAAAAAATGACTTATGACTGTTTTGAATACTTACGACTGCTGCAGGATCCCCATGGTCATGTGATCAAAATTCAGATGTTCAGATGTTCCTGGAGAAAGATAGTAGTTTATACTATTGATCCCTTTTGCGGTGCTTTCTCAGCTGTGCTCTTGCTAGCAGTGATCCCGCGCCCTATATGGGGAATGGTTGAAGCATTTAAATGGATGAAGCTGGACATTTTTGCAGGAGAATAATTTTTGGTTCTCTTTGTTGTTCCTTCAGGAGAATATATTAACCTGTATCTGTACGACCTCCTTGAATTGAGGTTTCTAGAACTAATATGGGATAGATTCTATAGTCTTTGGGCCATTGATTAAAAAAAGAGATGAGACAGTCTGGGTGATCTCTTCATTGGAATGCGAAAGGAACTAGGCAATGAGACAGAATCCTTCGGGGGGTCCTTAAGCTTCTTTTTCCCTCACTGTTTGTGTATCCCATGCCTTGCGATTATTATAATCAGCGTTGTCAAGAGTTCAACAATCAGCAGGGACGGTCGGTCATATCACGTTCCCGCAAAGGTTGCTAAGACAAATCTGAACTGAGAAATAGATTCAAATAAATTACCTTTATCCAAGAAAGCCCAAAATTTAATTGTCGTTCTTTGTAGGGGCTTTGCTTTCCAAAAGAAGATGGGAGACAGGACAGGCCTGCAAGGTTTGCTTTAGCAAAAGTCACACAACATTGTCTTTTAGAGGTGATAGAGCACAATCTTCTTTTAAAAGAAGCATTTATAACTCAAATTGGCCCTGGTGTTTCTGATTGCTCATTTTAGCAGAAATCTCCTCAAGGTGCACCTGGGTGTAACAAGCTAACAATTGGCTTTTCTGCTTGAAGCAATGTGCCCTGGAACCACTGGATGAGCACAACAAAGCTCACCCTTCACAGCTGGCTAGGGGATCCCAGTACTGGCCTCAGAATGTCCCCATAACAGAAAATCCAACCTGGAGGAATATGAGCCATTTTATCATGTGAACGTTAGAGTCAGACGATTTTCTTAATAATCTTCTCTTAGCCTCTTTGGGTTTTGTATTTTATGCAATAAGCAAATCACTAACTAACAAAGAGAACACACAGTTACTCACCTTACCTTTACTCTGCACAGAGTGACTTCTACTATCACTCGGAATTGTTCTAGCATGTTGTAAAGCAAAGGAAAAGGGTTTCTCTTCATTGTGGCCAATCAGCTGAGGACACAGGTTTATATTGCATACCTGTTCCTTAGTTGATCCAGGGGTCTTCACCTGTGGTTTTAAGTCACTTCCAGCTTTCTGCCATATTCTGTTTTCCAATATAACAACAGCACAAGAGCCGCTCAGAGTCACCTTATAGGGGAGATGGATGGATGGATGGATGGATGGGAGGGTGGGTGGATGGATGGATGGATATTTCTCAACCTCAGCAATTTTTAGATGCATGAACTTCAACTAGAATTCTATAGGCACCCTGCTAGCTGGGGAAGTCTGGGAGTTGTAGTCCACACTTCTTAAACTTGTTGAGGTCGAGAAACACCGAGACAGATAATAAATAAATCTTGTGTACAGAACTCTGAGAGAATACATGGAAAATGCTCTAAATTGAGTAGTTTTCAACCAACCCTTTAAACGCTGCTTTGGTTTATAATTATTGATCACCTATTATTATATTTCAATACTTTATCTGAATAGCAGAAGATCCTTTGTTCATACGGTTCTCTGTTTCCAGAGAAATAGTTGAGCACATGGTGCAGCACTTTAAAGCCCAGATCTTTGGAGATCGCAAGCCAGTATTTGACGGGAGAAAAAATCTCTACACCGCAATGCCGCTTCCAATAGGGAGAGATAAAGTAAGTATATAATGCTAAGTTTGGCTCTTAATTTCTATTTGTGCAAATATAATTTTATGGTTGGGCGAAATGTATATTTGTTCCGTATTATTTACTTGTTAAGCTGAATATTAGTGTGTATATGTGTTGAGGAATTAGTGTGTGCTGCAAGTTCCCGAGGAAGGATCTGTGACAATTCTCTGTGGCCAAGTCGCCATGGCCAACTCGCTGCAGCTAACTCGCCATGGCCAACTCGCCATGGCCAACTCGCCATGGCCAACTCGCCATGACCAACTCGCCATGACCAACTCACCATGGCCAACTCTCCAACTTGCCATGGCCAACTCGCTGTGGGCCAACTTGCTGCGGGTCAACTCTCTGCAGGACAAGAGTTACACTGATATTAAAGAAATGGTGGAATGGAACAAAATGAAATATGAATGACAAAAATTAAAATGTTTTTTTAATTTATTTTAAATAATTAAAATGAATTGTTAATTTGTCCTGCGGTGAGTTGGCTGTGGCAAGTTGTCCCATGGAAAGTTAGCAGTGATGAGTTGCTGCGGTGAGTTGGCTGTGGCGAATTGTCCCATTCCGCCCGTGGAGTACTGTGCAATGAACTCGCCAGGAGACGAGAGTGCAAATAGTGTGCTCTGGTGAGGGAGAGTTGGGGAGTCCTTTAGAATAACCAGTAATTTTGCACAGTCATGTGACCTACCATGTAATCAGAGCTTTATCTCTAAGACCTATTAATTATCTATTAATTAAAGAGGGCCTGGTTAAAACACCCCCTTGCCAAACAGTATGTAAAATCGTATCTTTATTGAATGCATTGAACGAAAATTCGCCATCTGTCAGAAAAAAAATACGCAAAGCCTTCAGACGATCACCCTTCTCAAGCAGGATGAATCTAATGAATGAAATGGCAATCTGGTTTGAATCGGAGGGTCCTCCGTTATTAAAAATAATAGCACATATATTAGTTGCTGCCTTTGGAGTTTGGTGTTTGTGACACGGGTTTGTGGAAATGAATCCTGCCCCTAGAAAATGTGTTCTCTGCTTAGAAGAAACCCTGCATGTCTTTCTTGGTGTTTGGGTCTGACATCAGTTCGGTCACTGATGGAACAAATAACTCTGGATTATATCAGCAAATTCTACAAGAGGAATCAAGGCTATCTGTCCATTAACTGATGCTTAAAGGAATGCAGTCAGGTAGCACAACAACGATGTTAAGCAGTCAAATCTATAACAGATGGTTAAACAGGAGGGATTCTGTATTTTGGAATGGCGAAATCAAAGCCTTCACTATAATCCAATTGAAATGTTGGGGCATGACCTGGTGTGAAGTGTTTAGACAGCACAGCCCCAACACAGCAACAATCATTCCATAAAGAGAAATGGACCATATTCCCGATCACTTGATCAATAGGTTCAGGAAGTCTTTGGCTGAAGTGCCCATTGCTAAAGAAGCTGCCACCTGTTTTCTAAATCTAAAATTTCATGTAATCTTTTCCAACAAAGAAAAGTCTGTGTGTTCCTTAAAGGCAGGACATAATATGCTGTTTGCAGTGTTGTTTATTTAACAGCATTCTCTTTAGAAGAGAATATTTGTAGCTCAGGGTTGAACTGTGGAGTCCTTGTTGCTCTCTGAGCTTGGTCGTTTTCTTGAAGACGTTTCATGACCCAACTAGGTAACATCATCAGTGCTAGCAACCAAGCTCAGAGAGCATCAAGGACCCTACAGAAACCTCTTTATCTATTATTTGGTGAAACTCATATCACATTATAGGTCAAAGTACTACTAGTGAAAAAGGATTCATACATTTTTCCTCATTGCTATAAATGCCCCCTTTCAAGTCTAGGATTCCGTGAAGGTTGAACATAGGCCATGTTAAGATAAGCAAGTAGGAGAATCAGTTAATTTGATGTCCCACCATACATGTTAAAACGGATGCAGTGATCATTGTAAAGCAGTCTTCCTTGATTGATTTTTCTCCTATCTGGTTGGCTATCAGAGTGCACCAGGTTGGTGTAAAGGCCTTTCTGAGAAATAATCTATAGGTTTGGAAGCCATCAAAGGACAGGTAAGTGATCCAAAATCATTATCTAATGTTGTGTGAACCTTGTCATAAATTAAGTGGATGAAAAGAGACAACTTTTTTTCACTTGTGGCATCCTAATTCTAATTCCTTTCTCCGGGTGGACTTGCATTTCACTGATCTGAATACTTCTGTCTGGCGCTTTTTAGTCTCTCGGATAACCATCTTGCCTTAAATCGCTTTCCATTGCCCTTTTTTTTCTTTTTCATTAAAAGGGATGCTGCCCTAGCAGGCTAGCTTTTTTTATACCTTCTGAAAAAGGTTGCAGTTCTTTGCAGGAGAATCCACTTCTCTTCCTCCCCTCCTTCCTCCAGCGTGGATGTTTAAGCGGAAAGAATCATCTTGTACTGCTTTCCAAATGTTGCAGGTGGAATTGGAGGTCACGTTGCCAGGAGAAGGGAAGGACCGAATATTCAAGGTAGCCATCAAGTGGATGTCGGTTGTGAGTCTTCAGGCATTGCACGACGCTCTCTCCGGTCGTCTTCCAAGTGTTCCTTTCGAAACCATTCAAGCTCTTGACGTGGTGATGAGGCACCTGCCCTCCATGAGGTGAGAGTTGGGTTCCCACACGGAGGTTCAGAGGCCATTATGAACTGAGAAGGGGCTCCTTGTTGGCCGTTGGGCTCCCTGCCCTCCTTCCCTGATTTTCTTCTTCAGCAGTCTTTGAATTATTAAAAGAAGAGAATACAGGTAATCCTCGGCTTACAACAGTTCATTTAGTGACCATTTAGTCTGACTGCAGCACTAAAAATAGTGACTTACGAACGTTTTTCGATCATTGCAGTAGCCCCACAGTCACATGATATACATTCGGATGCTTGCCGACTGACTCATATTTATGACGGTTGCAGTGCCCTGGGGGGTCCTGTGATCCCCTCTTGTGACCTGCTGACAAAGCAAAGTCAAGGGGGATGTCATATTCACTTTAACAACCGTGTTATTAATTTAACAACTGCAGTGATTCACTTAGCAACTGTGGCACAAAAGGTCGTAAAAGGGGGCAACATTCACTTAACCAGTGTTTCACTTATCAACAAAAATTTGGGGGTCAATTGTGGTCCTAAGTCAAGGACTGCCTGTATTTGTAACTCAGGGTTGAAATGAGGATTCCTTGATGCTCTCTGCATTTGGGTTCCTTGCAGATGTTTCATTACCAGACTAGGTAATATCATCAGTGCTAGAAGGATGTGGGGTTTGGTTTCTCTTTATATAAAGTAAGGAAAAAGAGATATTCGGGTTCTTATTTGGGAGATATTAAGTACGTCTGGTGGTATTCAAAATGTGAACTCATAGAAAGCAGCCTACCAAGGAATCCTAGAAAATATTAGCCTGATAATACCATTGATATATATCACCGAAGCATTCTAGCGTTTGGTCCCAATGATTCCTGCTTCATCCACCAGCATCAGAAAAGAGAACATAAAAAAAGAGAAACAAAGACTGTCAACAGAATGAACCCCTTCTGAATTAGATCAAATGCTGGATTTCGTTCCCTGGATGACTTGGAAAGCTGCTTTTGAACTTTCCAGCTGCAGCTAGCTATGCTGTGGTTACCATAAGTAAAATATGGCTATGTTAATCAGCCTCTAATCAGTAGTAGTATCGTTGGGTTATATTCCAATCTGTCAGTGTTGGTGGGAGTGTGGATTTTTTTTTTTAAATACTGTTATTTCCCCGAAAATAAGCCCAATTGAGCTTTTGAGTGCATGCGCTAAAATAAGCCCCCCCCCCGAAAATAAACCCTCCCTGAAAATATTTAAATGCACGTGCAGCCGATCCCCACCATTTCCTCTGGTTAGGGTTAGGGAGCCAGAGCTGGAAATCAGGTAAGACGGCAAGAGGAGCCCCATCTTGCTCCATGTGCTCCAAAATAATAAGACCTCCCCGAAAATAAGGCCAAGCGCTTATTTCGGGGTTCAAAAAAATATAAGACAGGGTCTTATTTTCGGGAAAACACGGTAGTTCCTTGATAGGCTATTTACTATTTAATTGCTTCTCTGAGTTGGCAGTTCCTTGACTGGGGTGCTGTTTACTGCTTGAAGTAAACTTGATTACCCCGAACAATACTGCTTCAAACTGATTGCTATTAAGCAATCTATATCATAGAAATCTATTAAGATGATTATGAGATCTTCATGAGAACTCTTCGTCTTTTCTAGATACAGGTAATCATTGGCTTACAAGCACAACTGAGCCCCAAATTTCTGTTCTTAAGCAAGGCCTTTGTTTTTTTTTTTTTTGCAACGGTTGTTAAGCAAATCACTACATTGTTAATGAATCACGCAGTTAACCAAATTTGGTTTTCCCCCATTGACTTTGCTTGTCGGAAGCCAGCTGGGAAAGTTGCCAATGGCGATCACGTGACCCTTGGATGCCGCCACCATCATAAACACATGCCGGTTGGGAAGAACCCAAAGTTTGATCACATGACCATGAGGATGCTGCATTGGTCATAAGTGTGAGAACTGATCCTAAGTCACTTTTTCTGTGCTGTTGTACCTTTGAACGGTCATTAAAAGAAACGGTTATAAGATGAGGACTATATGCACGGGCCAATATGGCTCTGAACTGTGTTATAGTACAGTTGAGAATCAAGAGGAAAAAAAGTGTTTACCTAATGTTTTTGTGATAATGTATGTATATAAATATATTTTTTTCAACGGCAGATATACTCCAGTGGGCCGATCTTTTTTTACTGCATCCGAAGGATGTTCGAATCCTCTGGGAGGTGGCAGAGAAGTCTGGTTTGGATTCCATCAGTCAGTCAGGCCTTCCCTGTGGAAAATGATGCTGAACATCGATGGTAGGTTTCAGGTTGTTTCTTTTATCAGCATTTGGGTGATCTTGTTTTAGTAGCCTGGAAGGGCACAGCTGAATTAGACCTGAAGGATATCCGAAAAAGCCACTTTGGTATTATTGATTTTCCATGTTTTCCCTTTTATTTTTAGTCTCTGCAACAGCATTTTATAAGGCCCAGCCAGTGATTGAATTTGTATGTGAAGTTCTTGATTTCAAAAGTATTGAAGAACAACAGAAACCTCTGACAGATTCCCAAAGGGTTAAGTTTACCAAAGAAATTAAAGGTAAGACAGGAAAAAAAGAGTTTGAACTGAGACTACACAACCTTTTTTCTCTTGGGTGTTGACTGCACAATTTGTCAAATGTGGCCTGATCCCATTTTTTTAAAAGATCTTCTAATAAGCATTTTACCTATTACACCTCTTAACTCTGCAGAAAGGGTTTTTTTTAGGATGCTTTATTTCCGTGAGCGGGCTTCCAGGTTTTCTGAAAAACTGCACACAACAGATTGACTTCAAAGTTCAATGTTACATTAGAGGTTAAATGTTGAAAGGACTAACCGTTGAGTTGTGACCTTGTATAAAATGGCTGCCCAGAGGCGGTCCTTGACTTACAACCACAATTGAGGTCAGAATTTCTGTTGTTCAGCGAGATGCTAGTTAAGTGAATTGCACCCAATTTTACGACCTGTTTTGTCAGGGTTGTTCAGAAAATTACAGCAGAGTTGTTAAGTGGATCACATTGTCATTAAATGAAACCAGTTTTCCTCCCCCTCCTGACTTTGCTTGTTGGAAGTTGGCTAGGTCGCAAATGGCAATCCCTACAACCTGGGTAAAAGTTTGATCAAGTGACCGCATGGATGTTGCAATGATTGTAAATGTGAACGCCTGGTTATAAGTGTTGTGGCCCACCAGCGGAGCTGGCGGCAGACTCGGACAGTGAGGAGGTTGGGGAGGAACATGGGCCAGTCCTGGAGTCTGGGGAAGGCTCTGATGAGTGCTCTGCGTTGGAGGCAGAGATGGGGCCAGGGCTGTCCGACAGTTATCAGCTACCTTTGGATTCGGAGGTAAGTGGGGCAGAAGCTGGAGCCTGTTCCCGATGTGTGCATGTACAGAGCTGTCAGGAGAAGGGAACAATTAAGGAACAGGGGTCAACTCGGGAGTAAAGGCACAAGGGGATGCTGAATGGCCCCTCCCATAGGGAATAAATAGGAGCAAAAGGGGAGTGGTGTTTTCAGGAGACAGTTAGTTCGTTTATTACAGAGCCTTGGTGGCGCAGCAGACTAAAGCACTGTTAAGTAACACCAGCTGCCTCAATTACTGCAAGTTCAAATCTCACCAGGCTCAAGGTTGACTCAGCCTTCCATCTTTTCGAGGTAGGTAAAATGAGGACCCGGTTTATGGGGGCAATAAGCTGACTTTGTATAAAAAAAGAACACCGCTTTGGGGGGGCGGGGGGCGAAAGCCCTACTAAGCAGGTATATACAAAAGTATGAAGGCTATTGCTTAACGCATTGTAAGCCATCCTCAGTCTCCGGAGAAAGGGCGGCATATAAATTGAACCAATAAATAAATAAATAAATAAATATTAGTGTGAAGACTTGCTTATCTGAGTTGGTGCCTCACAGAGACTCCTTGCCAGGTATTTCCTTGTTCAGCATTAAGTTTGGAAGCTCTCAGCCTGGCAACTATCCAAGGACTGATAAGGTCTGTTGTTGCAATTCACCCTTGAAGGACTGTTTTTTTGTTTGTTTATTAGATTTATAGTTTGCCGGGACTTTTCTGTATGTGAATGCTAGAAGTTCACATTAGCCGAATAAAAAGGGGTTTTGTCGGGAGAAGGAGTCTGTTTCGTGATTTTGGAAAGCCTAGGTCAGAACAATAAGTCCCGCCCCTTTTTTCCCCAAGGCCATTGTAACCTTGAACAGTTGTTAAACGAATGGTTGTAAGTTGAGGACTACCTGTACCGTTATCCCAAAGGTGTTTCTTCAGGAGAAAACTGGACTTTCTTGAAAAAGTCCAGTTGCCTGTTGAAAAAGCACCTTTGGGATAACCATGACTTGGACGACTGAGAATCACTACAGACTTTTACCTGTCCTGTTGTGACTTCTCACAATCTGGGCAGAGGGAGAATAACGGTTCAATTGCTGTGTTTTCAGGTCTTAAGGTGGAAATCACTCACTGTGGACAAATGAAAAGAAAATACCGAGTATGCAACGTTACGAGAAGACCAGCAAGTCACCAAACGTAATATTGACATTTTGTTTTGTCTTTTGCGGTTATCTAAAAATAACCATTACAGATATTGTGTTTCATATTCACTGCCTGGGATCTTACATCTCCTCAACAGAGCAAAAAAATAATAATAATGCACATATATCATATCGGTTTATTCCATGTCTTGGTTTCAAAAATTCTAATCCAAGGGAATAAGTTTTTTTTATAGGGAAAGGGGTCCTGTTTTTGAAGATTTTATTTTGACCCATTGGGACTTGTTCATTTGATTGAAATGCTTGGTAAATTCTGTTTTTAGAAGGTGAATATACAGAATAACAGAGTTGGAAGGGACCTTGGGGGTTTTCTAGTCCAAGCCTCTGCTCAGGCAGGAAATCCTATCCCATTTCAGACAAATGGTTATCCAATCTCTCCTTAAAAACTTCCAGTGTTGGAGCATTCACAACTCCTGCAGGCAAGTTGTTCCACTGGTTAATTGTTCTCACTGTCAGGAAATTTCTCCTTAGTTCTAGGTTGTTTCTCTCCTTGACTATTTTCCACCCATTGCTTCTTGTCCTGCCATCAGGTGCTTTGGGGAATAGCTTGACTCCTTCTTCTTTGTGGCAGCCCCTGAGATTTTGGAAGATTGCTATCATGTCACCCCTAGTTTGAAACTGAGATGCATTTTGAGTAGACTGAACACATTAGTCCTGATTGTGGTTTCCAGGATTAGCTGTTACATGAAATGTGGCCGCTGAATCATGAATAAGAATTGAAAAAAATGTGTATATTCAGAATAGGTCGTTATAACTCCCCTCTTTTAAATTTTTAAAAAATTTTTAATTCGTGATTTTATAAATTGGGTGTTTTAATCTGTGTTTCGGCCAAAATATTTAATAATTTTAAGGGATTTTTAATATTTGTATTATCTGTATTTTATCTTGGCTGTTCACCGCCCTGAGTCCTTCGGGAGTAGGGCGGTATAGAAATTTGATTAAATAAATAATAAATAAATAAATAAATAAATAATTTAGCAATATGCCTTCAAAAGTTTGCTGGATTCTAACTGGGAACTACAGTCAATTCAGTGGTGGGTTCCTCCCGGTTCGGCCCAGTTCGGCTGAGCCAGTAGCGGTGACGATATGACATCACCGAACCGGTTCTCTTTGTTTGGGAGCTGCCTGCCCCGGCGTTATTCTTACCTTTTATTTGGCCCTGCCCCCAATCTATTCACTACCTCCCGAGTCCCAGCTGATTGGCTAGAAGGAAAAAACCTGTTTAAACTCTTGCGGGGGGGCTTCAAAGGGCCACCCTACAGCTGATCAGTGTTAAAAGGCAGTGTGGTGGTAAACCAGTGCACTAGAAAAACAAATGGGTAGACCGGGGCCTCCAAAAACAAATGGGTAGACCAGAATGTTCCAAGAACAAATGGGTAGACTGGTACAGCTCTGCAAGCAGTTAAAAGCCTGGTAGACCAGTACCTCTGCTAAATCCTAAAGAATTGTCACATGACCATCAAACTACGCCCACAAAATAACTCACGCTCACAGAACCGGTAGTAAAAAATTTTAGAACCCACCTCTGAATCAGTTAGCATTGAATTGGCTTTTTCAAGGCAGAGAAGGACAACCTGTAAACCAGGGGTCCCCAACCCCTGGTCTGTGGACCGGTACTGGTCTGTGGCCTGTTAGGAATTGGGTTGCACAGCTGGAGGTGAGCAGCTGACGAGTGAAACTGATGTATGAGATTTAGATTGCACACTCCTGTCTCTCCTCTCTCCCCCCCCCCCGGTCTATGGAACAATTGTCTTCCATGAAACTGGTCATTCCCTGGTGCCAAAATGGTTGGAGACCACTGCTCTAAACCTATACTACAGAATAGAATAGAATAGAATAGAATAGAATAGAATAGAATAGAATAGAATAGAATAGAATAGAATAGAATAGAATAGAATAGAATAGAATAGAATAGAATTCAATTCTTTATTGGCCAGGTGTGATTGGACACAAGGTGCATATGCTCACAGTGTACATAAAAAGACAAGATACATTGGTCAAGAATCATAAGGTACAACACTTCAAAATAGTCATAGAGTACAAATAAGCAATCAAATCATATGAGGTGACTTGTAGAAATACTAAATTGTGGTTTCCCCCCCCCTCCCCTTCAACTGTTATTCTGCAGATTTCCTCTTCAGCAGGAGAGTGGCCAGACTGTTGAATGCACTGTAGCTCAATATTTTAAGGACAGGCACAAATTGGTATTACGCTATCCTCACCTTCCATGTTTACAAGTTGGACAGGAGCAGAAACATACGTACCTTCCCTTAGAGGTAACCTTATTCCTATTGAGGCAATTCCTCCCCCTCCCCTTTGTCTATTTTTCCTAATTTTGATTGTAAGACATGGCTTTTGTCATGATTTGGCATGATATTTCACTATCAGGCTGCCATATTTTTCTGTCTTAAAGGGGAATAACAGAGACCTAGAAATGTTTATAAAACATGGTCTTTCCCAAGATGGACAGTTATATATGTGTATATGTGTGTGTATGTATATGTATGGGTGTAGGTATATATGTACACTTTTGAGAGCAGGCAACAGAATTTCATTTTTAATGTGTGCCAGTGTGCCCATAGTAAAAAAATGACAATAAAGGTCATCCATCCGTCCATCGTCACTTTTTGTTTCTGAAGTTGTTTAACAAAAATGAAACAAAATCAGAAGATGTGACTGTCAATCACTGGTCTTGTATGTGTGTGTTTGTGTGTTAAAAAGGGCATAATTTGGATAGTAAGAGAAAAATTGTTTTTGTGACGCCTCAGAGAAATACACAATCGACATATGGCTAGCCCTGATGTAGTTACATAGTATTTTCCTTTCAATGAGATTGCAGGTAGTCTTTGACTGATGACTGGTCACTTAGCAACCATTCGAAGTTACGACAGTTTTAAAAAAAAAGGTGTTTAAGACCAGGAGTCAATGTTTTGATGTCACTGCTCCCCCTTCCTGTGGTCATGTGGCCACAGTTTATAACTTTTTTTTTTTTGCTGGAAACTGGCATTATTTCCCGTTCCCAGCTAAAAGCACATGTTGGGGACAATGGATTCGAAGACTACCTGTATAGGGGCAGCCCAAGAAGCAGCATGCTATATATAAATTTTTCCACATACTTTGACAGTAACCTTTTGCTGTGTTGTTTTAGGTATGCAATATAGTTGCAGGACAGAGATGTATTAAGAAGCTGACAGACAATCAAACTTCTACTATGATTAGAGCCACGGCGAGATCAGCCCCAGATCGTCAGGAAGAGATCAGCAAATTGGTGAGCATCAACCTTATAAGGTAGACCAGACTTGGAAACAGATACCAAGCTTAAAAGCAGTAACTGGGAGAGGGATCTTGGAGTCTTAGTGGACAAACAGTTAAATATGAGCTAGCAGTGTGCAGTGGCAGCCAAAAAAGCCAACACAATCCTAAAATGCATTAGCAGAGGGATCCAATCAAGATCAAGGGAGGTACTAATACCACTCTATAAAGTCTTAGTAGGACCACACCTAGAGTACCGCATCCAGTTTTGGTCACCACACTATGAAAAAGATGTTGAGACTCTAGAAAGAGTGCAGAGAAGAGCAATCAGGATGATTAGGGAACTGGAGGCTGAAACATACGATGAACGGTTACAGGAACTGGGCATGGCTAGTCTAGTGAAGAGAAGGACCAGGGGAGACATGATAGCCGTGTTCCAATACTTGAGGGGCTGCCACAGAGAGGAGGGGGCGTCAAGCTATTTTCCAAAGCCCCTGAAGGCCAGGCAAGGAATAATGGATGGAAACTGATCAAGGAGAGATTCAACCTGGAAATAAGGAGAAATTTTCTGACAGAACAATTAACCCATGGAACAGAATTTGCCTTCAGAAGTTGTGGAAGCTTCATTGCTGGAGGCTTTCAAGAAGAGACTGGATTGCCACCTGTCCGAAATGTGTAGGGTCTCCTGCTTGGGCAGGGGGTTGGACTAGATGACCTACAACAAGGCCCCTTCCAACTCTGTTAATCTGTATTTAACCCTTTTTCTTCCAGGTTTATGGATTATTACAATGAACTATAAGCTACTTTTATCCGAAGAGCTATAGGAACAGAGCTGGTCTGAATGTTCTTCCCTTCTTTCCTCTTTCCTTCTCAGGAGGATTAAGGGATAGGGATCTATCTGAGATGTTTTTGTAAACGACTTTCTTGGCCTGGGTTCAAATCTTGTTTATCTGCTCGTTGCCTTGGTAGTGGAGCTTCCCTCTGTCCCTCAAGGGTATTCTCTGTACTCCCTGCAGTGGCTCCCTTCTGTCCCTTATTGGAACATTAGGAAGGAGACTGATTGGCACAGGTGTATGCTCTGTGTCTGTAGGAACGTCAGAAAATGTCTTCCCATAGTTTCATTCCCAGTGGTCAGTTTTTTAAAGAAAACATTTCAGCCAGGAGCAAGAGAGAAAATCATGGTATTTGGGGGCTGAAGATTAGAGAGAAAAAATAGAGAGAAACCAAGACAGTGTTGTTGCAGGCATAGAACACAGAATAACAGAGTTGGAGGGGACCTCCTTGGAGCTCTTCTAGTCCAACCCCCTGCTCGACGGGAGACCCTATTCCATTTCAGACAAATAGCTGTCTAATCTCTCCTTAAAAACTTACAGTCCTGAACCTCCTACAACTTCTGAAGTCAAGCTGTTCCACTGGTTAATTGTTTTTCCTTAGTTCTAGATTGCTTCTCCTTGATTACTTTCCATCTGTTGCTTCTTGTCTTGCCTTCAGTTGCTTTGGAAAATAGGTTGACCCTCCCTATATGTAGGAGCCCCTCAAATATTGGAAGACTGCTATCATGTCTCCCCAGTCCTTGTTTTCATTAGACCTAGATGTACCCAATTCCTGCAACATGTTAACATGTATTTTAACACGCTTTTATTCGGATATTTTATTGTTGTGAGCCTCCCTGAGTCTTACGGAGATAGGGCAGCATATAAATAAAATAAAATAAAATAAAAACAAACAAACAAACAAACAAACAAACAAACAAACAAACAAACAAACAAACCATTTTTCATATGTTTTAGCCTCCAGCCCCCCCCCTGCAAATCATTCTTGTTGCTTTTCTCTGCACTCTTTCCAGAGTCTCAACATCTTTTTTATATTGTGACGAGCAGAGCTGGATGCAGACTGTACAGGTTTAAAAAACTTAAAAGAATTCAGAATTGATTTTCCATTGCAACTAAAACAACCCTAAATCAATTTATTTTAGATATGTGTTTGTATGAAATATTTTCCCCCCCTCCTAGATGCGAAGTGCAAGTTTTAATACCGACCCTTTCGTTCGTGAGTTTGGCATCATGGTGAAAGATGAAATGACGGATGTCACGGGGAGAGTGTTACAGCCACCTTCAATTCTCTACGGAGGCCGGGTACGTGTGTCATCAGGACTTCAAGTTCTCATTTGGCCTGTTGGTCATGGCCCAGAATAAGAGTTGAGATGACAGTTTCCTGTGATTTCAGATGGGTCATGTAGTGTCGAGGTTGTTGGCTTGCAGATGTTCTGGGGTTAAATGCTTCGGGGTAAAAGTGTGCAGTTCCCACAGCCAGGAATTACCTCCCAGTGGAGAAGCCCTTAATAAGGGGAACCTGTCTGTCTCCTGGGAATGTCCTGAGGGGACCGGAACAACTGAAATGAACATGCAAGCATGTTGGGTGTTGGGAGAAGGCATCAAGACACGCAGCTGTGCACTTGAGACGCTTGTTCTAACTTTCCACCATGCACTTTTTGCACTAAGGTGTGGTTTGTTCTTTGGTCTGCAATCTGTTGCACAGGTAGTCCTTGACTTACGGCCACAATTGAGCCCCCAAATTTCCATTGCTAAGTGAAATAGTTGTTAACTGAGTTCCGCCCTCTTTTACGACCTTTCTTGCCACAGTTGTTAAGTGAACCACTGCAGTTTTTAAAAGTTAGGAACGTGATTGTTAAGCGACTCCAACTTCCCCATTGACTTTGCTTGTCAGAAGGTCACAAAAAGGGATCACGTGACCCCCCCCCCCAGGGGACACTGCCACTGTCGTAAATATGAGTCAGTTGTCAAGCATCTGAATGTAAATCACGTGACCCTGGGCATGTTGCAAAGGTCATAAATGTGAAAAACAATCCTAGGTGCCGTTGTAACTTTGAACGGTCACTAAATGAACGGTGGTAAGTTGAAGACCACCTGTCTGACCAAGGAGAGCTTTCATACCATGAGGCGTGGATGTGGGCTGGTTTATGAACACTCCGGTGTGGGTGCCTTTGTTTTTCCCCTTAGCATCCAGGGGTTTGACATCAAAAGACAGATGTGTTTTTGAAATTGCTATGCTGTAGAGCTTTGTTTTGGGGTTATTTTTGGGAGGGGGGGCTCTGGGAAATCATTCAACTTTATTTTTCCCCCTCTCTTTTTAGAACAAAGCAATTGCTACCCCAGTGCAGGGGGTCTGGGATATGAGGAACAAACAGTTTCATACTGGAATTGAAATCAAGGTCTGGGCCATTGCGTGTTTCGCTCCTCAACGCCAGTGCACTGAAGTCCATCTTAAGTGAGTCTAGTTGAGCAGCGTCTCGCTCACGTCTTCTTCCAGTTTTCCCAGGCTGAGCTCTTGTTCTGTTGTGGTCACCCGGTGTTTTCTCTGCATCCCTTTGTAATAACGACAGTATTTAGAATAGAATAACAGAGTTGGAAGGGACCTTGGAGGTCTTCTAGTCCAACCCCCTGCTTAGTCAGGAAACCCTACACCACTTCAGACAAAGGGTTGTCCAATCTCTCCTTAAAGATTTCCAGTGTTGGAGCATTCCCAACTTCTGGAGGCAAGTTATTCCCCTGGTTCCGTGATGGCGAACCTATGGCACGCGTGCCACAGGTGGCACGTGGAGCCATATTAGTGGGCACGCCAGCTTAGCTCTGGGGCGCATGCCAGCCAGTTGATTTTCGGGCCTTCAGGGCCCACCAGAAGTAGGGAAACAGGCTGTTCCCTGCCTCTGGAGGGCCTGGGGAGGGTGGGGAAGGCCCGTTTTTCTTTCTTACCCAGCTCCAGATCCTCTCTATTTATCTGGGAAGGGCGAAAACAGCCTTTCCCATCCCCTTGGAGGCCCTATGGAGGCTGAAAGGGCCCATTTCCCGACTCCCGGTGGGACAGGAAGTGACGTTTTTTCCTGTCCCCAGCCTCCAGAGACTCCTAGAGAGGCTCCTACAGACTCCTAGAGAGGTTCTGGAGGCTGGGGACAGCAAAAAATGTCACTTCCTGTCCCAGCGAGAGTTGGGAAATGGGCCCTTTCAGCCTCGTAGGGCCTCCAAGGGAGTGGGAAAGGCTGTTTTCGCCCTTCCTAGATACACAGAGAGGATCTGGAACCAGGTAAGAAAGAAAAATGGGCCTACCAGGCCATCATGTGCCAGGAGCGGGAGGGGGTAGGGGGTTGCGCACGCATGCGCGTGGGCACATGCGTGCGCGACCCTCCCCCCTCCCCCTCCTGGCACGCGATGGCAAAAAGGTTAGCCATCACTGCTCTGGTTAATTGTTCTCACTGTCAGGAAATTTCTCCTTAGTTCTAAGTTGCTTCTCTCCTTGATTAGTTTCCACCTGTTGCTTCTTGTCCTGCCCTCAGGTGCTTTTGGAGAATTTGTCCCAAAAGTGCTTTTTTTTTTTTCAAGAGGCAACTGGACTTTCTGGTTTTCTTTGAAGAAATTTCGCTTCTCATCCAAGAAGCTTCTTCAGCTCTGAATCCCAAAGTGCATAGCTAAATGTCTATGGAGATTCTCGGTCATCCAGGACATGGTTGTCCCAAAGGTGCTTTTTTCCAAGAGGCAACTGAACTTTCTTTGTTTTTCTTTGAAGACGTTTCGCTTCTCATCCAAGAAGCTTCTTCAACTCTTTGGGTTAAGCACTTTTAGGACAACCATGACCTGGATGACCGAGAATCTCCATAGACAACCACAGTATTTATTTTTAAATTACAGGTAATCCTTGATTTCTGATTGGAATTATGGTTGTAATTGTATTGGCTGTTAAGCAGGTCATCACCGACCTGATTTTATGACCTGTCTTGTAAGTAGTAGTTAAACGAATGCAGCGGTCATAAAATGAATGCTGTCATTGTTAAGTGAACACATAATTTGCAATGGGCATTTTTTTTCCGGGAAACAGGAAGTGATCACTAGTTTCCAGAAGAAACATAAATTGCAATCATATGACCACAGGACACTACAAACGGCCATAAATACTGGCTGATTGCCAAGCTTCCCATTCATGTGACCACATGGGGGGGGCTCCGGTCATTGGAACTTCAAGTCTGGGTCATAAGCACCATTTTTTGGGGTCTGTCAAATTTATTAGTAATCTTTAACAAATACTTATAAATTACTGCAGGATTACTTTTGGGATAGTGATTATACTCTGGGCGAATTACGTCATAAGTGTGGCATTAGAATTTTAGATATGGTTTTATGTATTTAATGCGCTACATTTTTGTTCTGTGATGTTGAATTTTCTCCGTTGTTCTGATCGTTGATTGAAGAAATAATTTTTCCTTTTAAAGTCTTAAGTAGGCAGCCTCCTTTCAGACTTGCAAAGTTTGAAGGGGCTGTTTCAAGTTTCCTGGCCTAATGTAATTTTGGAAGGAAAGGATTAAAGAGATAATGTTATAGTTATGGATGCAGACGGTTTTGCTCTCGCGTAGAAGGGTTGGCATAAATGGTTTCTGGAGTCGGAAATCCACAATCGTAGAGTGTAGAATGTGATGTCTTGTTACATGGCTACGTAAAACTTTGGTTCCTGCCCTTAAAATGTGGTGTTGCTTCTTTTAACGTATCAGAACCTTCACGGAACAACTGAGGAAAATATCCAGAGATGCAGGAATGCCCATCCAAGGTCAACCATGCTTCTGTAAATATGCCCAGGGAGCAGACAGCGTGGAACCCATGTTCCGTCACCTGAAGAACACCTATTCTGGTCTGCAGCTTGTGGTTGTCATTCTACCCGGGAAAACTCCTGTTTATGGTCAGTCTAAGAGACCTGCATGCCTCTGTCACCTTTCGCATTACTGTAAATCAGTGTTTCTCAACTTTGACCACTGGAAGATGGGTGGACTTCAACTCCTAGAATTCTGGGAATGGAAGTCCACACTTCTTCTAGTAGCCAAGCTTGAAAAAAATCTGCTGTGAATATGTAATTTTTCACTGTGATCCTCAACACACTTTCTTGAGATGGTTCCCTTTGTTTGCTGCCTCTCTATTTCAGTTATGAATTACTTTTCTACATTAACCTTGGAAATGTCTGATCTTGAACTCTCATCAACTGTAATGCAATGCAAGTTTGATAGCTTAGTGTGATATTTTCTTCTAAAATGTCACAAGAAGAAAAATGTATACATGTAGTATCGAAACGTATCTTCCTGAACAGCCTTTTCCTCAAAAACAGAAGGCTGCATGTGAAAATGCCAGAATTCTATCTATTTTAGAAGATAGTTGGATTGTAGAGAAATGATTGAAGGGTGGCCTTATGATCTATATCTTGATCAGCAGCTGTTATATCATAAATTCTTAGTGGTGGAAGATTAAATTTTACCCTTCATTTTGAACATATCTGCCTCCAATCGAGAGCAGACAAAGAGGTATTTTTTTAAAGTTATATAGAAAAGCATTTATTGTATTACAGATATACTGTGCTTCAATTAACTTTCAAAGTAATTTTAAAGTTACTTTGAAAGTTAACTGAAGTATAGTATATCTGCAATTTAAATTTGTATTTAAAAATACAAAAGAGATAGATCAAGACATATAAACAAAACACAGATTATAAGATTTATAAAATGGCAAGACCCAAAGTCTTAAAGCTGCCTTAGAAATGTCAATCAAATGAAGATAATAATTATTTTTTTACATTGATTGTATTTGTTTTATATGGCTTTCCATCTCAAACAAACAATTCTGAGTGAGTGGCTAATTAAGAACACGTCTTGTTGAAACAGAAGGTTTTTGTGGGGGTGGACTTGGCAAAAAATATCCCAATATACCAACTCAGGCAGACAAGCTAAAAGTAAACAACAGCCCAATAAAGGGACCACCAAGTCCACTTCTACCAACACCGACCCTGCAAGCCACTAGTAAATAAAAAGAGCAAGCCCTATTTGCTTCGTAGCACTGATGATGTAACCTAGTTTGGTAATGAAATGTCTGCAAGAAAACAACCATGCTCAGAGATTACCAACGACCCCTCATTTCATCCCCGAATATAGGAATATACAAATATACACTATAGAATATACAAATATTCTCTTCTATAGAAAGATAGGTGTTATATGGCCCATGGCCTCCTCCTTGATAGTCCCCTGCTTTATCTCACAGGGGCGTTATGAGAAGATGCTGTAACAAAGAGATTATAGTTGGGGTTAAGCAGTCTAAGTAGCTGCCAGCCATTAGCTTGATCTGTTTAACAACATCTCTTTTCATTTCTCTGACTCGGCAGCCGAAGTGAAGCGTGTCGGTGACACCGTGTTGGGAATGGCCACGCAGTGTGTGCAGATGAAAAATGTGCAGAGGACTACCCCCCAGACCCTTTCCAACCTATGCTTAAAGATCAATGTCAAACTAGGAGGAGTTAATAACATTTTATTGCCACAAGGAAGGTAAGGATTTTCAGGGTATGAGTAAGTACCCCACTGATCCCGTGCTGTTGAAGAAAGAAAGCAGCTGGTTCTTTCATTCTGTTGGCTGAACAGTTTGTCTACTTGCCACATTTGCAGTTAATGTGCAATTAAAAAAAATCCAAACAAACAGTTCCGTTCAACATGGAATAATTTTACCTTGCAGCATTTAAAAAAAAAAAACTGCTTGGTTTTTGTGGTTAGATCTTAATTAATGCCTTATAACAAGGCAGAATCCCAAACTTTTGATTATGTTTTGAAGGATCAAGTTGGAAGTTGTGAAGGCCTCTTGTTTATATTGCACCAAGCAAACCTCCGGTTGTGACCAGTTTTGTGGCTGAAGGAGGAGGAAAGCAAAATAATTATAAATTTTATTCATGGCCGGGCTGTTGACTCTGAAAAAAAAGGATAGCAACTCAAGACTTAAACTATTACATATTGTGTTGATATAACAATTTGAACAGGGAAGAGGGGAGAGAAAAATCTCCTTTTGGCCCTCACATTGTGTTACTTTACAGTTTAACCATGGTTTATTGACAGCACCATAATTTGACTTGTCAGCTAGGAACAACTACAGCATATAACTGTAGAAATACTTTTGGGCTGAATTGTGATTGTAAGTCAAGGACTACCTGTAATGGTGTAGAAATTAGAGGCATTACAGGACATCAACTCAGATTACAGGTTGTCCTCGATTTACGACCACAGTTGGGACTGGAACCTCTGTCTCTAAGCAAGGTGAGTTGCAACCAATTTTTCAACTTTTTTTGCTGCAATTGTTAAGTGAGTCACACAGTTGTTCAGCAAATCTGCCTTCCCACATTACTTCGTTTATTGGAAGCTAACTAGGAAAGTTGCAAATGATGTTTATGTGACCCCGGAACATTGCAACCATCGGACCATCGAATGCATGCCAGTTGCCAAGGGTCCAAATTTTTATCATGTGATTGCAGAGACGTTGAAACGGTTTTCTTTGTAACTTTGAATGGTTGCTAAATGAATGCTAGTTAAGTCAAGGACTACCTGTACTTCAAAGGAATTAGGCAAATTTCACTCAGCAAGACTGTCCCTAGCTACAGTGGTGATGGTTGTCCATAACAGATATACATACTTGAAATGCCAGCTGTTGAGAACCACAGGAAGGCTACCCATTTCTGCTGCTGTTTATAAGCTCTCTCGGTCCATGCGGTTGGCCATTTGAATTCTGGAATTTTTGGGTCCAGTCTGATCCTGCTGGGCTCTTCTGGGGTTCTTCTATTGAGAAGATACATTATCTGACCACCTTGCACAGAAGGGCTGAGCAGGAAATACCACGGCTGCTTCTAGGCCTTTGAAACTAAGGTCCACGGTAGAGAGACGGTGCCCAAGGCTCTTTGACTGTCATCAGATGGAAATAGGTGCTGGCAGAACGCAGTTGTATAACGGGTGCTCTATAGTTTTCTAGAGAACATGCAAAGGGAAGCTTTCCTCCTTGATCGCGTTGTGTAAATATTTGTTATGCTCTCTCTTATATTAGGCCTCCAGTATTTCAGCAGCCTGTTATTTTCCTTGGTGCAGACGTCACTCATCCACCAGCTGGAGATGGGAAGAAGCCATCTATTGCTGCTGTGAGTAAAAGAGGCATTTATCGCCTGCATTTTCTTTTCTTTTTTTAAACTTTTAATTGTTACTCAAAACATTAAAATACAAATTCCAGAAAGAAAAAGAAAAAAATTATGCAAAATCAAAAACTAGAACATTAAAAAAATGGGTATGAAAAAAATCCAGAAGACCAAAAACACATATATTAATCCCACCCCCCCCTTGTTGAACATTGCTGGATATATTGCAACAATGTTAGTTTCACCTACATTTTCATTATTATATCCGTATTTGATCTGACCTCATTTTTCCTACTTGACCATTTCTCGTTCCCCCATCCCTTGTCCAAAATATTTCTGAAGAAGTCTTCTCTTAGAATTGCCTTAAAAACACACTTCTTAATTCTTTAGAATAGTCGTTTTCCTACTTTTATGGCAAGCCTATTTCATTGGCTTTATCTATAGTGGGTGTGCTTTTGAAAAATTCAGGTTTTTATGGATAATTTTTCTTTCTTCTCTATGTGTCTGCAATCACCCCATCATTGTTGGCTTTATGGCTCTTGTTGTCAGGGGTCCAAGTAATAACTCCATAGTTATTACTATATGAACTCTGAGTCAAGCAAGTTCCTCAAAGAACAATTTTATTGGAGATATCATGTTGGCACAAACTGGTGAAAATGGGCTCTGAAAGTTCCCGTGGTTTTCACCTGAAGTTCCCCCTTTCCCCAAACAATCAGTCACATTGTCCAATCGAGGTGCTGGCTGGCTGCTTGGTAACCAGACTCCTTCTCTCCCCAGCCAGCCACCTGTTGGAATGTCCTTGGTTCTCACAGGAAACTATTTTGTTTTGGCTACAAACCCCCATCTAAGTTTGTCCCCCCCATTCCTACCCCTTCTTCGCGCTGTGGCAACCCTGAAGCCTCCAAAATGGCCCCAGTCATATTCGCTTCAGAGTTGACCCTTGTCTTGTGTCATCCTGTCCTAATGTGACAGATTCCAGGTGTGATGGAATTGCCACTTCCCAAACTCCCAAATAACAGGCTGGCTGGGAAATCTGTACTTATAAGCCACTTCACCTGTTGAACCGCTAAAGACTTTATTTCAGTTGCAGAGATGCTGCTGCTGGATACTGCTGTAACAGAAAATGGGGAACATTTCCTTAAAGTTGCTGTGTGTTAAATTCCGCAGTCTGTTTTTTTTAAAAATTTTTTTATAAGAAACGCCCTTGCTTTCTCCCCCAGGTTGTAGGCAGCATGGATGCCCATCCGAACCGCTACTGTGCCACTGTGAGGGTCCAGCAGCACCGCCAAGAAATAATTCAAGACTTGGCTGCCATGGTTAGGGAGCTGCTGATCCAGTTTTACAAATCAACTCGATTCAAGCCAACGCGGATCATTTTCTATCGAGACGGTGTTTCCGAGGGGCAGTTTCAACAGGTTCTGGTCTTGCTTTCTTTTTCTTGGACTTAGACTTAGAATAACTTTATTATCACTTTCAATGTACACTAATCGGCATACATTAAAATGAAATTTTGTTGCATACAGTTCTCAGAGGGTCACCACCTCCAATATACACTACATAAACATGACAAGATACTGTAAATAAATAAATACAAATTTATGTATATACCCACATATATTATATGACATAGAGAAACAATACAGTCTAGTTTGAATGTGTACATGGCTAGAAAAATCACGAGAATCTTGCGAGTTTATCAGACGGATGGCATAGGGAACTGTTATAGATATTTCGAAACCTCCTCCCAAAGGGCAGCAACAGAAACAGACCATAAAGTGGGTGTGTGGGCTCTCTAACAATGCTTTGAGCTCTAAGCACACAGCGCTTATAAGCAGCATCCTGAATAACAGGAAGCGAGTTTCCTATAATCTCTGCTGTCCTCACCACTCTCTGTATGGACTTTCTATCTGAGGCGCTGCTGCCACCAAACCAAACGGGGATACAGTTTGCTCTCGTGGCTCTGTAGAAAGTGGCCAGGACAGAAGGAGAAAGATGTGTGCTCCTCATCTGACTCAGGAAATGCAGACACTGGTTTGCATGCTTCACTAAGGGCAAGACTCACTTAACAAATGTTTCGCTTAGCCTCAGACATTTTGGCCTCCATTGTGGTCGTAAGGCGAGGACTACCTGTGATTCTTTAAAAACAAAAAAACAAAGTTGGCTCCTTGTAAATGCAGGAGCATTTGTGGCTTGATTCTGACTCTGAGCCTGAATTTAATGTTGTCTAAACCAGATCTTCACAATGAATGACTGCAGGGTTGTGATAATAAGATTCTGTTTTGCCCAACAGAGAAGCATGCCTGGACGCATACACATTTTTATTCTTGCAGTGGTTTTCTTATCCCAGATCTAGCCAGTTTAATCTCATTAAGTCAAGAATGTGGGGCTGGTCCTGGTGTTTTTGCATTGCTTCAGATCACCTGTTTTGCTGCAGGTGATGAAGAATATCTTCCTGAAGGAAGATCCAAATAAATAAAGAGGGTGGGAGGAGTTTTCTTATTCGTAAGGTTTCAAACTATCTCTTCCCTCTCCCTCTCTCCTGTTTCTCTTGATGCAGGTTCTTCATCATGAATTGCTGGCTATCCGAGAAGCCTGCATTAAACTAGAAAAAGATTACCAGCCAGGGATTACCTTCATTGTGGTGCAGAAGAGGCATCACACCAGGCTGTTTTGCACCGACAAAAATGAAAGAGTAGGTATTGCATATTGTTTTGGGAGAGAAGTTGGGAAGTGGTGAAATAAGAAACCTCTAGTTGCCAACATGCCCTACTACTGAGACCTCAAAATTGGCAAATGAAACAACTTTTTGAGTTAATTCTTTTTTTTTTTTTTTTGCATCAGCATGTCAGTTCTTGCATCCTTTGGTTTTATTTCCACAGGTTGGGAAAAGTGGAAACATTCCAGCAGGTACCACTGTGGACACAAAAATCACCCACCCTTCGGAGTTTGACTTCTACCTGTGTAGTCATGCTGGTATTCAGGTATCTTCTGGATGCACCATCTCCTGGGTTGTCATCAGATCTCTGGGTCAGATCCTTCTCGGCTGTCTGTGCATGTGGTTGAACGTGTTCCACTTCTCTAGCTTTTAGTGTAAATGACACTTATTTCCAGTCCCTTCTGTGCAGCATGAGAGACAGGGTTCCCTTGGACAAGAGAACAGGAAAGAATTTCCTCCCCACTCAACAAGTTTCCAGGAATTCCAGATAAAATAATAGAATAGAATGGAATGGAATGGAATGGAATGGAATGGAATGGAATGGAATAGAATTTTTTATTGGCCAAGTGTGATTGGACACACAAGGAATTTGTCTTTGGTACATATGCTCTCAGTGTACATAAAAAGACAAGATACATTAGTCAAGAATCATAAGTTAAAACACTTAATGATAGACGTAGGGTGCAAATAAGCAATCAGGAAACAATATCAATCATAAGTGGGAGGAGATGGGTTATAGGAACGGTGAGAAGACTAATAGTAATAGTAATTCAGCCTTAGTGAATAGTTTGACAGTGTTGAGGGAATTATTTGCTTAGCAGAATGAATGGCATTTGGGAAAAAACTGTCCTTGTGTCTAGTTGTTCTGGTGTGCACTGCTCAATAGCGCCATTTTGAGGGTAGGAGTTGAAACAATTTATGTCCAGGATGTGAGGGGTCTGTAGATATTTTCACAGCCCTCTTTTTGACTTGTGCAGTATACAGGTCCTCAATGGAAGGCAGGTTGGTAGTAATTGTTTTTTCTGCAGTTCTAATTATCCTCTGAAGTCTGTGTCTGTCTTGTTGGGTTGCAGAGACAAACTAGAAAGTTATAGATTAAGAATAAATTAAGAGACAGACAAGTAGAAAGTTTTACATTGCAAATACTTTGATCATACTATATATACATTCCGAAAGAGCACATCCCCTTTGCTCTAAAAGTCTGCTTGCAGTTCTGAATGTCTGTCTGTCTGTCTCTTTATCTGTCTCTGTTCTGTCTCTATCTTATCTATCTATCTATCTATCTATCTATCTATCTATCTATCTATCTATGATCTTGCCTTTATCATTTTCATAAACAACTTGAAGCACTGAACATATCTTAATGCTCCTTCCTCCTCCTATTTCTTCCACGAGAACCCTGTGAGGTTGGCTGGGCCGAGAGAGAATGTTTGGCTCAAAGTCACCCATTCGGCTTTCATGCCTAAGGTGGGACTAGAACTCACCTTCTATTTTCTAACTTGGTTCCTTAACCCTTAGACCAAATACATTTCATATATAAATTTATATCGAAGTATAAATTTCAGTCTGAGCAAACAAGTTTTTATTGTCTTTGCAGTCGCTACCTTTCATATCCTATGAATTTACCTTCCGCCTTCCATGTTGATGCTATCCCATGCTTCTCTTACCTTCTGATGTCAGTAATAAAGGAGGCATAAAGTTATATTGTGATTCTCATGTACAGCTGCTCTACACGTCATGATTTCACATATAGCAGTAGCACTTAGACTTACATACTGCTCCACGGTGCTTTACAGCCCTCTCTAAGCAGTTTAGAGAATCAGCATCTTGCCCCCAACAATCTGGGTCCTTATTTTACCCACCTGGGAAGGATGGAAGGCTGAGTCAACACAAGGCTATTTATAGATTGGATCTATGGAGATTCTCAGTCATCCAGGTTCATGGTTGTCCCAAAGGTGCTTTTTCAGGAGGCAACTGGACTTTCTTGTTTTTTTCTTTTGAAGACGTTTTGTTTCTCATCCAAGAAGCTTCTTTAGCTCTGACTGGATGGTGGGGAATGGAAGGTTTTATACTCCTTGCAGACAGTTGGTCATTTGCATCCTTTCTGAGGGTCGTTGAAGCACTTGGACAACCAGGAACTACTCAGGTGAACCTGAGGACACAGATAAACCTCCAAGTCCTTGCAGACAGCTGGTCACTTGCATCCTTTTAGGAGGTCGTTGAAGAACTTGGAGGTTATTTTTGGCCTCAAGGTCACCTGAGTAGTGCTCCTGGTTCCTGTAGTCTGCAATCCCCCCTCCCCCATCTTGTCAGAGTTGAAGAAGCTTCTTGGTTGAGAAGCGAAACATCTTCAAACAGGGAAGCCCGGTTGCCTCCTGAAAAAAGCACCTTTGGGTATAGACTGGATCCTTTGATTTTTCTGTGGCCTTAATTAAGAGCCATAGAAAAGAAACCACGTTCACAGCGTTCGTTGGTTACTTTGTCCTTCAAAATAGAAATGCTGCTCCTGGCCAATTTTTGGAAATCCAGAGTGGACCTCTTGCCAAAAGAAGGTTGGACGGCGGAGGGATGGAGACCTTTCCTTATCCTTGTTTGTGCTCCATTTCCAGGGCACAAGCAGACCGTCTCATTACCATGTTCTCTGGGATGACAATCGCTTCTCTTCAGACGAACTCCAGATCCTCACTTACCAACTGTGTCATACCTACGTCCGGTGTACTCGATCTGTTTCTATCCCTGCGCCAGCCTACTATGCACACCTGGTGGCCTTCAGAGCCAGGTATCATTTGGTGGATAAAGAGCATGACAGGTAAATAATATAGCTGGGATTGAGGGATACGGGCATAATTTACTCAGATGAATGCTTACAGTCATTCTTTTAGTGAACGTTTGATGTTTCAGCGACACGGAAAAAAGCGACTTATGACCAGTTTTTCACCCTTATGACCATTGCAGCATCCACGTGATCAAAATTCAGGCAACCTTGGCAACCGGCTCATATTTATGACGGTCGCAGTGTCCCGGGGTCATGCTATCCTGTTTTGCGACCTTCTGAGAAGCCAAGTCAATGGGAAGCCAGATTCACTTAATAACCATGTTACTAACTTAACGGCTGCAGTGATTCACTTAACAACTGTGGCAGGAAAGGCCGCAAAATGGGGCAAAATGGGACAGTTCACCTAAGAACTGTCTCGCTTAGGAGTGGAAATTTTGGGCTCAATTTTGGTCATACGTTGAGGACTATCTGTAGCCACCGAAAAGCAAGTCGTAACTATGAGACTGAATGACTCATTCTGGGAAGAAGCAACTCAAATTCAGAGCTCCTTTTCTGTCCAGGCAGAGTACAAAAATAAAGAAAAGAGAACTGGTTGCCTCCAGAGTTTTTCTTTTTTTGTTTTTAATTTTTTAATGGGTTTTTATAGCTCTAAAATGTTTATTAATTTCTAATTGGGAGCCACCCAGAGTTAGTTGAAAGATAGGTGGCTATATACAGTAAATGCTTTAAATAGACTAACTTAAGATAAAATACAGGTAGTCCTCAACTTAACAACAGTTTACTTAGTGACTGTTCAAAGTTACATCGGCACAGAAAAAAGTGACTTATGACCATTTTTCACACTTACAAACGTTGCAATATCCCCATAGTCACATGAGCAAAATTGTAGTTGTAAGCCGAGGACTACCTGTAAAATCATAAAATAAAAATACGACTTTGCTCAGCCTTTGCTGAGAAAGAGGGAGACCAATTTTTTGGTTTTCCCATATAAATCTGCATCAAATTGTATAATATTAACGACAGCCTAAAATGTTTAACATGTAACCATGCTCTAATCCCATACTTTTGAACACGTGGAGATGGATTTCAGTTTCGGTGTCTCAAAGGTGCTTTTTTTCAGGAGGCAATTGAACTTTCTGGTTTTTCGTTGAAGATACTTCTCTTCTCTTCCAAGAAACTTCTTCAGCTCTCAATGAATGGTGGGGAGTGGAAGGATTTATACTCCTTGTAGACAGCTGGTCATTTGCATCCTTTTATAGAGTCGTTGAGGCCATCTGGAGGTTTATCTGTGTTGTCAACGGTCACCTGAGTTGTGCAAATGAGTGTGGAGCCTTCTTGGAACTGTTCCACGCCCATTGGCACTATTCAGGTGACCCTGAGGACACAGACAAACCTCCAGGTGACCTCAACGACTCTCTAAAAGGATGCAAATGACCAGCTGTCTGCAAGGAGTATAAATCTTCCATTCCCCACCATTCATTGAGAGCTGAAGAAGCTTCATGGAAGAGAAGCAAAGTATCTTCAAAGAAAAACCAGAAAGTCCAGTTGCCTCCTGAAAAAAAGCACCTTTGGGACAACCATGACCTGGATGACTGAGAATCTCCTTAGGCATTTCAATCTCGGGTTTAAACCTATGTTGTTGTTTTCTCTCTCTCTCTCTCTCCCCCTCTTCCCCCCCCAGCGCCGAAGGGAGCCACACTTCCGGGCAGAGCAACGGCCGCGATCACCAAGCTCTCGCGAAAGCTGTCCAGGTCCACCAAGATACTTTGCGCACCATGTACTTTGCTTGACATCTGGCCGTGTTGAGGAACTCAGTTCTGTGTTGGATTCACAAGAGACCAGCTGCACTTAGACCAACAGTTGCCCGAGCTACCGCGACAGCCAGCAAAGGAGTGATGCATCTTTATTTTTAAATATTTGAGGGGTGGGGAGGGGAGGAGGGGGCTGATGATGATGATGATGATTGTGATTCTATTTGCAAGAAAGCTTTTCATCCAGAATTTCAGACTTGAGCGTAGAAAAAAAAAATTGCACAGCTTTTAAGACATGTGGATATGCCAAAATCAAAAAGCTGCTTGTCGGGAGAAATGAAACAAACAAACAAACAAACAAAAATTGAAAACCCACGTTTTCTAATTAACTAGAGCTGTGATCTCAGGGCTAAAAACAACACTTCTCATTTTAGTTACGACTTTTTCAGATGCTCTTATTTGTAATAATCTGAAGAAATATCCAATTAAGATCCGATTGAACGGGCCTGGGAGGAAAAAAGAAATGAATTTGCTTTTATTTCTTTAAAAAAAAAAAAAGCACTAGTTTGGATGCCAGTGAAGTCTTTGATCATTCTGGATGCATTTGTAAAGTGATTTTGTACCGAGATGCAAAAAGAGTGAGCGAATCCTTTGCTGTCTTATTGATAAGTCTGTGAAGGTCTATGGGCAAAAAAAAAAAAAAAATATGTATTTTTGACGTTAGTTCTTGAATGTCTTTCATTGTGCTGTTTAAAATTTTTTGTAGGATGAGTTACGGAATTATTTCAGTTACAAAAAAGAAGTTTTATCTATACTTTTTATTAGGTCCACTGAAAGATTAATGAAGTGTGCCACTTTTTTTAAAAAAAAAAGTTTATTTTTTCTTAAAAAAATAATAATAATAATCCATTTTGATTACTAATCATGGAGTTTGTCCTCTAGGACTGTGACACTTAATTTTCCAAAGCTTTTCTAAAGAATACGGGTCTGTGGTGATACAGTACAATCTCTTTCACTGTTATGTTTGAATTAATGTAAAATTTATATGTGTTTCACAGTATTAACATGATAGTATAGATGCTATTTATATTTATTTACTAAAGAGTGCTCAACATAGTTCTGTTTAACATATCACAAACTGAAGAATGCTTTGGAGTTTTAAAGTGGAGAGCTTTTACGTGGACGAGAGGGATTTGGGTCGAATTCACCAACCGTAGCTTTTTTGCAGGTTCCCTTGTTCATTTTAACGAGGTTTCTTTATTATATCTCCTTGAAGTGAACAAAGGAGAACTGGACCTGATGTGTTGTCCCTTTAAAAAAAAAAAAAATCCCAACAGGATTATGCAACTACCTTGTGTGGCAGATCAAAGATATACTTGGTGTTTATATCATTTTTTTCCCCTTGTATCTTGGAAGGATTTAGGAGAATTCACAGGCTGTAGTTTAGACATCAAAAGCAAGTTTTGTGGTTCTTTCAAGCACATAAATTATTCTTGTTGTTTTTTTCTGTTGGATCATCTGAGTCACAGAAATGGAAGGAAGGAGATCTGTATATTTGGCCGTTCGCTCTGAAGAAAGATAATCCCTCCAGAGGCCTGCTAGAAATACCAGTTTCTCTTATGTGCACAAGATTTATCAGACCAAATATTCAAAGCTACCATTGCACTGACGACAACAATAGGAACACTACTAAAATACTGTGGGTTAGGAAGCTTTTTTTGCTCTTCCAATCTGATGGGACTTTAAAAAAAAAATATCCTAATTTTCCCAGACGTGATTTAATTTTTTTTTTTTTTTTTTAATCTTGAAACCTTTCTAAGATTCAGTTTTTATTTCCTTCTGAAGAGCAGCGCAGCCATCACTGGAAGATAAAGAGTTCCCTACCTCCATTGAGAAAAATGTAGAAAATATGATTAAGCTAAGCTTGGAATCTTAGGCTTTGCTCGGAACCGATGGATGTGTTGGCTGAGCGAGATAAAAGGCCACGAGAACATTTTTTAAGGCCCTAGTGCAGATTTCATGCCAGTTAACGGCTGTAGCTCTGGAAAGCTGTGCCTCCCGTGGCCAACAGATGCACCTGAAAAACGGGCTTTCGGGGGCAGAGATTTTCAAGCGGTGTGCAGAATGTCTTAAAAAGTTTGTAAGCTGCAATTTCCAGCTGCTTAATAGGTTTAAGAGAAGAAAAAGAGATTTAAGGCACTACTTTTTCTTCTTCTTCTTCTATTTTTTTTTTGGGGTCATTCTGTTTTGCTAAGCAAGATTGCAGCATCTCCTTTTTTTTGATAGTTTGGTAAATTTTATTTTCAAAGTTAAAATGTTGACTCCAAGAAAAAAAACAAAAAGGAAACAACAAACAAAGCAAAAATCTGTTTCACCTTTCCTCTCCCTCCTTCTCCTTTCCCTCCTCCTCCTTTCCCTCCTCCTCCTGGGAGTGGCATTTCTCTCTGCAGCTTTTCAGATACCATAAAAATCTGCTCCATGGAATTCAGGATCGAAGTGTAAAACAATGATCAGATTGGGAGATCAGAAAGGGAGAGAAATCATTTTCAAGTACATCATACCCTTTTTTCAAATTAAAATAAAACAGCACTCAAACCTGTAAGTGTTTTCATACACGTTTCTCCTTTTTGTTGTGCATTTTTCGTTATGTGCAACACTTCCGCAGTGTTTCTCTACTATCAGATATATTTGATGTTATCTCACTGATTTCCTTTTTCGTTTTTTTTTTTGGGAAAACTGCCTATAAAACTGGGAAAGTGCATCTATTAAAGGATAATTATGAATATAGTTCATGGGTAATTAATTACGGGGAGTACAAATTAGCGTTTGAACCAAAATGTTTACTGTAAAATTTTTCTCCCTTTTTAGTTCAAACAGCTACAGCAGATTATTGTGTTATGAGCTGCAGAGAGTCCCTCCTGTATAGGAAGAAGGCAGTACGCATAAACTAGGATTTCATTCTTGCTGTTAAAATTCTGTTTTAAATAGCTTTCTTTTCCAGGCAGCACTTAAATGAATTGTTGTGTTTATATTTTTTTACTGTTTGTTTCCCCATAACCTTCAAAATGCATCAGCCAGAGAGAGCTGGGCTAAAATGGAATCTTTTTTTTTTTTTTTGTCTTCCTAACTACAGCCACCTAATCTGACAGCCGTCTTGTAGTGCCTGCCAGCTAGCAACAGGCTAAAATAACAATCCACTGGATTTAGGTGCTTCTGGCAGTGCTTTTGTTGTCTTGGTGGCTTTACCACCAAGTTCTGAAATAGATTTCTCAATGTGCAGATAGTTGTTGTTTATATATGCATCATTCAGGGCCAGAAGGAATAGGATGAGTTTTTGAAAGTGTCGGATTAATTTTTGCTCCGATAGAGAGGAGAAATGCATATCTCTTTCTCTTTTTAAACTTTCCATTACCATAATCCTTAAAAAAAAAAGGCTTTTAATTGTTTCATATGGCAAGCGGGGAACGGAAGGGGTGTTACTATTATTATTTTTTGTTGAAAAACTGACAATGCACTTTGAAAACATAGGGCGCTCTGAATATGCACAGGAACTGGGTTTTCTTTTAATAATAATAATAATAATAATAATATATGCAGAAACCAAAATTCCAAATGGAAACAAAAAGGATTCGACTTTCTCAGTAGCTCTTTCTTGCAGTGATTCTTGGAACTACACACTGCTATCTCAGGTGAACGATTTCATTTTTTGCAGCGATATCCCAGATACTTTGCGTGAGAACCAAGGCCAATAGCTTTTGAAAGCGGGGGGTGGGTGGATGGGTAGGAGGGGGAATATAAGGAAACAGAAGTGCTTTCGAGTCTTATCACAGGAATCGTTTTATAAGAAAACCAGTTCTAATACCGATTCGGCTTTATTTTGCAAACCCATCTTGTAGAGAACGAATGTTTTGAAAAATAACCTTTAATGCAATTTTTTTTTTAAACCAATTATGGCGGTGTTCAGTTGTAGCCAAACCGCTCAGACCGAATGGTGGGTCTGGTAGTTTGTGACCGTCTTCTTTCAGGATGAGTCTTTGCCGTGAGATTTTTGGGACCGTGCGCCACTTAGAAAGCCACCTACGCACAACCCAGGAACTGTGACTTCCGCGTAGGGGGGGGGAAGCGGTTGTTCACCTGGGTTTCAAGCCCACCTGCCGTCACTTGTGAATTTCCTACTTTCCCTAATATTAAATGCTTTCGTAGAATTGAAATGCAAAAAGAAAAAAAAAAGGAGGAGGAGGAGGGACCCCTGTCCTGCTGGAACGAAAAACGAGGCATAAAGTGGAGCCATTTTTATTTTTGAAAGCAAAATGTACCCTTGTTGGTCTCATGTGCCTTTTTTAAATGCCCGCTCATGAGGCAGAAAGCTGTTAAATTTTCTGGCATCTGGGATGGGGTGGGGGGTGGGGTTAGGAGGAGGCCGTCCTCTTTCGCTCAGAGCTGGGTTGATGAGATAGTTTTGTGGTGGACTTGCTGGTCAGGTTCTTTAGATGTCAGCGCAGGTATAAATCTTATATATGCCGGCTTTTATTTCTTCTTTTGGTGCTGACTTGGTTGGGGTACGCCATATCTTCCCTTCCAAACTCTGTAGCTAAACATGGCGAATGGTCAACATTTGCCACCTGTTGCTTGTGGTGCTTCACACATGACAAGAAGCTGACTTGAGGTGCGGATGGATTTTGAAGGATGCGTGTTGTGCTCTCCCATTTCCCCTCCCTCCCCCCCGTTGTGTTTTCAAATGCTTAAATTGGATCCTTTTCCTGTAACCGGTTGAGCCTGCCCTCGTGCCTAAAATCCAGGGAACAAATATAGCAACGAGGTGGACATCCAGGTAGGGATTAGATGGTGGTTGGTCAAAGTGTGGAAGATAAGATACCTCTGTTGTAACTCGTCTTGCTAGGTTTAGGATTGGTGCGTGACAGGTACATTCTGCAAATGTAATTGGAAGTAGACAAAAGTAGTAAGACAACGCAACGAAGCCTTGTCTCTCGAGAGGGAAAGAAAATTCCCACCTCATGAAGATGGAATTAGGACTTCTGAAAAAATAAGAAGCAACAGGGGAAGTTGCCTTTATTCAGATTTTTAATTCATTTGCTTTGGAAGGGCTAGTCAGGTTTTCATTCGGCACGCGGTAGGTTTTTGTGTTTTAAGCTAAGACATTTGAGGCGGAATCTGGGAATTTTCTGCATGCAAAAGTTTCACCCCTTTTTTATTTTAAGAAACACATGGAACCTTCCGATCTCTTTATGTTAATGTTTTTTTTCGGAAAGTTTCCCAGGAAGGGAGCGAGACTGGATTTTGTCTGTGTGATTTTAGAAATAACTGCCTCTAGGATTCATATTTAGACAATAAATCCAGCGGCGTTAAAAGCCATAAAAGTCTTCATAGCTAAAGAAACAAATGTAAATAGGTTGTCCGTAGCCAAGAGAAGTTGTAGGTTGGGTAACTTTTTTTAAAATTTGAGTGTGTTTTCCGAATGCCATCCCTCCTCTTGTTTAAATGACAGCTTTGCAAAGTTCTTTGCGGCCAAGACTGATGCTTCGGTCTCTCTTCCTTTGCCTTGGTGTTCGTTGAAAACTCTGTTTAAAAAGCATCGTAGCCATCATTGCTTAGGAGAAAAAAAAGACTCAAGTGGGACATAATTGCACTGTTTTTTTTTTTTTTACTGTAAACAACTTTCTGTTTGCATCTGCTGTAGCTGTTGGCATATACTGTATAGTGTTCGAGCTCACCAGGAGAGAAATGTCCGTCTTCGTTGTTATGTCTGTGTACCAAATGGCATGTTTTACAGTGTTAAGAGAAGGTCTGAATGTACGTAACGGCCTTTGCAGTTTTTCCATTTGAGTGTCACTGGCTTTATTTTGTTTTATACGCTTGGTGAATGTTTGCCTGCCTGTATCTGTCCCTTCTTGTCCCCCAAAATGCACTTTGGTTGTCAAACACACGTCTCTCCCCATCTTGGCTCCCCGAACAGAATTGGATACAGGTAGCTCCCCGGTGCAAAGATAAGTGGCCTTCTTGATTGTTGTCCAGGTTTCTCAAACGTTACACAAAATGCAGCTGGCAGGGAACTGTGATCCATCTCAGATGATTTCACAAGAACTGCAGGCTCAAAACCAAACAATCATGAGTAGTTAGGAAGCAAAATAGAAACCTTGGTTCTTTTTTTTTTGGCTTTATTCTTGCTTCACTGCCCCTTGACATCGTCATTCTGATCAAGGGGGCAGCCATATGGATAGCTGTCACTTGGGAGTGACTTTGATGCTCCTTCGTCCGGTGACCTTCAAGGAATTAACCACGTCTTAACAATAACTCATCCCAAGTAAGACTATTTGAATCTGTTTTGTCCTGGCACCAGGGTGAGGTTGTCCCATCTGTTTTTTAGGTGCCCGTTGGTGAAATTCTGCCAGCTATTTCTTGAGGTGCCAGTTGTGCTGTCTTGCTGAGAGTTTTCTGATCTGCTTCTTTTGAGAGTTGCGAGATGTCATTGCATCCCGCTGAAATTTCCACATTCTTTCTCTTACTTTTCTTCCGGAAAGCTCATCGTAGGATAGATGAGGAGATCAGGTCCTCGTGTAGCAAGCAGATTCAACACTACCTCCTCCTTTCTCTCAAAGGGATCATCTTTTTTTCTTTCTAAAATTGCAAACATCACGTTACTTGAAAATAGCCAAATTTCACCAAAGGTCCTGAAACTGCCTGACCGGTTTACTTCTGAGGTGCCATATTCTTTGCAAAATATGAGGCAATGTTTTTAAAAAGTGAGTTCGATCCCATTTTTTTTTTCTTACTGGACAATATTGGCAACTGGTATTATGTACAGTGAAAAGTTAAGTTTTGTTCCTTGCGGTGCTATGTCCCAAGATCCAGGAAGTTTTATATATACATATATATATATATATACATATACGTATATATACATATACATATATATATATATACATATACATTACATATATATATATATATATATACGTTTATATATACACACACACACACATGAAAGAATGTTGGCATTACTGTGTTTTCCTTCTAAAGAAATCCATTGTAATGTTCAAAGCAGCTCGGCTTATTTTATTTTATTTTCTCTTTTTCCCTATGAAATCACCAAATGGATCCCTCAGGCATGCAGAATCAGTGATTGAATAAAGAAGGTGCTTCAGACGTTTTGATCTTATTCCAAGTCTAAATGATGTGTTAAATGTCTAAAGATATTATTTAAATAATTTTTCTTAAAATGTTATCTTTGACTGTTGTTTTTACTTACTCAAGTAATTATATAAAGCTTCACCGGTGCAGAAAATGTTTCTTTAATATCTTTCATATTAGCATGTTCTGTTTTGTTACGCCTCAAATTTTAAAATGAAAGGTGCTTTTACCTCAAACTGTAGAAAACTGATGTTTGAAAATGGGATGGGAAGCCTGGCTGTTGCCATCAAAACGGTCACTGTTGGAACCGTGATCCATAAATGGCTTATAGGTAATACAAATGAACTCAAGTTCTGGAATTAGGCCATTATTAACAGAGTGGTCTAAAAGGTTGGTGAATTTTCTGTACTGAAGTAGTCCTGTTTTTTCATGGCTTGCGAATGACTTGTTCATCGTATCCGCCACCTCTTGCCAAGCACATACAAGAGAAACAATTGTAGCTCAACCTGACATTCTCTTGAATTTCAACGGTGGGTTGTCGTGACGCTCAAAGGCCGTTGCATTTCAAAAAATAAAGATCTGTCATGCAAATTTTCATTTTGTAATGTAAGATGTTCTCTTCTATTAAGTCAAATAGTTGATTCACCTTTGCTCATACTGTCTTTTTAGCGCCTGGCAGCCATTTCCAGGGAAAAGGAGAGGCCTTGGGATGCCACAGAATGAAGTAGATAGTTTCTGTCCCTCAGCTCCTTCTCTTCCCTAGAATCCTTTGCAAACCATGGCTTTTACTGAAACTGGCATAATGACTCCTGCCGGCTGCGTGCTGTAAATAGTCAACCGAGGAACTTACTGTTAACTTAATATTGCCGACATTTTATACATTTGAACACAAGGTGGAATGTCCTGTTCCATCGATCCCTTTCCGTTCCTGAGAATGTAACTCAAGAGGGTGCTTTTACAATCTCCTCCCCAGACTAACTTCTGATTTTACAAACCATGGTCCTAAGGAAACCGGCATTGCAGATTTTGGTGTTGGGGAAGGAAGAACCGGGATGCTCGAATGATCCCGCTTGACGTTTGTCCCTTTGTTTTCCTACTTTGATGATGTTTCATGATGAGGTTCCTCACGATATCCAAGCCGCCTGATGAATAACGGGAGAAACGGCCAAACTGTCAGAGAGGACCACCCTATCAGAAACAGTCCTTTTAAAATTAGGGATCTCTCTCTCTCTGTGCCCCTGCTCGGAATCTGTCTAACCCAGGAAGAGCTTGAGGGCAATTTCTTAGACAGAAGAGAGCATCTCTCCATTTATGGATTGTTACAGGAGTTGTTGGAAGATAGGACATCAGGTAGGCTCCAGAGGAGAGCGGTGCAGCTAAATAAGGTTGGGTGAGTCCCCATCTTTTGAGGAGAGTAATTTTGAGAACATGATATGAGCATGATATGGTCACAAAAACATCTGCCAGGCTCAGGGTTGACATGAGGGGTCCTTGGTGCTCCCTGAGCTTGGTTGTTTTCTTGCAGACCATTTTTATTTTTTTAAAAAAAAATTTATTGGGTTTTAACAATTAAACAATTCTTATTCAACTCTTGTGCATGACTGTGACCATTTACATATCATCACACTAATGTTCTCCTATATTCTATATAATTTTACAAAATCTACTATCTGTTATTTCCTTTTTTTTCTATCTTCAATCCAATTATATACCATTTCTTCCATATTACGTAAAAGTCCGAATCCATCAGTCCTTTCAGTTCCAATGTCATTTTATACATCTCAGTGCAATCTAATATCTTTCTAATTATTAAATCTTCGGAGGGTATGTTTGAGCTTCTCCAACATTGCCCAAATGCCAGTCTTGCCGCCGTTGTCATATATAGAATAATATATGTTGTTGTTTTTTCATATTTCTTTTTCATTATTCCTAGAAGAAACAATTCTGGGGTATATTCTGTCTGGAAGCCTGTTACTTCCTGTATCCATCTATGTATTTTCATCCAATATTTTTTTGTTTTGGAGCACAACCACCATGTGTGAAAGAGCTTGGAGATCTTTCATGACCCAAACTACGTAACATCATGCATGCTAGTAAGGAGTCGGGTTTGCTCTCAGTTTATATCCTAGTGGCTTGCCCATTAGGGAGAATGGTCTTGGAGGTTCTTTGGTTCTGTGGGCTTCTTTGGGGGTTCCTTGTTTGGAGTATGGTTTACTTCTTGATTGATGGTCTGGTGTTAGTCTTGGAGTTAATCTATGCTCATCTGCGTTCTGATGATTGGTGGGCAGGTGTCTTTTATTTTTGCATATGTAGATTTTGTTTATGCCTGTGTCTATTGATGGCTAATTTGTCAGAGTGCCAGGCTTTTAGAAATTCCCTAGCAGGTTGTTGTTGTTGTTGTTGTTGTTTTTTGGGGGGGAGACTTGGCTTGGTCTAGGAACCTCATTCCTTACTAGCACTGATGATGTTACCTAGTTTGGGTCATGGAACGTCTTTAAGAAAACAAGCAAGCTCAGAGAGCATCAAGGACCTCAACACTTCAACCCTGAGCTACAAATATTCTCCTTTATTGAGTTTGCCACCCATTTATGAGAAGGGGAACGGGGACTCCTCCTCTTCCTCCATTCTGCCTCCTAAGATGCTCTCTGCCCCTTCAGCTTGTCTGTATGGTTCCTTCTGAATAGACCTCCAAAGTTCTGAACCCCTCTGTAGCATTTTTAATTTTTTTTTTTAAAGTCCTTGTGATGTCTACATAGGATCCAGGGGATTTGGGTGGTGGGGAAAAGGGTCTTTTCAATTTCCTGAGGAAATATGAAGACCTTTGCGCAGAATAAAACAGAGTGAGACAGAGTTTGATGGGGATGTGCTTTCTTAGATTCAACCTCCACCCTTTAATGCAGAGATCTTCAAACTTGGCAGCTTTAAGACTTGTGGACTTCAACAGCTTTGGTGGCTGGAGAATTCTGGGAGTTGAAGTCCACAAGTCTTAAAGCTGCCAAGTTTGAAGACCTCTGCTTTAATGGGAAGGCTTTGAATAGAGGCAGATGTTCTCAGAGACTCCAAAGACTACAGCCAGAACTTACTAGCTCCTTGAAGAGAAAGATGTTGCTCTCCTTTGTTGCTGTTGGCGGTCCTTTGTAATGAACCAAACAAGACCTACCTCTGATCATAATAAGCTGGCAGTGATGCGCACACCTTTTAAAACTGAAAGGATGAACAAGAAAATGGACCATAAATTCCTTCG